>NC_135533.1:27132782-27441821 GCF_045843805.1 Urocitellus parryii | reverse complement strand
CCACAACCATCATGCTCAAATACAGGTACTTTTAAGTCTTTTTTTTTAATTCAGGCATAATAAATTGAAAATTTTCAACTGACTCTAAGATTCTGAGATAAATGTTCAAGACTGAATATTTATTCAATAGCATTACTAACTTATATTTGCAGATCAGCAGAACACATTGTTTGTGAACAGGTAGCTTCAAGCACCTGGTTTGTTTCCTTATAATGAAATAGGGTGTTTGCTTCTATTTGAGTCACCATTAAAACAAGTCAGAGCATATGTGAGAAACATCTGGAAAATTCAACATGGACTGTATCTCTCCAAGTCCTTTACAATGTAAAAGCAGTAATAGTGTATAATGGGTGCAAGGGATGACTTCAAGCCAGATAGGCACAATGTAAATCAAGTGTTGCTATGAAACACTGTGTGAAAATGGGCACATGGCTAAACCTATTTGTGCACCACAATTCCTGACTGGTTAAGTACAGACAACAGTAATAGGGTATATCATAGCATTATGAGGAGTAGATAAGGCAAAATGATATACTATATTTTATACAAAATTATTGAGAAATTAAGGAGAGCTAGTATCATGTTATTAACTTTGAATGTGCAATAAATTTATGAAGTACTATATCTGTTAAAATTAGCTCAACCATTCAGACCATTATTTTGATGTTCAATAATTCTCAAGCAACTTAGTTAAGTCATTAATAATGCTCCAGGTTTGGTTTTGTTTACTATTTCCCATCATATTAACTTTTCATTCAAATAAAAAAACAACAGAACTTTTTAAAAACGTTTTTATAGCTCACAAAATTTATGTTACTTCTTTTTAACCTGACTGCATTTTTGTATTCTTTTACCTTCAGATCTTCTTTTAGAAGGAATACTTCTTCATTTTCTTAACTTAGAAACCATGAACAAAAACATAAAATTATACTCCATAAAAGCCAGATTACATAAATTAGCACATAGTCAAAATTTCCAATTATGTTTTTGGAATGATCATTCAGAGAATTTTCTAATACCTTTTAAAAAATGTAATGTTAAATAGAAGGTCTTATTTCTGTTTTCTTTTTTCCTTTTTCATTACTGGGAATAGAACTCAAGCTTCTCAAATGCTAGTAAAATACTCTACCACAGAGCTTGACCTGAGCCCTAGAAACTCTTATTTTTCCTATAAAAAATTAAAAAAGAAATATAGGGATGATTTACAAAATTACTTTATAGCATCATCTGGTAAAATTATTAAGGTAGAACAAGGTTTATTTCTCCTGAGGCTATTTAGAAAAAGGCATCAAATTTTCCACAAGCTACATGTCACTAAATACAGTAACTTTCTGCCCTCAGTCAATAAGGGAGAGGGAATTGTCCATCAGAAACATTTGGTACAGCTTTATAAGAATCCAATTCTGTGCCCTGACCCCAGGATCCCAATGGGGAGAGAAAGGACACAGAGGAAAGAGCTGCTTCTCTATGGGGAAATATACTCAGCACAGTGCCAGAGCAGGCAGGTGGAAAGAAAGAAAAAGAAAAGTATGCAGGGTGGATTTTCGTTTTTGTTTTTGTTTTTTTGAATAGGAGACTTCTGAAAAATGGAGTAAAAGCTCACTTTAAAACAAGGTCAAGGATGGTATTACATGTGATTCTTTCAGATAATTATTTCTATTCTTCACATGAAACCTACATGAGAAATTAATCACATAATCCATCTGGAAATGAATTCTGATTAGAGGGTACCAACTCTGCTGAGGGAAAAGAAAACAAAGTTGGAGGAAGGGTTGATACAGAAAGATCAACTGGGCAAGTCTGCAAACCTGTTTTCTAGCAGGGAAAGCAAATTCCACTGCCTTAAAAAAATAATCCTGACAGGAGATAATTTTATTGTATATTAAGTGGGAATTATTTAATGTACTGCTATTTAATATTAAGATAGCAGAATCATTTTACATATGAAATATTAAAAAACCATTGAACTTACTTGCTTTTCCCTTTGTATACTGTAGCATAAGATCCTTCTCCTAGTTTTTCCAGTTTTTCATATGAGTCAGCTTTTCCAAATTTGGGACTTGTTGGCTAAAAGTGAAGCAGAGGGTAAACAAAACAGAATTTATCAAATTAATTAAAAATAAGTATTCTGATTTCACTGAGAAGATATATTCTTTGTCACTTGTCAAAAAACTTTTTTCTGATAAAAGAATATTTATTTCTTTGAAAACAACATAATAAACACACAGTATAAAACCAAAGTCCTACAAATGAATGTATGTAGAATTAAATTTTCTTATAATCTAACAAAGGAATCATTGTAAATATTTTGATATCTCTTATTGTGCTGATAATTGTCTTTTACAGAGATGGAATTAATATACTTACTCTTTTATACCTGCTTTTTTTTTACTTAATATATTATAAACATTTTACATGTTGTTACATAATCTTCTAAATTAGGGGCTGACAAACTGTGAACCAGGGTCAAATCTAGCCCTCTACTTGTTTTTGTATATTCTGAGTTTAGAATAGTTTTTATCTTTTTTAATAGTGGAGATAGATAGTTCAAAGGAGGAATAAAAATTTATGATATGTGAAAATTAAATAAAAATTGAAGTTTTAGCATCCATAAAGCTTTATTAGAATGGTCATGCTCATCATTTACATATTATCTGTTACTTTCTAGCCACAACAGAGCTGTAGTTATAACAGAGATCATACAACTGAGGATGCTGAAATAAATATTTACTGACTCTTGTAAATCGTGACTATATAATATTCAGTCTTACAAAGGTACTCTTTAACACCTTTTAGTAATAATACAAATAGATAATCAAAGATTTATCATTCAGATATTGCTAATATACAAAATGGAACTCCCTTATGAACTCATCCTTACAGTTTAATTTCAACAAAATTCCTTCTCCTTTAGAAAGATTACCACCCATAAAAATTAAAAGACTGCCAGAAGAGTTATCTTTTCATTCTGGCTGTGCTAACACACCTATTTTAACCACTTACCTTTTATTTAGATAGGAAATTATATAATTTTAATGGTATTATAAAAGGGTAATATCAAAATATATTAGAGAATTATATAAGAAATTAGAAGCATCTTACTAAATTCATTATCTGATCACAGTTATAAGTACATATATAATTCACAAAAAGGTTGTTAACGATTGTGGTAATTCATAAATGACCAATTCTAGGAGTTTAATGAAGGAACTTCTTGCAGAAAGTTTATAGAACGCTATTTCTGAGCTTGAACACAGTTTGTACTATACTGTTATGCCATTTATGAGAAAACACAGGACATCCAGGCAATGAGTGAGTACTAGCACCATTTATAAGGACTCTATGAGGCAGTTTGAATACATGCTCTTACCTCCTTCCCACCATAAACACCACACAGTGACTGAGAAGACAATTTGCAAAAACAGTACACCAGAATTAGGAAGGAGAAAAAGAAAACAGTGCCAATACCTAATCAGAAACTTTGAGGAGTGCTGAAAGATAGCACATAATCAGGATCAAAACTTAAGGGGAAAACACCAACATTAGGAGAAGACTATTAAGAGACAAAGCAACAGGGACCTGTGACTACACCAGTGAGCACAACAGCTTCCCAAGAAATACATAGGCACATATGCAAAGGAGACACTGAGAATGTGGTATCTGGAGAGGGGCAAAGCAGACTCCACAAGCCAACACCAAGGGCTAGGACAATGTTTCTCATCCCCCAATCTGTAATTGTTTGCCTCTTTCACAGAGTCAGTACAGATAAGTTACAGAAACCAGAATAGAGGTAAGTTACAGAAACTAGAATAAATCATGATAATGGTTCTTATATACAAAGATGAGTATACAACCACAAATCACAAATCATTTCAGGAAAATCAGTGTCCTGGAAAAGAAGTATAAAATGTAATGGGCAGATAACTGAAAGCCTGGATACATTTGACAGCCTAAATGTAAGAATAACTTAGAATATAAATAACCAAACCTTCAAAAAGCTTTGAGAAGACATCACAGCATTAAAAAATGAACCAATGAGGCAGTGTGGATATGAAACACTTAATCAGTGAAATAAAACACTTAATGGGCAGTGAATGGAAGAATGGAGATTACTGAAAAAGTAGTAAGTAAGCTAAATGGTTGAACAGATTTCTCCCAGAAAACTTCAGGGAGAGATTGCATCTAAATATGAAGATTATTCAACAAGCACAATATTTTCAAAGACAGCAATGGCTGCAAACGGCAGTTAAGCAATATTTTTAAAATTCAAAGACAAAATTATTGGTACTACTGATCTATACTCAGGTTAGTCTCTCAAGTAGAATATGGATACTGTGCAACATTACTGCCCACATAGTTCCTTATTATCTCAATATAAAACTTAGTTGAAGAGATGGAAGAAGTACAGGAAGGCAAGGAACAGTAGGAAAGGAAAAATAATATGTCGAGATTCTTGAATTCATCAAGACAGACAGCAGATACTGATCAACTCCAAAGGCAAAAATTTTAGTATGTTTCTTAACTCTTGAAAGGAAATAATTAGGTTAATATAAATAAGATGTACAAATGTCAAACAAATTGAGAAAAAGGGAATAGAAGGGGGAAATGTAGTGGAGAAGAGGAAAGAAGGCATGGAGTGGGAGGATATAGGAGGAAGGAATCCTAATAAAAAGCATGAGAAGTAAAAAATTATCAAAAAACAAGGAAAGTGGCTTTGGGCTGTAGCTCTGTGGTAGAGCACTTGCCTAGCATGTGTGAGGCACTGCGTTCAGTCCTTAGCACCAAATAAAAATAAATAAAATAAAGGCATTCTGTCCACCTACAATTATAAAAAAAAACATTTTTTAAACCCAAGTAAAGTAAGTCGAAACTAATTAATGATTATAATAAACATGCTTGAATCAGGTTCCCCTATTGAGAGAAAAAAAAGAAAAAAAAATTAGCAATGTGCTATTGAGAAAATACAGAGCTAAAGCAAAAGATAAATCTGAAAATAGACAAGTAAGGGGGAAACATAACAAAAAAATAAGTATTTTAAAAAGTAATACATTACAGTAACATTAAAATCTACCGAGGAATTTAAAAATAATAAAGTTTTAGAAACATAGCTTTAAATATATGAAACAACTATTGGTGTCAATTGAATGCTTGGTGATAACACTGCTCAGACATCAACAAGAGCAACCAAAAAATCAATAAGTAAGGCATCTTTAGGCTTAAATATTAGAATTACCACCTTAGTTGAATATACTGATTGATGTGTTTATATTCTTTTCAAACACATATTTAATATTAATTTTTAAATTACCATAGATTAAGTCATGAAGAATATCTCAATATTGAAAACCTTAGAAATAATCCATTCCAAGAAGTTACTTTATCTAAACATAATGCAATAAAATCAGAAATTAAGAATACTGTTAATAAAATTATACTGTATTTGAAATTCTGGCTAAATAAGTAAGTTGTATATGCTCTTGTTATATAACAGGAAAAAAAAACCCTGGGTAACTGTGAAATAATGAATATGGCAAGTTGCTTCACTATAGTAACTATACATAATAAATTTGTTACTTATTTATTATATTCATTATATTATTATTATTTTTAAAAAGTAATAAAAGGAAAACTAAACCATTGAAAAGAAAACCAAAACTGAAAATTCATAAATAAATATGTGACAATGAGGGCATGACACATTATGATCCCTGAAACATAAAAGAAAATTTAAATACTTATGTCCATATTAGAAAAGAATAAAGTAATATGATGTAGACTTTTAACTGCAGCTAGAAAAGGAGCAACAAATGACACAATAGAAAAGGATTAATAAAGACAACAGAATACTCATGAGATATGAAGCACAAATATTGTAGATATAATCAAAAATAAATAAAATAAAACCAAATACTATCTGTTGTTGAGAGCCACAGCCCAAGGGGCCCCAGCAAACTTCCAGCTGCCAGCAAATTTCTAGCTGCCAACTGATTGGCTCCACTGCAGTGATGCTCATTGGGCTGTTTCCCCGCCCTTTCAGACCACGGAGCTGCTCATTGGGGGACTTTTTTGGCTCCGCCCACGTGACCCAGCCAATCGGCCTCAAGAGCAGGAGGAGTAGGGGAGGTTGAGAGGCTTGTGGGAAGCCTGTGGTGGCAGTTGGGCTCTGAGGAACTCCTGAAGAGCTGTGTGGTGCAGTGTGTGTTCTAAAAATAAAGTTCGTTTCTTTTGACAAGTGGCTCCTGAATTGTGCCCAGCCAGACTGCGGCAATTTGTAAAGACTATTAAGAGATAATTTTCTGGATCTTTAAAAAGAGCACCAAATTATTGTAAGACTCAGTATAAGAACAGATCTTTTGTTGCCATTAACCTACCTGGAATTCTATGTACAGATTTATGCCAAAATACATGGGAATTTAAAATGAACACATTATTTTCTAGAAAAATATAAGTTACCCAGATTGTCTTAAGAAAAAAAAATTCAATAAACAAAATAAATTTAAATAATAAAAACTTGGAGATGCTGCAGTCTATAAAGGGAAACTTTGCTAAAATTTAGGTAATGAATAATTACTAAGTTGTATAAGTAGGTAGCCAAAAAAAAAAAAAAAAGTCAGATGCTACAAAGTTTATTTTCTGAGACTAGCAAAACCTATTACCAAAATTCACAAATTAACTTGTTAATTTAAAACAGCTGAGTATTATAAACACAGAAGCAAAAAATCCAAAAATCTATAAGATAATGTTCTGTAAATAAAATAAAGCATCATGATCAATTGAGACTTCTTTCATGAATTCTAGATTAGCTTAACCTCAAAAAATTTATACATTTCACTACATAAGGGAAAGTAAATTTGGTAATAACAATGAATTCTCTAAAATAAATTTAACACACACACAGAGATGAAATAAAAACAGAAAATATATAATCTAGAAATAAAAGAAAGTTTCCTAATTTCATAAAGACTATTTTACAGGAACCTACAGTAAATTTTATACATAATGATGAAACATTTGATTAATTAGCTTTAAGTTAAAGAACAAGACAAGTAATCTCCTAACCTGCAGTATTTAAGAGATATTAACAAGCATTTGGAAGATGGAAGAAGACCCTCATCGTTATACAAAATACATGTATTAAGATGTGAGAAAAATAAAATAAAAAAAAAGAATAGCATCACCTTAGATTGGGTAGAGAGAAGTGATGGGAGAGGAGTGGAGGGGAGGGGGAGAAGGGAAGGACAGTGAAATGAAACAGACATTATTATTGCTGTGGGTATATACGTGACTGCATGACCAATGTGATTCTGCAACCTGTACACTAAGAAAAATGAGAAATTATATCCCATCTGATTCAAATGTATGATATATTAAAAAAACTTTAAAAAGCAAACTCTTCCATTGAATAGAAACAAACTATCTTAATCCTTATACCTACAAATAAATCTCTTAACATGTCTCGATGTTAGGGCCTTAAAACTAATGACTCAGAGGTTGTAGAAAACAGGTACACATGCAATTTTTCTATCACCCCAATTTACATGTAAACATCCCAAAGTTTCAGTGGTAGAAAATCGACTCACTACAAATGCAAACTTTCATGTGGTACTTTCAGCAACAGCTATTCTATGTAATGAAGATCAGAATCTGTGTGTAGAACTAAACATTTTGCAGAACCCAGAGTCAGATCTTTCAAAGTATACACAACACATGATAACTTAAAGATGTGCATGCCAAGGAAGGATGATCAAGTAACTTCTGCTATTCATCATTAAGGCTAATAAAAAGAGAAGAAATAATTAATTTCTAAGAGTCCCATGTATTAATCTAGCATATCTCTGGGCAGTGATTGAACACCTCTATAGGAAGACTGTGACAAATGCAGAAAAAACTGCTGAGAAATTTAATAAAGCTGCAAGAATACATTCAGGGTCAATTACTCAATCTGCCACAGAGTTGAACACCATAGTAACCTATTTCTGAAAAAAGTACTCAGTGAAGGGTCAATTTCATCCCATGCTCCATGATTACAGGTTACTAATTTTTTAATGAAATATGCAACAAAACAGAATGCTTGCCATCAAAAAAAATCAGAATTCCTAGAGTTTTACAGTGCTTTCAGCATCATTTATTATAATATAAATGTATTAAGAGGAAAACCTCCTGGAAAGACTGATTTGCCTAATCATACACTGAGTTTTAATTGAATATGTTTTTGCTCAAAGTAAACCCATCTATTTAATCTGCTCTCATTTGGCACTCAGTGTGAGAAAAAAAAAAAACAGTCGCACAAACTTCATAATGAACAAATATATTAAGAAAACATCTAATTAAATAACTAGGATTTATTTTATATGAATGCATTGCTTTGCTAAAGGTGCCAAAATACAACAGACTGACTGGCTTCAACAACATAAACATTTATTCTCTCAATTCTGGAATCTAGAAGTTGGAGATCAAGGCATAGCAGGTTTGATTTCTCCCAAAGCCTCACTCTGTGGCTTACAGATTGCCACCTTCTTACTAGTTCCTTATGTGGTCTTTTCTCCAACTGAGTGCATACCTGGGGTCTCTCACTATTCTTGTAAGAACATTAGTCATATTGGATTAGGGTCCTGTCCCAATAAACTCATTTTAACTTAATCACATTTTTAATGATCGTATATCCAAATATAGTTACTTCTGAGATACTATAGGTTGGAATTTCAACATAGGAATTTGGGGGTAATATAATTCAGCTCAATAATCTATCAATAACTAGACAGACAACCAGAAAGACAAAAAAAGATATTTCAAAATTCAATATAGAAAGAAAGGGAGGCAGAAAAAGAAGGAATGGGAGATTATGAGATGCTCTTCTAGGAGTTTACCTAGTTTCCATGTAAATTAATCCAAGGATTGCAAGGAGGAGCTCTCTGAGCTCTAAGCATCATATTAATTTACGACCACTTATATTTTTCCTTCAAGAAATGTGTAAGATACAAACCATGTGTTGAGTTGAATCAAGTAAAATTTAGTGGAAAATTACATTCCAGGCTGCCTGACAAGTCCTGTGTGGGTTATGTTCTTGTGCATTTTTCATCACCAAGAAACAGCTTGCGAATGTCACACTTTACCATCACCCTCCTGAGCCCAAGTTTTAAATAGAATTTTAAACCTATATTAAACTTCGTATAAAATGATCTTCAATGGGGAAAATATTGTGTTCACAGTTCCACTCTAAATTATTTAAAATCTGAATGAGAGGTCTGTGTGTTTGCTTTTGTGTTCCTTTAAGAATGGATACAAAAAAGTAGTAGCAGAAAATTATTCTTTACTTCTATTAGGAGATAAACTGCTAATGAATATTTAGAGCAAGTACCAGAGACAGTCTCCACAAAACTGGCAAGAGAATAGAAGCCAATATTTTCTCCTGCAGGAAAAGCATAAATAATAATCTAAAAATGATATATTTTACTTTTCACAATCTGCCTTGTATATGTGACTGTTTTGGGATAAGACATAGACCATACTACTTAAAAAAAAATTGAACTAAAGAAATCTTAAAAAAGAGGAAAATTTTGTTGTTACAAAAACAATCTCCACTTATTCACAAGAAAAATCAAGATAATATGCCAAGACTACAAAGTACTGTTTATCTAACCAAATGTACTTAGAAGCATGAACTTCCATGGTTAGAGTATGTTCTTTTAACTTGCAATGGCAGAAAATTAATAGTTGGCCACATATGGTGTTAATCTGCCCTGTGAAACGGATATGTATATATTCTGGAAATACATAACAATTTATAGATCAATCACACTGACTTCATAGTAGAATTGAAACATTTATTTCCTCTCTAAATATTATCCTAATCTACAGAAGAAGATCCTAAGGAATAGGCCATGTCTGAGATAATCTGAGCTTTGGGAGTTATATTCTTATAAAATGAATCTCCTATTTTAAGTATGCAGAAATAGTCTGATCTGTAATTACTCTGCATATAAATAAGAAATCCAAATGTCAAGTCTTTTTAAAAGACCAATAATAAAATCCTTCCTATCAAATGAGAAAAACTAAGAACAATGCAAAAGGAAATGTTGTGTTTTGTTTAATAAATGAAGTTTAGGCCTTTTTTTTCTTGCAACTTTATTAAATCATAACGCTTACGTAAACATGCGAGGTCAAGCCAAAATGTTGCTAATCCTATACATTATCTTTGACTCCTTGGTATCAGGTGCGTGGATGGGTAGGAAACACATTTATGGGATTATTCTCCATTGACAACTTTTGTACTTAGAAAGCAGGCTTGCGATAGCACTTTAGGGAGTTGGAAATATAGAGAATAAGCCTGCAACTGCTAAAATGGAGGTGACATTAGTCATGTTTAAATCTGTTTTCCACTGAAATCCCATTCCTAGGAGCAGGGATGGTTTTTTGAATTGCATCCTTATAAATTGCATGAGTATCTCAATGTTCATTGTAATGATGAAATGATATGGCCATAAAAATGCCCACCCACAATTCATATTGACTTTATTTATTATTGCCTAATCACACAGGGATGTGGGATTCAATGAGATGAAGGTGTAGCTCAGTGGTAACGTGCTCTGGGGTCAAATCTCTAGTATCAAAAAGAGAAAAAAGAAAAGAATTACTAATCTACTATGTTGTACTGTAATTGTGACAGTGGGTATAAGGATGAGGGAGGAAGAATTCAATCAGAATTTTGTGACCGCATTAAATAATAATTTGAAATCAAACCTGCCTCCTTGGCTGTATTTTCTTTTGCCTTTGACCTCCAGAACAGGCTCGATTGCCCAGCATTCACCTCCCTATTATATCTACACTAAGGATATCCATAATTGATAGGAAACTTGAATACAAATGACATTTAGAGGATGGACAGCGGGATGGAATCAAATGCTAATAAGCTGACAAGGAGGCCGGGTTGGACCTGGGAATTTTTCCCTATCTACAAGAAGCAATGCCAAAAGGAAACTCCCCCAAGAAGGAGAACCGAAATGGAACTCTCATTTGCAAGTCAACATCTTCCTCCTCCCTCCTGATCAGGCCTGCCAGTCACAGGATGCAGATTTACATGGTTAGTAAAATTTACAGAAAAACGTGAACTAAATATGAAATTCTGAAAATATGTTCTCTTCAAGATCAGTTTATAGTAACACAACTCAGTGAAATCCCTTCTAAACTGAGCTGGCAAGAGAGGCAGTCTACCTATGGTACTCCTAAAAGTTGTAGCCATGGAGAGCACAAGGAGTCTGGGGAAGAGTGACAGGAAAGGATAGTGAGGGTTTATCATATGATGTCAGTGGTCACTACCCAGTCACTACCCAGAGGATTGGTCCGATAGAAAGTTGGCTTACAAAGGTAAGACTGGAAACAAAATCTGTCAAACACTCTCTTGAAATATACTTATTTAAATAAAATTACATTCTTTACATTCTGCCTGAATTGTAAAGTGCCCCTCTCTAGAAAAAAAAATCAGCAAGTACAGATGAGCCTGAGAGTCACTGATATCAAAATACTCTTGGTTTCTTGATTTCATTTATGGCTCATAACATATAAAACAGCCAGTATGTGAATAGTACACATATACAAGAAGACAAGGTATTTTAAAAATAGTTTCAAGAAACAATACTTGTCTCTTAAAAATAGGGGATATATCGCCACAGTTTATCAGTCTTTCTTTCCTTCTCAACTCTACTCTTCAAGACTATTCAAGATAAATAACATTTCAAAAGAAATCAAAGTAAAATAAAGATATGAATTAACCCTGGTTACTCTTGGGTAAAGTGATTCTCTTGATTTTATCAGCAAGTGTTATATCATCAGAACACATTTAAGAATAAAAGACCTGTGCCCCCCAACAACAACAGCAACCAAAAAAACCTCTCATGCTTTCCCATATTTCCCATGGGTATGACATGATCAAACCTATACATTGTTGTGGGGGATTTAAAATAGTGTTATGCAAGAAGAGTTACTGACTCATTTTCTACCCAATTTTAAATCCAGTAAAAATTAGTCCTTCCACACACAAAAAAAGTAATTAAACATTCCTTCCTAACTCAACAGGGAAGAGAACAAAAAAGTAACAGGCAGAGAGAACTCAGAAAAAATGGTAGTAATAATATTGTAGTACTCTGCTAAAAGAGAAAAAGAAACTATCTCAAATTCAATAAGAAAAAAGCAAATGCATTTTTCCAGAGTACACTGAGAGAACGGTAAAATTTCTAAAATGAAAAGACTGCAAAACAGTTCCCACACAAATGAGGTAAGTACTCTGCCATATCAGAAAGACATTCCAGAGTGGACCAGGAAAGGGTAAGCCTAATATGAAACTGAGGCAAGAGGATATAAAGAAAATTAACAGTACAACAGGAGAGAAACAGAAAATTTCCATTTAAACTGGGTGGCTTCAACAAGTATTTCTCTCTCCTCCCCACCAATTGATACTGAAATGAAAGGAAAGTTATAATCCATAAGGACAATCAGAATGAGGAAAGAGAAGACTTTAGACAAGATATAAGCAAAAACTTGAAGATGGGATAAAAGTAGAGAAGAGGTCACTGACTAGGATAAGAAAAGAACTCTTGATACTTAAATGACCAAAGGAAAGAAAAATGAGAAGTCAATTCACATTCAGAATCACGAAAATCCTTAAGAATTGAAGAGTGGGGACATAGCCAGTGATGCTTAGCATGCTCAAGGCCTTAGGTTTGATCCCCATATATGAAAATAAAAAAAAAAATAAAACAATTGGAGGCTGAGGCTCAACAGGGCTAAAAACAAATTATTTGGAGTGGGTTAGGAGGAGGTCCTTTCTACAAGACACTCCTAGCTGTGTATCTATGCCTCTCCAATCCCAGCAGAGGTTTCCCCTCTGCATAAGTAGAACCAGGGAGGCTCAGAACTGGGACACCAGACACTGTGGGTGTCAGAATGAAGAGTCATGCTACATGAAAACAAATCATAAGAAAGTCTGCATAGAGAACTAGGAGGCCCACAGCCCGTTTGATCATCTCAGAATAATGGCAGTTAGGCTTATATGACATAAAAATACACTGGTAAATCTATTTGTGGAAAACCCCTCAGTGAAGAGGGAAAAAAAATCAGGAGATGCTGACATTTAAGAGTACTAGTAAATGACTGGGCCTTCAATAAAATTCCCTCTTCTGAACCCTACCAATTCACAAGTCACCCAACCACACAAAGCTCCCAACTTTTTATAATGTGAATTAAGAGCCAACAATTCTCTTCGACTAGCATGATATAGATCCACCAAAAATCTCAACAGGCAAGGCAAAGACCAAAACAAGGAACTCAAAGTAAAAAATAATTTAGATGGTATAAATTTTTTTTTTCAAAATTTCCCAGTCCACATTTAGAATCCTCAGAAACATAGGAAGTGATTTATTATTCATTGGAAAAGATTATTTTTAAAATGATTTTTATAAGAATATCCAAAGAATGAGAGAGCACATGGAAATAAATGCTATATAATCAAAAATTCAATGGAAGGATTAAAACAAATAAATCCCAAGAAAGCAGGGAAATTTTTTAAAATAGAAAATATAAGGAAATCAGCAGATAAATTCACAGTAGTACCAACATTCTTTGCTACGATTTGAATATGAGGTGTACCCAAAAGCTCCTATAATAAATGAAGGAATATTCAGAGGCACAATGACTAGATTATGACAGCTATAATCTAATTAGTCCATCATGTCTGAATATACTGACTGGGTGGTAACTGTGGGCAGGAGGGATGTGGTTGGAAGAGGTACGTCACTGGAGGCATGCCTGAGAAAGGTTCATCTTCCCTGTGACCCCTTCCCTTTTTTTCTCTCTCTGCTTCGTCACTAAGAGCAGCACTTTACCTGGGCCATGGACTGAAGCTTTAAAATCATGAACCAAAATATACTTTTCTCCTCTAAATTGTTTTTGTTGGTACTTTGTTCATAGCAACAAAAATTTAACCCATTCATCTAATAATTTTTTTAGAAAGAGATTAAAAGAAAAAATAAATAAACAATAAAAGAATATTTGCTAAAACTTAAAGAAATTAATTTCAAACTTGAGAAGAACTCATTGAATACCCTGAAAAAGTTCTACAACAGGGATAAGGAGGAAGTCCTAGGAGGTTCCACCAAAAAAAAAAAAAAAAAAGCAGATAGCAAAGAATGAATTGGGAATCAGAATAGTCTAGGGTTTTCAATAGCAATGTAGGAACCTAAAGAACAACAAAACAAGGTCTTCAAATGTCTAGTAAAAAATGTTTTCTAAACTGGAATCATATATTAAGCCAGATTATTGAACAAATAATAAGCATTAATAAAGACATGCACATAATAATATGTGTAAGAGCCCTACTAGAAAATACTCTTCAACAAAACCGTGAAATAAACCAAGAAGTAAAATGAGAAGTAATCCAGAGAACAGGTATTCAACATAAAACAAGAAGATAAAATTCTCATGAAGGTGGTTTAGATAGTTAGAGATTAATCAATCCATATACAATTAGGACAAGGGAGAACTTGCAATGACAATCTCAGGAGAAAATCTGATAGATTACCTGATTCTCATTTATTTCAGAGGATTTTTATAGTTTTGTCAAATAGTTATAGGCCACCATTCATGATTAAAATCATACAACTCATGTTAATTCTGAACAAATGAAAAGAGGAGGCAACTGCAACTAGGAAAGGATAGAAGTTGAATCACAGAACACTCTGCTTCTTCACTATGAACAATACTTACATCATCAAAAGTGTATAAATTTTGAATATTAAGTTAAGGCAAAAAAATAAAAGAAATGTATTTGGGAACAGAAATATAACACAGAAAATTCTCTCCAGGTGTGTTTCTTTTTATCCTGTAAATCACTAGTTGTATCTAAAGTCCAATTCCCTTCAACACTCCTTCATGGCTCTTCTCTTTCTTTGCCCCCATTGAAACTGCCCCACACAGAATTCACTCCAACATTTTCTATTCAGGGCAGGAGTTTGGTTTGTCATTTTTAGGGATGTATCCTAAGAAAGACTAGACATACCCCCAATATTTTTATATCTCCCCAGATTCTTCTTGCACTTGCCTACTCACGGGAGCCATTAGGGAACCCTCCTAGTTGCTGTTGCTATCTGCAGAATGGCCCAATAAGCCACCAGCATGTATTTGACAATTTGGGGGTTTCTTGTCCCTCTGCCTTACCTAAGCTTCCTCCCTTACATTTTCCTATACCACAGAGCTCTTAAAACTGTAGATGATTTGTCCGCTCCCACCTTTTGTGAGGTTCATGGAGATACTTTGTTGGAAATCTTATCCGCTGCTTTTGATTTTACTATATAATCTACTCTAATTATATGAAGGGTTTCAAAACCTATGCCACTGCCATATGCCCAGAATTCTCTCCTGTTTGACAATTTAAGCTATCTTCAAATATCACTTTAATAAAAATATAAAATTTAATTTTAATAAAAGATAAATACAGAGCATATCATATGGATGAATGAGTCCTCTTTCCATGATAATGATTTTAATTAGTAAAAATTAAAAACAAATATCCAAATCTCACTGTTAACAATTTACATTATGATATATACACTGATTTTTAAAACTGCATGAACTCAGTAGCAATAAGCACCCTCATTACCCAGATCTTGGTTTCTAAATATCATTCTGAGAGTTCTCTGGAGAAAGGCTGGTTCCAGGTCACAGACAGGAAAAATACAATATAAGCCAAAACCATCTTATAAGACCAGAAAATAAGGAAATAATCAAAAGAAAAGTATGAAAACATTGCAAAATTACACTAGAGACAAGCTAAAAGAGCTCCCAATGGCTAAAGTAAGAACAATTAGCAGCAAAAGAAATAATGCATTAGTGGATTATGACTAGAATTTCCAGACAAAACAGATTATCAGATAAATTTTCAGGTACACAGTAAGTAAATTTTTTTAGTATAAGAATGCATTGTTGTAATACCTGGGATGCCAATTTCTATATATCATTTATACATTGATACATATTATAATACTATGATAACTACACAGTAAAATGCATAATTAGGAATTAATCATTCTCAACAACTCCTTTCATTTCTCCTACATAAGTTTTAACCTAAAACTTCTTCCAGGAGTTAATGATGAAACTTTGATACATGATTTTATATAAATATATATATATCACACATAAGGATTATGAAGGAAATGTCTAAGAAATAATCAGATAATCAATTCTCACAAATATTACATTAATAATATTGAATTCAGCCTTATTAATATAAAATATACCATAAGATTGTGCAAAGTCATACAGTTTAAATTAACTGAAGTGTCAATACTCTTCTAGCAGTTGACATTTCAAACTCAGTTTTTGCCTTCATAAAATTTACAGCTTAAAATTTGTGAAATGGCAGGTGTTTCTTGGCAAGATAACAGAAATAAAATTCTCTGAGCATTCCCTTACCTTCTAAACTCTTAAAACATCTAAGTCAAAAAATTATGTGTAGATTAAATCTGAAAATTATTTAATTTCAAATGATAGTGGGATTTTTTTACCATGTTAAATGCAGGCCATTCTTGAAAGTATGAGTTCCAGGAAAATTTTTACAGATATAGAGCAGCAATAACCTTGGAATTTTATCTTTTTCTATGGACTGAATATTTGTGTCTCTCCAAAATTCATGTTGAAAATCTTCAATCCCCAATGTAATAGTATTAGGAGATTAGGCCTTTGTAAGATAATGTGATCAGTTGGAGCCCTATGAATGGAATTTGTGCCCTTATAATAAGATAAGAAGAGATATGAGGGAGAGGATCGATCCCCCCACACCCTGTGAGGAAACAGGGAAAAAAATGGCTATTTGCAAACCAAGCAGAATGTCCTCACTAGACACCAAATTTGGTAGAAACTTGATCTTGAATTTCACAGCTATAGAACTGTAAGAAAGAAATTTCTTTTGTTTAAGCCATTCAATCTATGATATTCTGTTATAGCAACCCAAATCAAGGCAACCTTCTTAGGTCAAAAGAAAAGAGTTGCCTTTAGAGTTATGAAGAGCATATTTCTTTGAAGACCAATTTTAATATATATCTCTTAGGTTCAAAAATATTTCCATTGAAAACAAACTGTAATACCACATGTGAACAACTTTTGACATTTGTTCTAAAATGATACTTTGTGAATTCGCTAATCAGAACTGTTCTTATTGCCACAGTCACAATAAAGTTTAAGAACCTCTCCAAGAATTTGAAACACAAAATATTTTTAATCAGAATTTCTCTATCTAAAAACAACTTTTAAAAAAGAATTTTTCCAAAAATAGAGTCATTTCATTCATTTGCTTTCTGGGTGCTTATGATTAAAGAGTCTGCATACAATTTTCTTCTCCTCTCTCTCCTTCCCAAACATTAAACCACCCTGGGAGAAAACCCATAAAAACACACTGATAAAAACACCTGCTGTCTTTCAGCACAGCGTGCTACTATTACAAGAGGGATAGTCTCCCTGTTTACCTTGTGATAAATGAGGAGACTGCACTTACCGAGCTGGGGCTGGAGTGTCGCCTAACTTTAGGTGATTCTTTGCCAGCAGAGGAGGTCTTAAAGTTAATGCAGGCATTGTTCTCAGAATGTACCCTCTTTACTTGATTAGTTGGTTTCTCAAATGGGTCAAAAGTGCTCTGTGTCCTCTGAACCCTGACTTTTTTATCCTCAGGAATTGTGTCCAGGTGTTTGATCACTGAATCCATCCCCTGACAGTTCCGTGTAGACATCTTTGTGACACATATCTGGAAAATAAAAGAAATTAAATTCAGAATTCTCCACTGAAATTTTAATATCACTAAACATGCTGCGCTATCATCTAGAAAGTGTGCCGATTTATACTCCAGGAAATATCCAAAAAGCCCAAATTCTAAAAGCCACAGTAAACCTTTCATCACAATACAAAATATTTCTCACAATCATTCTTTTTATGCTTACTTAGAGCTTCCATTTTTAAAAATTATCTCTAAATCAAGAAGTTATGATATAGACTACTAGCCCTACATGGTCCTTGAACTCTGCATTATGCTTTATCCAAGTGGATATTTCTGATTATTAAGAGGGTAGTAACTTGACTTAATTTAAAAAAAAAAAAAAAAAAGGTTGGGTTGAATCAGACAGGCACTTTAACCAACTGACCATCATCTACAGGCTTAAAGGGGGGGAAGGCACTATTTTTTGCTTAAAAATATTATGTTTGAATATATATACATATATATATATATATATATATATATATATGTATATATAAAATCTGTCCCCAACATGATTTCAGCTACAAACTAGAATAGAGCTAATGATTAGAGATGCTAAAGAATTGAGGATAATTGTGGGTTTTTCTTTTTAAGTCCAAAGCTAACAGATATATAGAAATAACACTATCAATGAAAAACACTTAACACCACTCATTTCAAGTTTGCTTTTATTATTCCACTAGATCTCTACTTCCTTCCCAATATCTTCATTCTCTTCATACTCAGCCTACTCTACTCTCATTTTAGTCTAACTTTTGCTTCCCTTTTTTCTTTGTTCTAACCCTTTAATTCTCCTTAACCCCTGGAGATTCTGATGTCTTTAAGAAAGAAATGTGCAGTCTCTAACTTGTCTGCAAACCTAAGAGTTATTGTTTATCTTAAATGTTCCCCAAAGGCTAGTGTGCTTGGTCTCTAGGCCATGGCATTACTAAGAGGCAGTGGAAGGAAGCCAGATAAGGGGGTGCAAGCCCTTGAAGGAGGCACTGGGACCTCCGTCCTTTCTCCAACAGGCTCCAGCTTCCCAATCACCATGAACCGAGTAGCTCTGCTCTTTTGTTTGCTGCCCAATACGCTGTTCTGTTCCATCACTGGCCCAAAGTTACAAAACCAAATGACCATGTCCTGAAGCTCTGTAACCATGAGCCAAAAATAAGTGTTTCCTGCTTTTAAGTTGTTTATTTTATGTATTTTGTCACATCAACAGCAAGATAACAGACTAGGTAACTTTATTATTCTCTTAATAGAAAAGATTACTGTAAATGAAATTGCTCTTAGAATCTTTTTCTTAATGTGAAAAGTTTCCATATCCTTATATGCTATCAAATGAAGAAAGCCAGAAGAAATTTAAGAAAAGCCCACATCATTCATGTAAAAATTACAAGTTTCTCAGAATAAAGTGTAATGGTTGATTTCTTATGAGGAATAAATTTGTCTATGTATATGGATGTGTACAGACACAGAGACACATACAGAAACAGTCAGAGACATTAATATTTTGGGGTACATCAGCATGTAAGCATAGAAAGAAACACACTAAGCTTAACTGCATATACCTCCATACATATGGAATTGCATGATAAAGGATAAGATCAGTAATTTTCATACACTCCTACATTGTCTGAATTACATAATAAGTATGCCAAATTATGTAATTTTTTAAACCAGTAAAGTAGAAAAGTATGTATAATCAAACTAACTTCTTTTATGTTTTGATATTATTTTTTAAAATTAAATACTAAATATCAATTCTTGTGACAGGATTGTGTCTCCACTACTAAGCACAGGTTAAATTATAAGTAAAGTGTGAAGAATAATATCATGCATTTCAGTATACCACAAAACTGCTAAAGTTGTTTTGTTAAAGACTGAAGGTAGAATCTCCTACTCATGATCAAACCCTAGTAATTTATCACAAGTGCATTAAAAGCACTCAATATTTTTAAGGGCTTATATTCTTTTTAAAGTAGTGAAGAAAAGATTGTCACATTACTGAAGCACTCAATTACACCTGGGCCCAAAAGATCAAAAGTCAATAAACTTAAACATAATAAATACAAAGAAAAATATGTAAAGGCACATCAAAATCAACTTTGTAGTAATGATGCATATACAAAAGAAGAAAGTCCTCAAAATGATGATCTTGACTTCTGCCTTAAGATACTGGGGAAAGAAGAACAAATGAAACCTAAAATAAGTGGAACATTAAAACAAATAAATAAATATTAGAGTGAAAATAAATAGAAAACAGAAAACCAATATACTCAAAAGCTGAAGATAAAAATTTGATAACTCTCTAGCCAAACTGATAAAACAAAAAAGTAGAAAATATATATTGCCAATATTAGAAATGGGAGAGATATAAACACTAAAAATTCTACAGATACTGTACTATGAACAATGTTATACCAATAAATTCAGCAACACAGACAAAATTAAACAAATGTCCTGAAAGACAAAAGCTACCAGTATTCCCTCAAAAAGAAATAGATAAATTGAATAGACCATATCTATTAAAGATATTATATTTTGAGCCAAAACCATAAACAATTTCCAGGACTCAATGGCACCACTGATAAAGTAATATTTAAGGAAAAAAAATAAAACTAATTCTTTCAAAATTTCTCCAAAATATTGAAGAGGAAGGACTACTTCCCAATTCATTATTTGATGTCAGCATCATACCAATACAAAAATCAGACAAAAAATATTATAAGGAAACTGCAGGCTCAATCTCTCTGATGAACATGTAGACACAAAATTTTACTGGTCCACTTATAACAAAGTGAATCCAATAATACATCTAAATGATATTAAATCATGACAATCTAGTATTAATTTCAAGGATGCAAGGTCGACTTAAGATTAAAAATGCATAATGTTGCATCTCTGAAATGGTACTCAATGGCACTCGTTTTCTAGGTATCCTTCTTATTATTTAATTCTCAACTCTTAACTATAGACTGCATTTATTGACTTGTATCCAATAGAGTATGGCAGAAATCATGAGATACTACTTCAGAGAAAATATTATATAAAATACAATAGATTCTGCATTGTTTTTCTACCTCCTTTTCCCTCATTCTCATTTCCTCTCCCTTATATCACTATTTCTGGTGGGGGCGGGGGGGAGTGGAACAGCCTATCTTGAAGCAGCCCTGTGGAGAGGCAGATACAGAAGGACTGAGGCCTTAAAACAACCAAATAAGTAGAGCCTTCAAGTGAAAATGCAATTTCAGTTTTTGTTTAACTGGAACGTCACCTATAACACAGAGAGATGGAAGCACACAGATAAGGAACACCTGGATTCAAAACCCACAAAAACTGTGAGATTAAAAAAAAATGTTGGTTGCTTTGAAATTTTAAATTATGGGATAATTTCTTATGTAACAAAAATTTTTTAAATCATATGATCATCTCGATATCTTAGAGAAAAGAAAACATTTGACAAATTGAACACCCATTCATGACACTCTGAATGAGACTTCCTCAACCTGATAAAGGGCATCTAAAATTTTCTAACTAACATCATATATAATGATGGGAGACTGACCACTTTTCACCCCAAAACAGAAGCAACTCAAGTATGTCCACTCACAACACTTTGATTCAACATTGCATTATAAGTTCTAGATGATAAGACAAGAAAAATAAATAAAAGCTATTCACATTGAAAAGAAAGAAAGAAAACTGAATGTTCAAAGAACATATGTATGCAAAAAATCTAATGAAATCTATAAATGCAAAAGCCACTTAGGAAAATGAGTGATTTTTATCAAGGGTGAAAAAGATAAAATCAATATATAAAAATATATAAATATATAAAATCACTCATATTTCTAGAAATTAGGAAAAAAATCAGAATTTCCAATACCAGTTACAATAGCATCAAACACTATAAAATAAACTTAACAAACAAACAAAAAAAGAACCCTGTACAAACCTGTAACAGAAACTATAAAATATGTCAGAGGAAAGTAAAAGCTAAGGTGAGCGTATAGGAGAGTCAGGGAGGCAGGACACAAATAAAGAAGACTAATTCAGGGGTCTTGACATTTATTGTAACATTTTCAAGAGAAATCTAATCTCTGTGCTTCAACCATAAAATATTAGTACTTATTGCTTTTATTTATTACATAAAATATTAGTAGCCTATTTATATATATATATATGTACAAATCATATAAATAATAATATGAAAAAGATATTAGTGGGATTTGAAATAGAAAAAGTGATATGTTTGAATTCCATTGCTATCCCCAAAATTTAGCACCAGGAAGCACAGATGCCACCATCTCTTAGTTCTGCCAAGGAGAATATGGAGCTTTCTAACCTTATATGCTATTTTTTATTCAAGGTCTTTGAAGCATATTAGTAATTTATACTTTTTCAGATAAAAACTGTATTTTCCTCACTTAAAATATATAGGTAAAGTTTAACTTTGTAGCATATGTACACCAGTGCAGCCACAGAACAAAAACATTAGCACAGGAAAAATGACAAATGTCACTTCCACTGGACTGCAGAGGAAGGGAGGGTAATCGGGGCCCCCTTAAAGCTAAAGGAATGAACTTTATTCTTAACCAGTTCATGAAATCATATAAATCTCTCATTTGCTGCCCTTCATGCTACCAACTCTAGCAAACCTAAGCTGCTAAGAGCCACAGCCAAGTAATATGATGCATGGCATTTTTGGTTGAAAGGTGAAGCCAGCTAGCCATAGAGATGATATGATTATGTTAAGATTTACATTCATATGGATATTGGACTCCTGCTGTCCACCCCGCCTGCTAGGGACTCCTGGAGAGTTCCCATTGGTTGGGGAAGTGCGGTAGGAGGGATTTCCGGAGGAGGAAATTCCTCTTAGGATCCGCGTGCATCAATAGGCATTCTTCCTGGGGGCGTACAGGGCATTGGTGGCAGTTTCAAAAAATAAAGTTTGTTCCTGCTTGAGTGGCTCCTGATTTTGTGCCTAGCCAGACTGCAGCACTAAGCCTCCCAAGGTTATCTGCTGTCTTTGAGAGAATGAGGCACTCCATTTGGAAATTCTGTCTATACAATTTAAGCCAGAGAAACTACTACAGAATCTACTGTAAGTTAAGCCTTATCTCTATCTATATATGTTCTGAGTCAGATAGCCTTATTTAAAGGATCTGAGTATGGCACAATGGATAAGGGTAAAGGTCAACTATTTACTTATAGAAAACCAGCTTTCCAAAGTATTCTATTACTAGGACAGATGAGGGGCAGCTTTTTCCTAATGTTTAGGGGTGGGGGGAATACATTTAAATAGGTAAACCTAAAATATTTCCCAGGAACATTTTGAAGGCATTCCACATTTACCATATTCACCAAGTAGTAGCAAATGATAACAATAAATATAGAAAATAATCAACATACATTTCTTAGAAACTGTATGATTTTATAGATACATACCTAGGGTGGTGATATCACTTACTACATTGACAAACATTTCTTGCTAATTAGTTCCTAGGTCATATGTTAATTTTAAACTATATCAGTATCCTGCAGTAGTTTTCAGAGTACCATATTATTCAGGCACTCCACCAGAACACATATGAGGCTCAAAATCTTCTCACATATGGTATACACATGTATACCAACACAAGCAAGGATGCTGCCCCTTTTCCAACAGTCCCTTGCTCAGTGCCTGGCCCACAGTAAAGCTCAATTAAACAGACTAATAAATTAATAAATCATATTCAAGAAGATTCACTTAAATAAGTGATCTTCACACTTTTTTGCTAAAAGAGCTAATACATTTATTTACAAAAGCCATTATCAAAACAATGCCATCTTGACAAATTAAACACATTATTCATTAAATGCTATCAACAAAATATTCTTTAACTGCAAACTCATTGTGATAGTCATAATTCTAAAATGACACCCAATAGCCCTTGCCTTTGAATAACTCTCCTTCTTTTGGATGTGATTATAATGAGACAGTTCATGATTATAAATTTTGCTACATGGCAAATGGGAGATTAAGTGGATGGGCATGACATAACCAGTGAGCCCTTTAAAATCAGACCATTTTCTCCAACTAATGACAGGAGAGAATGTGAGAGGGATGTGATCTGGCTAGCCTGGAGAAAAGCAAAAGTTCATGCTATAAACCAAACTGCCTGCAGGGCCTACATGGTATGGACTAGTGTCTGCCTGAGAGCTAACAGGAAAATGGGGATCACTGTCTTGCATACACAAGAAAATTAATTCTTGATCTTATAAAAGGATCCCAAACCTTAGATAAGAACCACAAGCCCAGATACCACCCCACTGCAGTGATATAATTTGCAGTAATCATATTTGTGCATGTATTCTTTGTTTAAAGTATCTGAAATATATTCAAATAATCAGTGGCACTAAATTATTATGTGGAATTAAAGGGGTTTGATTAAGTCTCTAACCAGTGTTTAAATCAAAAGAGAGAAATTGGTGATCAAAATTACTTTTATTAGCTACATATATTTTTAAGGCAATAGCTACAAGACTACAAGCAATAGCTGTTTCAGGCACAAGACCCCAGATGTTCCATATACTCTCACTGTCCTTTATACATGCCTTGTCAGTGGTCTCAGCCTGAAATGACTTCCGCCCACACCAAGCCACGACTTGTCTCAAAATAACTTTATCTAGGTGCCCTTTCTGATTTCATCTTACCCAAGGCTTTGCTAAACAAAAGTTCTCAGTGACTATGCATTTAGTCTGCTTCAGTATTTTGCATACCTTACATTGTAACTCTTCCCTTTAACAATAATTTCAACAACCTGATTATCTCCTCCATGGGGAAAGATTGCATCTTATATTCAGTTTATATCTCCCAAGAGCACCTTTCCTTCAAATCTTCTTTCAAAAGTCTAGTAAAGGTTTTTTGACTAATTCATGGGAAAGGAAGAACTTCTATAGGTTAAAAGCTGTTTTCTCAAACCATAGCTTTCCAAAGAAAATGCCTCTGGTACCTTTTCTGCCCACTACAGTAAATAGCTATCATGAGCCCCATGTGAAAACAAGACATTCCAATATTAATGGGAATTAAGAATGTTTTCTATGACTGCATTCTTTCACACTTAACTTATTCCATTTAGAAACTGAAGTGACAAGAATCACATAAGCAGGGATGTCTCATGGTACTTGAAAACACATTAAAAAAGAAAGAAATCATCACAGATGCCAAAATAAACTTGTTACTTTTTTCAAGTAAACTCAATGCCACTTAAAATTGCAATCCAGGTGAGTGATGCAACCACACCCATGCGTTCATCTCAATCAGTTCATTTGGTCCACTCACTGTTAACAGAGGTTTGTTCTTTTACTGGCAGACTCTAAACTCTAAACTCAGGAAAAACTGTTAGAAATTCAAACAGCACTAGAAGCTCCCAAAGTCACAGTTTGACCTAAAATTTTAGCTTAGAGCCATGTAAACCCCAGCAACTGTCTATTGAAGGCATAGCAGTGGATGTGAAAGAGCACAACTTAATTCAGTTAAGGTTGGCATTCATTTCAGAAAGAAAATTCATTCGGGCTGAAAATTGTCCCCTTGAATCAACCATTTTCTGATGACTGGCTTTTTTTTTTTTTTTTTAAGAGCTCTACTTCTTCACTCCACACTCTTAGTTGAAGGCAGGCACTAGAAAAGAATTGGTTTAAAAGACTCCAAGTTGACCCACAGCAAATACGCATCATGCATCAAGAAGTAGCTACATCATCGTCTTCTGACATTGGTGAAAAAGAATATATATCACATGTCTAACACAGAACCAAAGTAGGCAAAAATCTTGACAATCTCTTATGTTTGTTTTCTCCCCTTGCCCATTTCCCTGTGAGGGAGTGAGTGCTTTCTCCTCTCAGTAACTTCTCTCAAAATCTGCTCCCTAGGGAAAAAACACCATCATTCATTTACAAGTTAAGTACTTAAGTCAGAGTCTTGCCTCTCCCTGAATTTTTTGAACATTATGGGAGAAAAGCTTCCTGCCTTGTGAAAGTGATTTCTGCTCCCATCCATCATCAGGAGATAGATGAACCCAAATACTCTAGGGTAAAAAGGAAGAGGAGGAACTCCTAATGCCACTAGAATCATCTATGACAGCTGTCTTCAACTACAGCTAACCTGTAGGATCTAAAAGCATGCTGTCCTCTAATTGTGGGGTGTGGTCTTCTCTTTTCCCCTCAACAGTGTGTGTGTGGGAGTGGGGAGGTGGGTAGAGATCTAAGTGTGAACAGCCACATAGAGAAAAGACAACCACTAGAATGTGTTATTTATATGTATATGGAGGAGATATATGTAAGAGTGTCTTTACTTTACAGCTATATTTTATCAGAACCGAGCTCCTGCCCGAGATCACCTACAGATCATCATTTCTTATACATAAGTCAGAACTAAGTCACTTGTAACAAGCCTCCTAAACCCTCTGGGCCTCATTCTTCTCATCTGTTAAATGATACAGTTGAAGATAGCAGCTCTTTTGATCTTTCATAGCTTTAATGTTCAACCATGAACTCTGGGTGGCAGTTTACAGAGACATATGATTAAAATAGATAACTAGATAAGACAAGGAATGTAAATTTATTTTTTGTGCTTTCTCTTACATGGCACTTTCCCTTAGGATTTTAGGGTTTTAGAAAAAAATGGAGATGATGCTTAGAAGGATGGAGATGCTCTCTTGGTGCTTCCAGTCTTCTCTAATTTTCCTTAACTATGAAATTCTGGCTTTTTTTCCCTCACTGACAGCATCCAGGGCATTTGGGCTGAGGAAGTACTTCTGTGAAACGTGGTGCAACAATACATGTTGCAGGACCTTGGCAGCCCTGGTGCTATTAAATGCCAGTCCTGCCCCTACATCACTGTAACCAATGCAATCAAAAAAGCCCTCACTGCAAACTACATCATTTTCAGAATGTACCTCATGATCTGTCATAAATACTCTGCTGTCATCTATTTTCATATAAGCTGCTGTGGAATTTGCTTTAATATGTTTGGTTTATTTTGTTGGAATGGCAGGAGGTCTATTTGGTTTTATGCTCTTTCTCGTGTATTAATTTTATTTTCATGACCCAACTGTAAACACCTTGAGCACATAAAATATAATTTCCATTTCTTTAGTGTCCCCAAAGCACTAAAGAATGGCCATGAAATGAATCTTCTGTTAATATTTACTCAACGAAGGGTTAGTCTCCTAATTATACGTCTTCCCCTTTAGTTAAAAATAGCCCCTTAGAAAATTAGTCCTAAGAAACTACATTAAAATGAGGTAATTTCCAAGTTGAGATCTTTTCCAGTCAATGAAACCAGCTATTTCCACTCACCAGGATTCAATGTCTAATAATGTGGTTTCACTTTAAGATGCTTATTTCTCTACTGAATGATTTCTTTGGGGTCTGATCTAATTTCATTTGACTCCTTGAATTCATCAACTAATGGATATGGTAGAATGGAAAACTCTTGAGACACTGTATTCTTTTATGCTGCTTCAATGACTATAGTTTTGTTACAACCTTTACTTGGCTTCAGTGCTTACCATCAACAGACTGAATAACTGTTTCCCTAACTGTGTTATAAAATATTTAGATGGTCTTCCCAGCAGCTTAAGCTTGGACAAATGTCACTAAAATAATATTATTTAGCTACTTTATCTTTTGCTCTAATTATATGCTTGAGATTAGGTATATTAAATATAGTTTTGCTTACAGCTTCATATATAGATGATTTATTTATTGACCTCTAGGTTCTTCATTTCAACTAAATCATAATGATGCATTTAACATAAGGTTTATTGAACATTCATAGGAAGGATAGAAGTACCACCCCTATAATTAATTGAGGCCTATATAGGTTTTCAGCACATTGTTATCTTTGGGCATCAAAATTTCATCTGGGGTATTCTTTGACACCTTGCTGCTTACAAACCAGTAGCCCTGGCATCACCCTGCATGTGAAGCACATCATGGTCCTACTGAGCTGGTATCTAGATTTTTAACTAGATCTCTAGTTGACATATTCACACATTAAAGCTTGAGACATAGTTCTTAATCACGTAAGGATACACTCTGCTGTTATGGTCAAATAAGAGATAAAAATTGCAAGAGAAGAAAACTCCTTCAGAGACCAAATTTGTTGCAGTTTCCAGATACAACAAGAGTGATAATGTGTCATTGTTCATTGGGTGACATATTTTTCTCCAAACTTCCCAAAAATATTAAGTCTTAATATAATTTTAAACTCTGAAATGTTTTCTGACATCATTACACAATATACGTATGAATACAAATAGCAATGGAAGTAGAGTGAGGAGTAAAGAAAGAAAATACCTGTAGCATAAGAACATATAGAATATTACTTCCTACATGGAAATGTATGGATCATATGTAAATATATTTATAACACATGAGCTCTATTTTCCATTGGCAGCCATATCTATTTTTTTTAAATATCACAACATTTTTCTAAGGAAAACTAAATCCAAAATCTTGCTTCACTTTTCATTTATCGGGGCTTATTTGGTTGCTTTGGGGAAAAAAAATAATAAAAGGAAATCACTATGGAATGAGAAAAAAAAATTTTAAAGGAACTTAGACTTTTAAGAGTACCATGAGTCCTAAAACAAGTCCTTCCTTGGGGGAAAAAAAAATTAAAAGCCCTCCAGATTGGACAGAGCACATGAACTCCTACTCTAACTCTGTGGAAAGCTGGGTGAGACATCTTTCAGATACTGTTTCCACCAAAAACTTATTGAATATCACAAAAGATTAAGACAGAAAGAAGGTGACATGTAAATTTTTAACTCCCACTTGATATGTACAATTATATACTAATTTATTGTGGGGGGCAAGAATGTAGCATTTATATCCTGTGGTCAAATCAGTATCCAGTTCTGGGAGGTGAACTATAAGAATTAACATGACTATCCCCCACCACCACCACATTTTTTGGGGTACATGAAATGAGAATTTACACCAACAGCAAAGGAGAGAATGTCCTAAGGTTCTACAAAGCAAAAGTCTATGCCAACCTACAAAATTCCCACAGCTATAGGGGGGAAATGGACTACCCATTCTTGACAAAATAGAAGGACCAAGCTACCCAAGTAGCTCACACTGCATGGCTGATTAGTTTCTTCATCAAGACAGGATTACCTTAAAGCTCTAATTCTATAAAAGAGTCTATTCCTGCTCATAGGGACTTTCTCCCCTCTCCTAGTTTAAATATAGCTCTTCTTTTTATTACATTTTGTCTTTGGTCCTACCTAAGAAGAGGAAATCAGAGTATATTTAAAAAAACAAAAAAAAAAACATATGATGCAGAATTATAAAATACCCTGGCAAGGGAAACTGACCAATGTTATCTATAGCAATTGGAAAACTAAGAATGTCAGAATTATTCATAACTAATAAACAGAACAGGCTGAACTGAAAATCAATAATGTGGGCCAAGACAGTTTCTACCTGTACATGCAAGCTTAGTTTACCAGGTATTTTTAAACATCATAAGGACTGCAGAAGCTGTCATTTGGCTCAAGGGCTGTGCAAAGGACAGTCTCAGGCACCATTTGAACCTGTTTTGTTTCACTTCTGATTTCCGCTGAACTTCCCCTACCTTGTTTATACTAAAGCAGGCCAGTTTTTCCTTTATGTATCTACCTTTCAAATATTTGTAGCTTACTCTTCTGTCCCTGATGCATAATAAGGCATACAGAAAGTGCAACAACATTAAAAAATAAAAATCAAAAATAATAGAGCATGACTGATCTGTTAGGACCTGGATTCTTTTCCCCTGGTAACCATATGAACAGCATTTAAAAATAAAGATTATAAATATTTTTAAATTTCTTCCCTGAAGGAGAAATAAAAATTGTGTACTATCATCTTATTCTGAAATAGATGGCTATATAAAAAATACAATTTATGTCTCTTCACCTATAATAACCACATTTTTAATAAAATTTAAATGTATTTTAGTGCCTGGATAACAATTTAGTGACTAGTGTCTAGAGCGATGTTATAAAGTTTAAAAGTTTGAAATAAAGCTAGATATAAACCTGACCAAAGAATTCATGAAAATATAGGGTGCATCACTCAATATAGGATTGACTTTTGAAGCTCTTAACATTTTCAGAGAATCATATATGGGTCACTAACCACACAGAGCTTATGAAGAGAGACACAGGGAACAATGAGCCTTTGAAAAGAAAATGGAAGTATCTTTCAATGTAGCTCTAACAATTGGTCCATCTACTGTGAAGAGCTAAAATTTCAGCAATAATAAATTTGACAGAAATCCATTAATAATAAGGTCCTAACTGATTTCATGAAGACTGATTCTGTAAACCTTTCCTACAACTGAAGAAAGTCAATAGTGACTTCTAACTGAGATGTCCAAGGTGAATAGAGCAGAGCAGCTGGATGCACATATCCTGCTGCTTGTCTGCCACCTGAAACAAACCCCAGTGCTTCCAGAAGCATTTTACCGTCAACTTTGTGTTTTTAGCTAGATCTCATTTAGCTGAAGAAAAAGCTGGTGGAACAAACATGTTATCAACTGGGCAGAAAAGTCTATTGAATACACACCTTTCTAAAGCCTGCCAGATGATAAATAGAAACCTAGAGCATTCTGTTACAACCTCCTTTTATCCACTCAAACCAAAAACATTAAGAGACAATCACATGTGCTCTATAATCAAACAAACTGGGCAAGATATAATGCAGTTGATGAAAGAGATGTACACTGAGCACTTCTAGATGAAATGACAATGATGATGGTGGTAGCTAACTTTTGAGCTCTTATTATATAAAGGTTCCTGGGAAAACTACGTTAAAAACTAGTTTCTCAATCTCTACAACAACCCCATGAGGGGTTTATAGCATTATCTCAACTTTAAAAGTAATTAAATTGAAGCAGACATGAATTAAGTAACCTGTGTAAGCCCACACAGAGAGCAAACACAGCAGATGAGATTTATTGCAGGACTCAGACTACAAAGCTCAAGCTTTTGACCACTGTGTTGGCTCCCGAGACTTGTGTTCTGAGAGAAATAAATAAAGGAAGGACCTGACCTACAATACTTCTCTCCATTCTTGCTTATCTCTCCTGATGCAAAAGAAAAGCACTTTTAAAGCTGCACAAAATAACTTGTCTGTGGTTTAAGGTTTTCTGGCCTATCCTTCCATCCTCTCTGCAAATCTACCACCAAACTAAACATGCATTTGATTAATCTAATTCTGAATCAGCCTCATATCACAAAGTCAGGTCATGACAGAAAACAGTAATACTCATTAAGAAAAATTGGGCTAATTGGAAAAGATAGGATGACTCAGTTATTAGGTATGGCCATGTTGAATTTTCCTCCTCTATGTTTGGCCGCCTGGACTGGGAATTAAATGCAGAGAGACACATGAACTCCTGACTGACCCAGCCTACAAATTGTCAAATCAGTTGATAAGAAATAAATGGACAGCTTTGGGACCAGACCTTAGCTTTCAAAAAAAGGATCATCTAGCAGATAAGCCATCTGGATTTAAGAAAAGCAGTATGGAGAAGAAATCTAAGACAGAGAAAACAATGTTGATGAAGGTCAGCTTACCTCATCCAATGAAACTCTGCTTAATGCGGCATCAAGCCTACACTCATTCTCTCTAATTCAGAGGATTTCTGGGGGTTTCTGGTTGAGTGTCCACTGAAAACAGGAGTGGGGAGGAAAAGACAGCCTGGAATGGATCTAAGGAAGACTGAGCAGGGTTTCCATCAGTCTTTCCTACAGAGTTAGAATGAATAAGGGACTAGAAGCACAGTAAGTGAAATCTGAATGTTAATGATGGCAAAAATCACAGTCCACCTTCCCATTGAGGATTTTAGCAGACTGTTGCTATCCACAAAGAATGGACATGAAAATCTCAGCAGCCCAGTTATCATGCTCAATCAGCAGGAGATATAAAGAATCTAAATACACTTTCCTCTACATTTCTATTCTTAATTCCTTGGCCCTTTCCCACAGGCTATTATTTTTAGTATCGCTAAATTATTTACTTAGCTGTCCATATGTGGAACTTAATTTAGTGACATCATGTAAGGGGAAAAAAACACTTATCTTTTCCATATAAAAATCAACACATACTCTTAAAAGGAATGAAATTCTGACATGTGCTATAACATAAATAAATCCTGAAAACATGAAAACATGCTAAATGAAATAAGCTGGACACCAAAGGCCAGATACCATATGATTCTATTTGATATAACACAAGGTTACAGAGTAGGCAGACTCACAGACACAGGAAGTAGAGGAAAGACTACCAGGGAACATGAGTAGGGGTGGAAAGAACAGTGAGCTATTTAATGGCTGCAGTTTCTGTTTGGGATGATGAAAAAGTACTGGAAACAGATAGTGGCGCTGACTGCAAAATAGTTAATGTACTTCACGCACTGAGTTATAAACTTAAAAATTGGTAAAATACTAAATATTTTAATATTTTAATGGGATTTTTTATATAGTTGTAGATGGACAGCATGCCTTTATTTATTTATGCGGTGCTGAGGATGGAACCCAGTGCCTCACACATGCTAGGCAAGTGCTCTTGCAGTAAGCTTCAGCCAATTGTAGAAATCAAAGCTTATAGTAGCTCTTTCACGATTACCAAAATGGAAACACATAAACACACATAAAACTTGCCACAGAGTTTCTCAATGAAATATTTTAAAAACAAATAGATTTTAAGTTCCTTAAGGACAGGTAATAATGCATCCGTTAAATTCATTATTATGATACACTAATTTCTCGGTGAATGTTTGTTTAATATATAAATGTTTAAAAGAAAATAGAGGCTGGGCTGGGGTTGTAGCTCAGTGGTAGACTGCTTATATAGCTTATGTGAGGCACTGGGTTCAACCCTCAGTACCACATAAAAAATAAATAAATAAAATAAAGGTATTGTGTCCGTCTACAACTAAAAATATGTATTTTTTAAAAGTCCACAACTATAATTTAAAAAATAAAAAAGAAAGTAGAGGAAGAGTTCTCCTAAATAGGAAATATTTTAAAAGCATTAGGTTTACTATCCATGAGAAAATATTCTAGAGCATAGTTCAGGGAAAATGCCAATACTCTGTATCCAAGCTCTGTGTACTTTTTCTGTGGTTTCCTCAGATCATGACTTACCATGCCTTACATACAGTAGGGAGTTAATAAATGTTGGCACAAAGAGGGGAAAATGTGATATAAAATCAGTGTCATATTACTACTCTATTATTCTGCTTTTAAAAAACTACTTTTTTAAATGTGTAATTCCTTCTGTCACAGGATGGAAAAATAAACCTCACAGTTTACACAAAGTGAAGGTAAAAATATAAATAGCTAGAACATATCACTCTGAGAAAAAGAAACAGCAAACACAGGGCACATTGTCTTCTAAATAGAAAAGTTCTATCTTTTTTTAAGAACAGATTATAGTTCATCTTATTTTTTTAGAAAATAGTAATTTTTTTTTTTTAAGAAAATTTCAGGGGCTGGAGTTGTGGCTCAGTGGTAGAACGCTTGCCTGGCATGTGTCAGGCCCTGGGTTCGATCCTCAGCACTGCATATAAATAAATAAAAATAAATAAGATAACAGATCCATAGACAACTAAAAAATATCTTTAAAAAATAAAAGAAAATTTCAACTCTTTGGAAGAAAATCCAAATATTCATTTTCAAAATTCCATGTCCAACCTTCACAGTAAATAGTTGAGTGATAACAGAAATACATTTAAGAATGCCTCCTCCAGAAATCATTTTTTTATTTATTGTGAATCATAACATGTTATCAATATTTCCTTCAGCCTATCAAGTGATCTGGTATTTTCTTAAATTTACTTCTGACACAAAATTATACAGAACTGGCTGACAACCAACATGCAAGTTACTGATGATATTGAAAATATTCACATTTTATGTGAATTACTAAATTAAGGTATGTACACATAAGCAGACTATTTTAAAAGCAAGAAAAAAAAAGAAAGAAAGAAAATCAAATACTAACATCCCTAATATTCACCATCTATACAGTAGATGAATCCACATAAACTCATCAGGACCATATAATATATTAATCTCACTCTGAACAACATTAAAACATGTCCTTCAACTTCGACCCCCTGCCCCTACCACTACCAAAAATTGTGTGTCAATTCACAAAGGAAACAGAAATTCAACCTCTGTAGATGTCAAGATTTACATCTCAATCTCATGATTTTTATCTTCTTATGAACAGGTAAGCATCATTTTAGAGTAGCCGTCTGTCTGCTGCCCTGGTTTTTTCGTGCATGCAGGGGCTCTCCATTAGCCTCCAAAATGCCAACAGTCCACTATAAGAGGAGCACTTCAAGCAGACTGCATGAAGGATTATCACTTCCACGCATGAAAGCATACCACTACAGGTGTAATGTTGCAAAATACTAGCACTCTGACCTCTGCTCAGCAGCACACACTTAAAGCAGGTGCATTTCTGTGCTCCAAGGAGAGAGGGGGTGGAATGAGCAAGAAGGAAGACCCAGATCCTCAATATTTTAGAGATATTTATCCCATTCAGATCCAGTCCAGCTAAATTCATGGACATCAGTTTACCAAAGAAAAAAGTGGTCTTCTGTTCTTCACTCACTTGACTCAGAGGGCATTTAGTCAAGCAAAGTCAGGTAAAACAATCTATAAGATTTCTTTAAGCTATATCAAATAGGACTAGTTTCAGAAGAAATAGGACTCATCTATGGCAAAGAAGCAGTCCTTGAACCTTTTCCTCATCTTATCACTGCCACTGGTGTTTACAAACTACAAGTGATAGCCTCAGGAGCCTCCGGAGACTCTCATGAGTAACCTCCTGTCGAATGCCTAATTTAAATACCCCTTTATCAATCTGGTGATGGTTTTGGCAGTTAAATAGAAGGGAGTGAGTAAAATGACATGCATAAAATGAATCCTTTTCAAGTTGTAAATGAGTGAGTCAGGATTCAGACTTGCCGAGATGCTCCAAATTAAAACCCTTGCTATCATTTTAAGCATGCTCCGTCTTACCGTTTTGCTGTTGTCTGTCTCAAGCTTGATTCACCTGGAACTCTTTAACATGTCTCTAGCAATATGTTTGCACCAGGCCAGCCTTATACAGCAACTGAATTCACATCTTTCTGCACTAGCAAGCTGAAATGGTACGGCCGTACTACAACCAAGACAGGGGGAAGCATAAGCACAGGAAAAAAAAAAAAAAAACAGAAATCACCCAAGAGAAGCTAATCTCAGTAGAATAACACCAATAATGGTTTCAGAAGAGGACAAAGGACATGCTAACTTTCAGTATCAATAGCTTTAACAGTTCAATTTTTTCCCCAAAAAAATCTAATTTTTTTTCATCCAAACACGATGGACTTGCCTGTGGAGTTCCCAGGAAGACAGAGTAACCGGGCTCTGCAGCAGCATTGCAGCCAAAGTAACCGTGCATATGCTGTCCAGGCAATTCACAACACTGGCTCTTCAGAAAGATATTGATTTGCAATGCAGGGCTGCTTCAAAAGAATACAGAATGGGAGCCAAACAGCTAATGGTGATTGCATAGGAGGAAAAACATTTAATCAAGGGGATGCACCTCATCATGCTCAATTCAATTTTTTAAAAGCACTGGAGAAAGCCAATAAGTGTCCTGAGTGACAACCCCATTAAACAATAATCTGAGGTCCTACAGAAGCCAAGTTTAGGTTACCATTATTAATGTGCAAAAGCTGAGAAAAATGGTTTAATGTGTCTATGTGCATACATTTGTCATATGTAAATGGGACATAATGAGAACTCTAAAATAACCATGCACCAAATACATAAGGTTAAAAAAAAATGCACAGGTGTAACATTCAAAGAACCAAAGTGACAAAATGCATAGTTATGAGCCTTCAGAATTTTTGATGGGTATAGAGCTCATACCACTCACAAAGATAAAATACCAACACAAACCAAATCTCACAATTCTTAGGCAAATTGTGCCAAGTCATGCCACAAGGTGCTGGGTGGCACAGGAAGGATGCCAAACTACCACTCTTTTAGCGACCCCTACAGGGGAGTGATTGATCTACAGTTATCCTGTTTAAAGGATTTCCTGTCCTGGGAAACAACTGGAGAATTCGTACCTTAGATTCATACACAACAGTGCAACTGACAAATACCCTAAGTAAGAAATTGAAAAGTCAGGCATAAAAATCTGACCTCATACATTTTCACTTATTTAAGAAATTAAGGTACAAGAGGAGGTAACTACTCTGTCAATATGAGTGGTCAATAATCCCATAACTCAGGGGACTTGGGTACACACCAAAGATCAGAAAGCTGGGGGAAAGCACTTTCCCTTCACGTCCTAATTGGTTTAAATGAGTCATCTCTCTTTGCCCCTAACTCAGAAGCCATCTTCACCATCATCACTTTGAATGATGATATTCAACTTTATTTTTTTTTTTGCATCACACAAGTTCACTCAAAATCTGACAAAAAAGTTCCTCTTAAAATGTAAATGTTATGTTTCTTTCTTTACTAAAGTTCAGGGGGAAAAGCTATCTCTTTAATATCTGAAAACTATTGAAACTATTAAAACTATTTTTCCAAACATCATTTCTTCAGAGTGGACTCTTCCCTCCAGCCCACAAAGGCTTTTTCAGAACCACCAGAATTTCTTATTTGAATCGTTTAGGATTTAATCATATGCTGCTACCTAAAATTCTCTCATAGTATTGGAATTTTCCTTATTTAAGTCCCTATAGGGACAAACCATATCAACTGCTTCTTGTTTTGTTTTGTTTTGTTTTTCGTTCCCCCCACAGCTCATAACACAAGGCCAGGCATCTGGCAAATAAACATTTAAAATAATCGATGAATTTCCCAACTTTGTATTTTAGGGCAAGAATATGCATTTTCTTCTTTGGCAATCTTCCTTCCCCTATCATTCAATGTTTTCTGTAAAAATACCTGTATCAGAAATGCTACCTAAGTCACTCATTCTAAGTAATTTAATTCCCATGTCTTTTTTTCCACCAAGTTGGCTAATCGGGACACATGAAGTGTTCCCACATTTACTTAAGCTATCCTATATAAAAACCAACAGGATGAGCAAAACAAAATTTCCCCTTTATTCTTTATTTTAGTCCTTCAACAAACACATATGGAGGTGCCCAGCAGTGTTAGCAGATATGTTCTCTGCAAAAAACTCAATGATGGGTGGGAAAAAAACAAGTGATTATGATACACTGAAGGAAGTGTTTTGAGAACACTGGATTGGGTACAAATAACCTCTGATGGGCCTGGAGTTGGCTCAGTGGTAGAGCGCAAGACTTGCACATGTGAGGCACTGGGTTCAATCCTCAGTACCACATAAAAATAAAAAAAGGCATTGTGTCCATCTACAACTAAAAAAAAAAAAATTACATACACACACACACACAAAAAAAAAAAAAAACAAATAACCTCTGATGGGGGTCTCAAAAGAGACTTGAAGAAGGAAAGCTAAGTCTTCTAGACTCTGCCCAGGAGGGGAAGGGTATTCAGGAACAGCCCTGGCAAAAAAGCTTCTATGAACCTGGAAGATGCTTGAGGAAATGACAAAGTAGGTCACAGCATGCTGGCAGCTGTGGCACCTGAAGGAGAAGTGCTTCAATGCCCTGCCACAGAGTGGCCCATAAGCCATGCTAAGTTAGGGGCTGGAGCTGGGGCTCAGTGACAGAACACTTACCTACCATGTGTGAGGCACTGGGTTCGATTCTCAGTACCACATAAAAATAAATAAATAAAATAAAGGCATGCTATCCATCTACAACTATTGAACAACAACAAAAAAAAGTAGAAGCTTTATCCAATAGGAAATTTTCACTTGCTCCAAAAAGAGGGCCCTAAAGGACTACAGGCAAAAGAGGGGCTGGATGGAATTTTTCATTTTACAATAGGAAAATGACATAGAAACTGGATTTGGAAAGCGAACGGGGGAAGGCCACTTGGGAAAATTAGACAAGACCCTGAACTAAAGCAATGAAATGGAAAGTCAATGGAGGTGATTAGTTGCTTAATGAGTAACTGGACATGAGGTCTAATGGAAAGGGAAAATTCAAGCACAACTCTGAATCTCTAGTACAACTAAGTGCAAGGTTGGATTATAAACTACAAGAGTGGATAAAGGAAGAACAGCAGCTTAAGAAGGAAAGGAAACTCATGAATTCAATATTTTACACTGAGTTTTAGACATCTCTGGCAAAATCAAGTGAATGTGTTGAGTAGGTAGCTGCATAAAATTCTGGAGCGAAGGAGCAAGATCAAAAGTTTATGTGCCTTAAGGTTGGGAATTCCTAGAAACACAGCTTAGCTTGGATTCTCTCTCACCTAATATTTTAAGGACATGCTCTCAATGGAAGGGAATGAGGACATGAGACAAGGAGGGGAAAATCATGGAAGAAATGTGGCTCAGATGAAATGCCTGCACTCGAAGTGGGTCCCACTTGAAGCAAGAGAAATAGCTTTTGTACCCTGGCCCAGTCAGTATTGATTGGGGCCTGGAGAGCAAGGCTTCCACAAAGCTAGGGACACACTGACCCAGATGTGAGCAGGGTGCCTACAGCACCCGCCAAACTATGCTTCAGTCACAGCGGACAACTGTTCTTTCCCTCAAAGCTTATCCCTGCCTCAGGCATCTTTATCTTTGCTGTTTGCTCTGCCTAGAATGTTCTCCCCCAGATAATCCCTTGGCTGACTCCTCATTGCTCAGCTGGATCTCAAGACTCTCCTCCTCAGAGTCCCTCCAATTGGCTTCCCTCCCTGGTTGCTCTCCCTCCCCAATCACTCTGAAATGCCTGTTCACTAATTTGCTTTGTTCATTTGCTCTCTTCATCCTCCTTTAGGATGAGAACTGCTCAAGGGCATGAGTTCCTACTCTGGTCCTCCTGTGTTCCCCAAGCACCTAGAATAGCACCCAATGCTTGTTGCATAAATAAATAGGAGAACTCACTAGTGACAATACTCTGTGGATGAGTATTGTTGAGAGCCACAGCCTAAGGGGCCCCAGCAAACTTCCAGCTGATTGGCTCACAGTGGCCCCAGTAAACTTCCAGCTGCCAGCTGACTGGCTCCTATTCGTGACGCTCTTTGGGCTGTTTCCCCGCCCTTTCAGACCACAGAGCTGCTCATTGGGGGACTCTTTTGGCTCCGCCCACACAACCCAGCCAATAGGCCTCAAGAGCAGGAGGAGTGGGGGGGGGGGGGGTGTGAGAGGCTGGTGGGAAGCCAGATGGTGGTAGTTGGGCTCTGAAGAGCTTGTGTGGTGGGGTGTGTGTGTGTGTGTTCTAAAAATAAAGTTGGTTTCTGCTTAATAACAGGCTCGTGAATTGTGCCCAGCCAGACTGTGGAAATGGATGTAGAGCTTGAGGAATGAGTAAGAAGAAAAGGCTGTGTCAACAAATGACAATTTTATAGTTGGCCACAAAGCAAAAGTAAAGATAGGGGCTACAGGGCAAAGCTGCGTAAAATTTATCATTATGTTCATGCCATGAAGAATAACTTCATTAGGGGACACTGAAATTATACCACAGAAGAACAGAGGTTAAAAACAAGTTTCAATTTTCAAAGAGAAGAGACAGAAAATCTTGTTCAAAAAAACAAGCATCTTATTGGATAAATGAGTACAAGGTAAATAAAAACTGATCCCTGGAAATGCCTGCCTTCACATGAAAGATTTTTTAAATTCTAAAACATATTATGCACATCTATGACATTTTAAGTAGATTATAAAAAGAGCAATCTTCAGATTACCTCAACTGACAGTGGGGTCGATTGTGAACATCAGCCTCAGCCTTCAGGGTAACAAGCAGACGAAGGGCTGCCTGGCCTCCCGCTCAATCACCTGACACCTTCCTGCATTTCGCTGCTGCCTTTGTTTTCATGTTCCTTTCTCTCTCACCCTTCAGGCTTTTCTGTGGCCCTAAATGTGTCTCCTTCTCAAAATCATCAGCTTCTCTCAATCTTGCCACAAGCTTTTTCAAGGATCCATCCTCATATGGTGCACATTTAAGAGTGCAGGATTAGAGGACGGGTTTGAGTCTCAAGGTGGGTTGGGAGCAGAGCTGGAAGCTCTCTCTTCTCCTCTCCACAGGCTCTGGGGTACTGGGGTACTTCTTGGCTATTCAGACCCCTTGTTTCACGCCAACCTACCCAGCACCATCTCCGACTCTGCCAGATCTGAGCCTCACCTAAGTAGGCTCATAGAACAGATGGGGCATTAAAAATTTGGAGGAAAAAAAGTTGATTGAAGAAATGGATACAGAAACACTTTTTTGTTCAGAATTAAACAAGGAAAAATAAACACTAGGAAAACTTTTTTAAGAAGAGGAGAAGGGGAGAAAAAAGCTTGCTTTGTACATATGAACAAGCCACCCACTTACATTTTTTTAAGTGTGAGAGGAAAACAGTTTGATTGTTTTGAAAAGTGATAAAGATAAAAATTTTTCCCAAAATAAATTGGTTTTCAAAACCCTTATAAGCCATGTCTTTTTTTTTTTTTTTTTTAGGTCAATGACAAGGTTTGTTTTTTTGTTTTGTTTTGTTTTCATGTACCTGTAACATTTTTTTAAATTTTTTTTGGTAGTTATAGATGGACAATATGCCTTTATTTTATTTATTTTTGTATGTGGTGCTAAGGATTAAACCCAGTGCCTCACACGTGCTAGGCAAGTGGTCTGCTACTGAGCCACAGTCCCAGTCCCCATGTCTTTCTTTCATAAGCATTTATAATCAAATGTTCATGTCATGACCGATTTTAAGATGTTCGCATAGCTTTAGTAACCCAAACCTTAACTTTCTAGTAAACCAAGACAATTTCATGACTTAATTCATATATACCGATGCCATTCAGTATGAACACCAATATATCTAGAGAAATGTTAACTTAAAATACTTTCTCGAAACAATAAAATTCTGCAGTTTAAGTTGAATATTTAAAAGGTGTTTCTTAACTATAATACCAAAACAACCATTTGAAAGTCATCACTCATCGCATTTCATAGTATTTTCAGGATTTTCTTCTTAATATTATACAACTTTGAGTGGTTTCTTGATTTTCAAGGGGGAAAATGGAACCAATTTTATCAATAAATACAAGAGATTCTATTGCAATCTAATAATCTTCTTCCTGAAAAAACTTTGCACTCTGTTCACTGTTAAATTGCACCCCAAGAACAAGAGGGAAAATAAGATAATAGATCGAGTTCTCAAAACCCATGCATCCAAAACATTAATAAAAAGAATTCTAACAAATTCACATATGCCATGTCTTTTTTTCCCCTTATTTTTTAAAAATTATCAACTATGTAACCTTTTTATTTTATACTAATTGACAATTTATAATTGTATGTATTTATGGGGAACAATGTGATGTTGTGATTTGTGACTACAATGTGGAATGATTATACAAGCTAATTAGCATATTCATCACCTCAGTTATTTTTTGTGATGAGAAGATTTGAAATTTACTCTTAACATGATTATTAACAGTATTCACCATGATGTGCAAAAGACCTACAAAAATAAAGAAAACCTGTTTCTTCCTGAGACTTTGTACCCTTTGGCCATTATCACCCATTCCCTCCTTGTCCAGCTCTGTAAGCACCATTTTGCTCTCTGCTTTTTTGAGTTCAACTGTTCCAGATTCCACAAGTGAGTGAGAATACGTGGTATCTCTCTGTTACGTCGCCTGTTTATTTCACTTAGCATAATGTCCTCCAGTTCCATCCATGTTGTTGCATTCCACCTCTTTTTGGAGGCAGAATAGTATTCCATTGTGTAAGAACACATTTTCTTTTTCCACTTAGGTTGATTACATAACTTGGCTATTTAATACTACTGCAAGAACATGAGAATGCAGACATCTCTGTAACAAACTGGTTTCAAATCTTCTGGATACATACCCAGAAGAGGGATTGACAAATCTGTATTATCAGCTCTGTATTCCCTACAGTGCCGATACAGGTCTTATAGATGACAGATGCTCCATAAATGTTTCTTGGCTACAGATAAATCCTTCACTGGTCACTGTGATCTGCAGAAAATATGTCCAGGTAAAAAAAGTTCGGTCATGAATTTCATCTAGGTTGAAAATTAAAAGTCCAAAGATGGAGCTACTACAGAGGGACTTCAAACTGTTGCACTTATCAAGAAGCAACATGGAAGGTTAGAATCATGGCTCTAATTACACAAGCAGGTCGATGCAGACTATAATAATGAAAAAGAAGGCCTTATTTTTGCCTGGCTTTCAAAAATCTCATGTCACTACACAGTTATGCTTCCACCCAAGATTTCAGCAAGAAGAATTTTCTTCTTCCTTTATGGTGTGTCTTCAACTGCCCTGGGTAACAATCTGTCTGCATCTCAGTTTTTGCTTCCCCTTGGTTAAATTTCTAATCCTTGTCACATAAAACATGTGTTTGCATTAAAATATTAATTTTCTACATATCTACCATATGTATATGTTTTCCACATTCGCAAAAATGCATGTTAATATATTTATTTTTTATTCAAATGATATATAAAATGTGAGGGCATTTTTTTTCTATTTAATATCTAGCAGCACATAACTGGAGGCATTTTAATGTGATGCCATACCACAACTATGTAGACTAAAGAGGACTCAGATGTAAGACTGATTTTATTATGACCACATTCACTAAAGAACAGTATTTGAAAGTTCAAAATGTTTAGAACTACTATAATTTGAGAAACAAGAGTTAAATCATAAGACTTCAGTGGAAGACACAAAATTCTCAGGTAGCAGCAAAAAGAAAAGCAAAAGGTACTGAGGAAAGATATGCAGATTTCTGTCTCATGCTAGGGTTATGGTGTTTGTGAAGACTGAGGTTGCAAATCCATGATCATTAAAAAGCTCCTTTAGGGGCTTGGGTGGTGGCTCAGTGGTAGTTTGCTCACCTAGCATGTGTGAGGCACTGGGTTCAATTCTCAACACCTCATATAAATAAATGAATAAAATAAAGGTTCATCAATGTCTAAAAAAATTATTTTTTAAAAAAAAGAAAAGAAAGTTCCTTAAGGAACTAAGTCTCATTCTTTAAAAACTTGTCTCAATTACTGCCACCTGCAGCCAGATCAACCATGGTCTCCACTGTAGTGTGCTACATGGGTGTTGGTACAATCCATGGGCATCACGAGGGCCACAATGACAGATTACAGGGACAAGCAGAGCAAAAGCTGGAAGCTCTTGAGTCTATTTACCCTGATTCCTTCACAAGCAGGAGTGTCTCAGCTACCCCTGGGAGCCTCCAGTCCTGTTCAGGTTCTCTCACCAGCAGGACAACTGTGCTGCGAGGATGTCAAGGGAATGAGTGAGGAGGGGTTTGAGAGTGTCATTCCCTAGCTTAACTGCACAGTGATCTAACCCTCCTAACAACTAGTCTTCCAAAATTATAAATGGATCTCCTGATACCACATTCTCCTTCAGTAGTGCTTCACTTGATAAGGTCCTGCTAAATATTATCAGAAAATCCACCCAGCTCACCATTACCATGACATCTGAGGCTGGAGAAAATAATGAAACTGTTCGGATTATCCTCAAGTTTACATATGATGAAAAATATCAAGATGAAGCTCCTCTCTATGAAATATTCTCCAGGAAAAGCTAGAAGAAATGACGTTTCTCAGATGTTTTAACATTATTAACATTGCCGATTGAAGAAAATTTTGGTATGGTGATGATCTTTAGTAACAGCTGTGCAAGAGAAATTAAATGAGGGGCTGAGGCTGTGGCCCAGTGGTAGAGTGCTTGCCTGACCTGTGTTAGGCCCTGGGTTCGGTCCTCAACACCACATAAAAATCAATAAAACAAAGGTATTGGGTCTATTTACAACTTTAAAAAAAAAAACAGAGTGAAACGACATAAAAAAAAGGAAAATTAAATTAAACAGATCAGATGAGAACTGATGAGAGGAAGAAAAGAAACAGAGAAGCCAAAGAAGCAGCAAAGCAATTATTCCATAGCAATCCTGTTACAATAGAGAATTTCTTAAGTGGGAAGGCCAAGTTTGATGTAGAACTCTTGGGAATTAAAAAGAAACAGATGAAAAGAGAAGACCACCAGGAAAAAATTAAGTAAGTGGGAAACAGTTATTTGAAACAGATCATTGACACATCTGATAACCAGGTCTTGGAGGATGCTGGAAACAGTGTGGAGGTCGAGGGGTCTTTGTTCCAGGAAATGAATGACTTGGAGGTGGTGGATGATGAGGATGATCCACACCACAATCCTGCTGTCCCAGGGAGGGACTTGGCAGACTAATGGGCTATCCCCATCTGTGGAGAGGCCTGACTGCCACAGCATCTGTGGCTATGCTGAGAGGTTTTCATTCTTTTTTTTTTTCCCTAAAAAATGATTTTTAGGAGAATATTTTTCTAATCACATTCATCATTGAACTTAACAAACTGACCTTAAAATAAAAGAAAAACTTGCCTAAGTTTCCAAAGTAATTATAAAAGGGGGGCGGGGGGGCAGCAACTAAACTATTTTCTTTGTAACTCAGCTTTACTGCTTTTAGAACTTTAACCCAGGTTTCTAAAATATCACTTAGTTAGAATATTAGGAAAATTCCAAAGGAATAAAATCTGTTTAAAAACAAGTCACACAGAAATAATTTTTAATTACATCTGACATTTTAAATCTTGAAAAATTATGCCACTGATCTAGTATTCACTTTAAAAAATTAAAATAAAAAAAAATTCTCATTAAATAATTTGACCCCTTTGCCCCACTTTGTATACCTAACAAATAAAGTAGGAAGCAGGACAATGGGCGAGTACTGGTAACAATATTGTTTATTCAACAATAAAACTTAGGATAATGAAAGGATAACCATCCAAAGAAAGTCACCACAGAAATTAAAATATGTGCCTCTATGTAATGTAATTGACTTTCCTGTGGCCAATGTTTTAGTATTTGCCCTTTCAAGTTAATTCTGGTTAGTTCGTTCTAAAACCATTGTGTACATCCTCCAAGAACAGAAGACAAACCAGAGTAGGCCTCTAGCTGAGGAAGTTGCATCCTACGTTTATTTAACCAATCCAGATTCACTGGTATAAAAGAGAATCCTATTCACGACAAAAATTTGTGCCTGACAGGGAATCTGAAATGCTTCAACATATCTAGAATCCTTTCTTATCCAGTACAATCATAAAAAGAGTAGCATTCAAATGTTGGTTGAATCCTTTTTGTCATTCCTCAGTGGATACTAAGATAGAATGTATTCCTAATTCCAAAAAGAAGTAGAACGGATTATTTAGCCAACATTTCTTTTCTTTTCTTCTAGAGGATGGCTCCTCCCTCTGCACCATCCACTGAAGTCTAGGAGGGCCTTCACCCTGTCCAGGACCAGACAAGGGATCCAACTTGGGCCAAGGGAAACTTCCCTAGAACGTTCCCAACCAGGATTCAATTGTACCCCATCCCTTCACCTTTGATGCTGATAAAGCAAGAAGGTCAGCTGAGAAGCAGCCAGTTTCAGTGTCGCTGGCCATAGAGAGGAAGGGCTCAGCTGCAATCCTGAAGCCATGGAGAAGTAAGAGTGGAGATGAGGGAAGGACAGACAGCATGGATACCATGGAAGCCCTGGTCCTGAGCTCCTTACACTGCCAGCTGCCTGGCTTTGTAACACAAGGTTGTCTAGCCATGTTTCTGTTCTGCCACTCTTATCCACCACCCCCCCACCACCACCACCAAAATCTCAGGGTTTTTTCCTTTAGACACTTCAAGTTGATTTTTACTTCCTTAAACCAAGGATGATAGTACAAATGAGAATACATGCACAAAAAGGGTGTGAAGCTACCATGAAGCAGTACTGTCAGAGCGAGAGCTAAATAATTCAATAAACGTTACTTTAAACTCTTAAGAAAGGGATATATAAGGTTGATATTGATTTACACCATAGTATAAAAGGTTTTAATAGCAGCCAAAGGATTTTACAAGACTATTTCACATACCCAACTATATATAATAATAATTTGTGAATCTGAACTAAATTGAATATCCTATATATTAAAATTTTGTTATTTATCTTCTAATTGATAAGAAAAACAATGGCATTAGCTATTAATCAGCTAGCTGCTCCTATAGAAAGCCTGAGTGCTTTGACCAGTTGAGTGGAACCAGCCATCCAAGTTGCTGTGGCAGCTCATACTACAATTTTAGATATAATACCTAACACGAAACAAACTGACCTGCCTTGAAGGTGCCATCTATAAATTGTTGGTGGATATCAATATGGATAAGTAGCTAAGGAATATCACAGAAACTATGAAAGTAAAACCAGTTTATTGCACCAATCCTGGCCTTTTAATAAAGGCTTCTGGCCAGGAAGGAAAGAAGGTTATTAAAAATTAAAGAAATAATAGCAAGGGGATTTTGGAAAAAGCCACAAAAATATGCTAGGGACTTGTGGAATATGTAAAGAAAGTGCTGAGGAGACATCATAAACCTGCTTTCTGTTTTTCATTCCTAAATGATTTCTTTCTGTGTTCTATTCATTTACCAGCCATTTGCTGAGCTTTGTATTAGGCACTATAGGGGGTATAAAGATGAATGAGACACAACTGCAGCTCTCACGGATACTTATACAAATAAACATAATGCAGAAAATAATTCTCACAGAAAAGGTAAGAGAAACTACCAGGAGAGTTCAGACTGAGGGAGGCCTCCAAACGACAGATCAAACAAAATTTCAGAGTTTTTCACATTAGGTAATCAAATTCTCCATAGGAGAGTCACAAAGTACTCACAAGGTAAAATGCTAGAGATGGGGGAGGGCACTGTATGGCCAAAGACTAAAAATGATCACTCATAGCACAAAAGTTGTTATCTATATCTGGATGTAATTTGATAATTTAACAAAGGGCCTTTGTGATTTTACAGGGGCTTGGCCCAGAAGAGTGAAACAAGTTCCGTAACTCAAACCCTCATGAACAATGGCTCTTTTCTCCCCTCTGGTGGAGGAAGATCATTTGGATGGATTCCAGGGCCTCCAAGTACACTGCCTGCCCATATGGTTCAAAGATGTGTTTAATCCTAGTTGTCCTGGATGCAGACAACCAAACTTTCCTCCCAAATTCAATAAGGAAAATTTAGCTTTGGGATTTGTTGCAACAGCTGGTCCTAAGGAACTTGGAAAGCATCTTTACCTCTCTATTCTTCTCCCCAGCACCGATTCTTATTTAGAAAAATCAAGGTTTTACTTGTTACAATACAAAAGCTAAGTCAGTTGCTAAGTCAGTTGACTTCATTTTATCAATCCTCCCCCAAAGCACCTGGTTGCCTCACTAGTCTTTGTTTCTCCTAGTCATTCAAAGAAGATTCAGCTCATATAAAACACAGAGCTGTTTCCTGACTGACCCCATCAAGTCCCTCCCATGGGCAAACACTAACCCTAGTACCGTAAGGACAGCTGACTTCCAGGAACTACAGCACAGTGTGGGTCCACCTTGGTTCAGGTAATTCCCATCACACTCACTAAGGTTATTTAATTTAGAATTCTAAGGCACAAAACAGGCTTGATCAGAAGAAAAGAGACAAAATCAGAGATAAAACCAATAAACAGGTACACTGGAGCACTAGCTTCAACATAAAGTCAGAGACAGAACAGCTAGATGGTTAACGTGAGTTCAATGCTACAGGGATGCTGCCACATCGATGTTCATAGCAGCACAATTCACAATAGCTAGACTGTGGAACCAACCCAGATGCCCTTCAATAGATGAATGGATAAAAAAAATGTGGCATCTATACACAATAGAGTACTATGCAGCAATAAAAAATGACAAAATCATAGAATTTGCAGGGAAATGGATGGCACTAGAGCAGATTATGCTTAGTGAAGCTAGTCAATCCCTAAAAAACAAATACCAAATGTCTTCTTTGATATAATGAGAGCAACTATGAACAGAGCAGGGAGGAAGAGCAGGAAGAAAAGATTAACATTAAACAGAGACATGAGATGGGAGGGAAAGGGAGAGAAAAGGGAAATTGCATGGAAATGAAGGGAGACCCTCATTGCTATATAATATTACATATAAGAGGTTGTGAGGGGAATGGGAAAATTAACAAGGAGAGAAATGAATTACAATAGATGGGGTAGAGAGAGAAGATGGGAGGGGAGGGGAGGGGGGATAGTAGGGGATAGGAAAAGTAGCAGAATACAACAATTACTAATTGGGCATTATGTAAAATTGTGGATGTGTAACCGACGTGATTCTGCAATCTGCATTTGGGGTAAAATTGGGAGTTCATAACCCACTTCAATCTAATGTATGAAATATGATATGTCATGAGCTTTGTAATGTTGTGAACAACCAATAAAAATAATAATAATAAAAAAAAACAGTAAAAAAAAAAAAAAAAAAAAAAAAGAACAAACGTGGGTTCTCAATCCAGGCCTTGGGCAAGATACCTTACTGATGGGAATAATAATAATGGTGCCTATACTTAAAAAGAGTGTAGTTGTCAGGTGTTCCAACAGCCTAGAACAACCAACGCTCAGTAAAGCAAGAGCATTAGCATAATGCACACTGAGGAGTGACAGGCACTAAAGCTTCAGGCACCACAGATGCCCTGATTCCTGGGCTGGTACTTCTGCATGAGGTCTGGAACTGGTCTTGGTTCTCTAGGTTCAGATCAACCTGAGCACTTCCTTCTACATCAGCCTTAGGCTGCCAAGCCCATTTCCAGCCCCTCCTTAATTTCATCAGTTCCTATTGATTCTTCTCCAGTATCTGTGTTTCTATGCCATTACACTTTGGTTTGGCACCATTCCATGAAATTTAAACAACTTTTTATGAGCTATAGGGATACCCCTCAGGCTTTCTTGATATTTCATTTGGCTAAAGGGGGAAAGGGCTATTTGTTGTTCAATATTAAGTTTTATGTTTCTCCTTTTCTCTCTCTTCCTCCTCCTCCTCTGCAGCGGCCACCAATGCTGCTGCTGCTACTCCTACTTCTACTCCTACTGCCTTCTTTTCTTCTTCACCTCCTCTCTCTCTCCTTCCTCCTTTTTCTTAGTATTATATTTCCCACTGTAACTACGAAGCTATAGCTTAAGAACAAATAAAAACTAAAAACCTATAGTTGCATAATGAAACTGTAAAAATAAGGTTTATTGAACAGATTAGAAAGATGACAAGAGACTTTACAGCCATCAAAACACACAAGGGAAATTTACTGAGTAGTAAATGCTAGGAAACGTGAAACTTATATTTACCGGCAGGACAATCAGCTACATGTATATAGTTGACTGCCAGTTTAAACTTTGAATAAGAAAAGATTTTTTAAAAAGAACTTATCAAGAATCAATTTCATCAATATCAACCAAATAATTTTTCAAATAAACAGTTCTAAATTGGCCGGCACACATTTCCAAAAAAAAAAAAAAAAAATTGGGAGTGTTTTAAGCTAATTGATGCCAATCAGAAAGAAGGACTCTGTCTTCTGAGAAAGTACTAAACAAAATGTTCTATCTGATAAAAGAAGGAATGAAATTATGAGACATCGGCTTTGAATACATACACAAATAACTGGCTTTCTTATTAAAAGCTGGTGAATCATCCATGATGCATAGATCTATGCAGAAGCAGAATCTACCCACGAGTTAATCCTCAACCACAAAACCCACAACTGTTCTGCCTCTCATGTACAAAAGCATTTTACCTCTATGTGTAAGTAGCATAGGGTGCTACAACTGAGACACTGTATTTTAATAGCAGTAAGAAAATTTATAGGTAGAATTCATTATTGTACTATAATTTAATTAGCTTGAAATTAAAATGAGAATATAAACTCCAGTGAAAAGTAATTATTGGTAGGGCACTGTATAGAAGCACAAGTCCTTTTCTCAAAGACATTCCCCCTACTCTGAAAATGTAAGCTCTAATTACGTGGGCAACTAATTTTAGCTGAAACTAACCTTATTTATCAGATCAAACATTAAGTACCATGTGTCAGCTAATTCTCCAGTATTTAAGTACTTTTTTAAAACAATTGGCATGCCCATGAAATAAATTTTTTTAAGTAGGAATAATTATTTGAAAAAGTGATTGATTCTTCTAACCCTATTTAGATATTTTTAAAGAATCAGAATACCATAACTTTCACCAACTTTTCTACAGACATAGAAGTGTTCTCTGAAATTTTCAATTTGAAATTACATCTAGGTTTATAGGAAATCTCATATAGGGCTGCTCAGCCCCACATCAGTTCAAAACCAGCATCTAACATGCAAAACTGTTAAAGAAGAAAGCACGCTAAGACCTGACACCTTATCAAAAGACTCTAGGCACCACAGAAAATAGAACAGCTCTATCTCTATCAATGACAATTTTCCCATGTGTACAGGGACTGTAAATATTAGAGTTAAGACTTCCATCAGACATGGTGTGTCATTCCTCACAAACTTAAATCTCCCTTGGACCCTCAACCCCTCCCAGCTATAGCTCCACTTCTCTGTGATTTTCTGTATATCAAAATTCCTCAAAAGGATAAGCTGATCACAACTTCCTCTCCTTTCATTCACTCTTCAACCCATTGTAATCAGGTTCCTATTCCTCTATTCACTAAGTGTCAGCAATAGATTCCACAGAGCCAATTCCAGTGGGCAGTTCCCAAACCTTACCTGAACCTCTCAGCAGCATCTGACACAATTGATCAGCATTTCCTTCCTCAAACTCTTTCTTCACGGGAGTTCCAAACACCATACACCCCTAGTAACCCTCCTGCTTCACTGTTCACTGGCTCAGCCTCCTCAGGATCCTTTACTGGACCCTCCTCCTCTTTCCAACCTCTTAAAACTGGCATGTCTCAGGACTAGGGCCTTGGACCTCTTTTCCTCTCTGTCTACACTCCCTTCAAAAGTGATCTGATCCCATTTCACATCAATATACAAAAGGTTCACCATTTTTATATCTCTAGGCCCAACCTTTCCTTTATCTTCAGACTTATACTACTGACACAACAACTTTTAGATATTGTTAGTCGGTTTTCCATCCTGTGATAAATATGTCAGATAATCAACTTACAGGAGAAAGGCTTTATGTTGGCTCACAGATTCAGAGGTTTCAGTACATAGTCTTTGGCCCTGTTGTTTGGGCCTGTGGAAGCACAGTACATAAGAGCAGGGAGCACATAGCAGAGGAGGCTGTTTACATCAAGGCAGTTGGGAAGCAAAGAGAAAGAAAGAGGCAGGTGCGGGGGTCTGAATACCACTTTGAGGACATATCCCCAAAGATCTAACTTCCTTCCACTAGACCCCAGCTCCTACAGGTACCACCATTTCCCAACAGCACCACAAACTGGCCACCAGGCCTGTCGTATATGAGCCTTTGGGGGACACTTTAGATTCAAACAATAACAGGTTTCTAATAGGATCTCAAAGTTAACAAGACCAAAATCAAATTCCTGATTTCATAACCTCTTAAAGCCCTGTTTCTAATAATTCCTCCACCGCAAATTGGGCCTACCTTTAACGCATACAATTTCTCTAATAAAAAATTCAAGAATCCTTAAATGTGCTCATATCCTACATTATATCCACCAGCTCATTCTCTTGGCTGTGCCTGGAGAACTTATTCAAATCCAACCACCTCTTAGCATCTGTGTGTTCCATCAGAGTCTAAGCCACCATCATATCTCACCTATATCACCCTCAGTGGCCTCCTAACTGTCTTTGAACCATTACTATCCTATTCTTCCCCATCTCAGGGTCTTCTCTACACAACAGCCAGAATCTAAAAGTGTCAGTGTCCTGGCTCAAAATCCCAAACAGCTTCTGAGTTGGAATAACATACTATACCCTAACCATGTCCCCTTGCCCACTGCACACCAGCCACTATTATCTCCTACCTGTTTCTTAAGAACATTAGGCACAGTCAAGCATAGTGGCACATGCCTGTAATCCCAGGGGCTCAGGAGTCTGAGACAGGAGGTTTGCAAGTTCAAACCCAGCCTCCGCAACTTAGTGAGATCCTGTCTCAAAATTAAAAAAACAAAAAACAAACAAACAACAACAACAAAAAAAAAAAAAACAAGAAGGAGTGGGGATATAGCTTAGTGGCAAAGAGTTCCTGGGTTAAATCTCCAGTACCAAACAAACATTAAGCCCTCTTTACCTTCAGGCTGTTGTAACCTCTTCTAGAGACATTCTTCCACTAGATATTACCAAGGCTTGCTCCCTCCTTTCTTTCAGAACTATACTCAAAAGTCATCTTCTCAGAATTGTCTTCCCTTATCTCTTAGACACTGCCCCCATCTTTCTTGCTTCCCTTTCCTTGCTTTGGTTTATATTCCTTGTACTTGGCCTGAACAAATTATACATCTATTATCGGCCTCACCTCTACTTAAATAAAAGTTAGTGGACACATCTTTGCCTCACTCTTAAAACTCCGGGCCAAGGACAGTGCCTAGAAATAGCAGATTCTCAATAAACATTTGTTGAATGAACACATGAAAGAGTCTCTACTCTTATCCATTGCTTACTGAAGTAGATAATAGTATGTGTTTCTTTGTTTATTGATTTGATATCTATGGTGCAATACCAAAAGGAATCATTAAATATTTTTTCAAGTTATATAGTTATAGCCTCATAATGTCAGGTAGAAGATTTCTAGGTAGAAAGAGCTACATGGGCAAAACAGAAAGATGGGCAAAATTTTTAAAAGACATTTGAGTGAATATTGGGAGTTCCCAATAGGAAAGCTGGGAAGATATTGGGGATAAGAAAGAAGAAAACAAGACAAAAGGCAACATGACTGGTCTTATGGGTGGGCCTGAGCTTTGAGTGACATCTTATAGGCAATAGGAAAACAACAGTCAGAATGTCATTTGGGACAAACTATTCTGGGCACATAAGATTATATAACCCATATAATCATATGTTCTTAGTTGAAAGGGCAACTAAACTACTCCAGAGAAGCACAAAGATAAGACATATAAGCAGATCAGTTTTAATTATTCTGTATACCCTTTATTCCCTTATCATTCATATCTAAAAGATATTCATAGTTTCTTGCTCACAAACCTTGAACTGATCAATTTTCCTTGTGAGATATTTTCTTAGCATGCTCCATTTTAATTATTTTCGGCTTTTAATCAATTAGCTCTTCAAGAACACTTATATGACAATCTTTAATTAATACAGATTCCTGTGTATAAACAGTGAATCAGTTAACTTCCTTATTACATTAATTGTTAATATTGCTTTGGGTAGGGAAACATTCAACAAGGAAATTCAATTATAGTTATTTTAATTATTAAAAAATACTCATATCTGATTATTAAGATAAAATAGTGTAGAGTTTATCCAATGTAGACTTCAAATTAAAGTAAGAGTTCAGTTGGTTTAGACAAGAAGCATTTAAGAAGTCTTACATTTTTATGATTAAAACAGTTGGTTTGATGTTAAAATTTAATGTAGCATGTACATGATCAGTTTACTAAGTTTCTTTTTTAATCAGACACCTTTTAATTAAAATCAAATGGGCATGCTTTACCCAGTTTAGTAAGTCATTCACCTTCACTCTTTGGCTTCCTCTGCATCCTTACTCTTTAGAATGTCATCACAACATTCCTTACCTTAGAGCTCACTCTCCACATCTTACTTGGCAATTGCTCCGTCTCTGAGTGCTTCACAGGAACATACTGAGCACCCACTACACATCGTGGCATGGTGCCTAACCCACAAGGGCATAAAGATAAAGAATGAGATCCCTCCCTGCTTCCACCACCCAACCTTTCGTCCTTTCCACCTCTTGGGAATTCACAGTAGATGCACTATCCCTCTAACTTACATGACCTACATATATATGTTTTTATATTCTCACCCAAATGACTTAATTCCAATGGCATATCTGTTTTCCCTCAGTGATCTTTCCTACATTAGCCTCTTGACACTCTAGATCTGTTTTTAAAAGAAGCAAAACAATTCGGGATAGAAACAGTGTATAATGTCAGCCATCTTAAACAAATTCTCTCTGTTCAGTTAGCAAGTTTATGAAAAATACCAAATAAGAGATGATCTAAAGAATAAACATTACAAAGAATAAACAAAAGCGACTAGGTGGACATTGTGTCACTGGACTTCACAAGTACTGAGTCCACGGAGTTGATTCTAGGGACAAAGCAACTACATACCACACTTCCTTTAGCACACACTTGTCCAATTTCTGTCCTGCTTATCCACATGTCTGAATGAACCTTTCCTATAAGTTCCAAACACCACCACCATAGATGTACTATGTGATGGGGACAGCCATAAGGACAGGTATCTGCTTAAGTTATTCATTATAAAGACAACTCATAGAACAATAGGGACACCCCAAAAAAACCTCTGTCCCAGTGGGAATACCTGCCTGGTAGGTGCTGCCTTGGCACACTGCCTCCAAATCTGTGTTGGCATCACACACCAGGGTCTACTCCAGGTCAAGACCCCCCCACATGCACACTTATGTAACCTAAACAACTTCTGTTCAATAAATATTTAAGTAGGAAGAAGTACAGATGTTTTAAATTTTAAAAACGACCTTTAGCCACCAAGCTTAGTATTTACATTCCACAGAAGTAGTCACATTTTAAATATCTTCGGGAAGAATACACACAGAACAACCATTTTAAAATGGAAAAAAAAGCAAATATGTGCAAAATCTGAAATACTCCCTATAAGAGCATGAAAAAGGAAACTGGTTTTTCATACACAGGCTAAAAGTACTCTTCCTTCATTTATGTGCTCAACATTTGTATGCACCTTTTCCTAGCACACCCTACAAGTACGGAACCCTGCTGGCAGAATGCTTTTCTCTGGGGAGAATTTTTTCTAACTTGATAGAAGTGTCCTGAATTTAAAGCAGTTTTTCTTTGTCATCAGAACAGTGCAATGACCTCTATGCAAAATATAATGAAAAAGGCAAGTCAACGCTCTAAGGTGGAAAATGAAGCCTGGGTTTGCGTCTGCAAAGATACCCAATCTGTAGGTTTAGATTTCTTTCACACAACTGAAACAAAGAAAATATAAATAATCCTATGCATGGAGGAACCTGCTGACAATGATCTCTCCCACAGGAGACCTGGATACCACTGGGAAACAGATTCTGATTATCAGCCTTCTTCCCATATTTCCCATATTGTCAAAAACGATATATAGAAACACTGGTGGAGTCAAAATATGATGAAAATACCAAGGACCCAGACCCAATCACCATTACAGTCCAATAAAATTTCCAGCCCACAGCAAATGTGAAACTTATTTAAATGGAAAAGCCATCAGATTCAGAAAGAACAAATCCAGTCAAGTTTGTTAAATGCAGGCAGTGTTTCCACAAATATTACAGGCTTGACCAAAGAGCTATATGATCATGGGTCATGGTCCTGAGATCATTACCTCCTTTTCATAAAACTGGCCAATGCAGCAGTAATGGCTGCCCAGTGTTCAACTTCCTGAGCTAGGGTGTGGCAAGAAAACTTAACTCCTAGTCCCTTCCTTCAAGACTAAGAAGGGTGCCTATAAGAACTGAGAAAAACCACCTGGGGTTGAACTTAAAAGAGAAAATCTCTTCCTGCAACTAAGAGAAGGATCATCTATGAGCTTCAATTCCACACCAAATAAATGGGCCTTATCCTGAAGGCTATGAGGAACAGTGAAAGTCATTCAGCAGTGAAGAGCACAAACCTGCCTGAGGTCCAGAGAGAGAGATCCCCAACAGGGATGAGGATAGATTTTCAGATATGTAAAATGAGTCCTGTTGGACATTCCTGTAGCAATATAGGCAAAAAATGAAAAAAAAATGAAGTAACAGAAGTGGAAAATAAATTTGAGACATAATTGGCACATGAAATCAACACAATGAGGATGTTTAAAAAGAGGGAGGTGCTAATGATGATGACAATGACTCCAACAAATCCTACTCTCAATAAAATGTAATGGCTGTTTCAGTGTGCCAGCCTCTGCACTAAGTGCTTGTTCATGTTATTAGACTACTCAAGGGTCTTAGATGGTCACTTCATGAAGGGAAGGGGGGGGGAGGACAGCAAGGAAGATGATCAGAAGAGGGCTGAGGAAAGCGCCATCCAAGGACATAAACAGAACTTATCCGACTGTGTGGTACAGCACTGTTATTCTCCCCACTTAACATGTGAGAAAGGTAAAGTGTACATGGTGGCGTTGGAACTCAAACCTGTGTCTGCCGATAACAAAGCCTGCAGGCCAGATTGCTCTCTGTGCTCTGCAAGATTCTGAATCCGTGGGTGACCAGAAAGCAATATTTAAGTAGCTAAATCTAATTATAAGACACTGGAATTCTATACTACTCTTCTTCTTCTGGCTTCTGTGCATAGTCTGATGTCATGATCTTTCACAATCTCATTACCCCTTCCTCTGCATTTGAAGAGTGCTTCAGACACGTTGAGGATATTCTGTTTCCCAGCAGAACTCCATGGATTGGCAGCTGTGGTGGCCCTGGGATTAAACTGTTCTTCATCCAGCACACCCTTACCTTCTAATAAAGGAATCAGATCATCTGCACCCCTTCATTGCCTAGGAGGCTTTTCATTTTTCCTCAAGTTAATCATTTGGTGTCCAGGTAACTGGTGTTTTTCTGCCCAAATATGAGAAGAGCTCAAGCAGCAAGCTGGCTAGCAAGGTCTAATGCCTATGTGCACACACCAGGCCCTCACAAACAAAAAATGTGGACGCTCCAAGCTGAAGCCTGCAGATTTATTTTATGACCTCTGAAATGTGCTAATTCATCTTCTCCCAGTCATGTAATGTGGATGGTTACAGAAAGAAGAGGAAGTATAAGGATTGGGTCAATAATAAACATATTTGAGGCACTAGAGATGCTACCCCTTCTTGCCCTTTGTGTGGCTCTTTGATTATAAAGGGATAAAAAAAAATCTCCCAGGTTACTACAAAACCATCCTGTCCGGATGCCTAAAGGGCCTCAACAATGTGAGCGGGCTTCTGGTCTCCACTGGGTGCTGGCTGAAAAGAACTGTTGAGTTGATGTGCTGTCAACCTCTACCCTCTGAGATAGTTCAGAGGCAGATTCATGATTTATTTATTAGAAGCATTTCATGTAAAGTTTGGTAAAGTCCTAATTTTGCCATTTTTATTATATTAGTACTAAGACAGTCAACAGTTCATTCTTAATAGAGACGTCTGCTTTATTTAGAATCATATTCTGCAAGTCCTTTAATGTCTATCATGGTGGAGATAAAAGCTAAAGGCACTTTAACAGCTTTATGTTGACACAAAGTCATCATTACTATTTCAAGTCACAGTAGTATATAGATCATGGACTCTGGGACCAGACAGCCTGGGTTCACATTATGAGTCTTCTGCTTACCAGGTGTCTGACTCCTGGCAAGTTCCTTCATCCCTCTGAGACCTACTCACCAGAAAATGGGAATAATGATGGTACCAATTTCTAGGACTGATTGGAGAATTATGTGTACATATATATGATAAAGTAAAAATAACACTGGTTAAATACACTTCGTCACTGCATTAAAGAGATGGAAAAACTCAGAAAGGAAAAATTCAGATGGGAAAGCTCAGAATCTAATTAATATAAAAGTCTTATACACATGTCAGTATAAGAAATGTTACAAATATATATTATATAACAAAAATATAAGAAATACTGCAGAGAGGAAAGTATGCTTTTATATAAATGCATTTTCCTTGGTGAGGAGAAATAGATAAAAATTGCTAAATTTACATAATATACAGGAAACAGATAAGAGAAAATGTTGGTCTTTCCTTGATAAGATACTAAACAGATAATCCTAGTTACACTATTTTAGCAAACACAAATATAAAATGGTTCTTTATATTCTTCCTTGTTTAGCTAAATTTGTTTGTTACAGGACTACTAAAGATTAAAGATTATCCTTGATAATCAATAAATAATAATCCCTCCGTTCTATCAGATGGAAAAATATATACAGATAAAACATTAAAACCATAAAATTTGAATTCTTTTTATTTTTAAATTCATTTTCAGTAATAAAACCTATTTAAAAAGGAGGGTAGCCACAGCTGTTTTTCAAGTTGCCCACTTCTCTATGTAGTCATAAAACAGTGAAAGAATGGCAGTAACAGAAAAAAAAAAAAAATGTGGGGCTGGGGATGTGGCTCAGCGGTAGCGCGCTCGCCTGGCATGCGTGCGGCCCGGGTTCGATCCTCAGCACCACATACCAACAAAGATGTTGTGTCTGCCGAGAACTAAAAAAAAATAAATAAATATTAAAAATTCTCTCTCTCTCTCTCTCTCTCTCTCTCTCTCTCTCTCTCTCTCTCTCTCTCCTCTCTCACTCTCTCTTAAAAAAAAAAATGTGTCTGGGGGGGGGGTGTATGGGGGTTGAACTCAAGGGCACTCAACCACTGAGCCACATCCCCAGCACTATTTTGTATTTTACTTAGAGACAGGGTCTCACTGAGTTGCTTAGTGCCTTGCTTTTTTACTGAGGCTGGATTTGAACTCATGATTCTCCTGCCTCAGCCTCCCTAGCCACTGGGATTCTAGGCATGCCTGGCAAATTCTATTAATTCTTTTGGAGTTTTTTTTTTTTCTTTCCTTTTATGAGGATGATTATCTGGGTAGAAGAGACAGTGATTTATATTTCATAAATCTAAAACTGCAAAGATTGTCTTCAAATACATTAACTTCTACTCACTATATTAAGGTTTCACTGAATTTTCAATTCTGTTTCACTGTATATTGCAGGTTCATACTTACAAACAAAACCATTCTTCAAAATCAGTATTTTTAAACATTTTTATATCTAGCCTTGTTTCAGAAATGATTTCAAGGCAGACTGTGAGTCACTTATAATACAGCAAGTTAAAATAAAAGTCCCTATAGCTAGGTAGGACATCAAGTTAAACATGGCATATTTACCACTCAGACCTTTTATCTCTTTCCCTCTCAAAATACCTGCCTCTTAAGGAATAAAAAAGATGTAAACTCATTAGGATAAAGAAAAAAAAATATTTCAACAATGCCCAGAGAAGCAAGTACTGGTTTGATAAAGCACAGGAAGTTGGTAAAGTTCCTACAGGGGTACACCAATGAGATATGAACCAATTCATGCACAAAACCCAAACAGGGCTGATAAACCAAGGGAGGGGGAGAGGATCAGAACTGAAATAAGGAGTTCAGTGAGTACGCATCAACTTAAACTCTGAAGTTCCCATCCTACCAATGTACCCATGGTATTCTTCTCTGAAAAAACAGACTTCTGGACACTTGAAGGTTGACAATAACCATGAAGGGGAAAGTTGACTCAAGATTGGGACTCAATTCAGAGGGAGTAAGTACTGAACCACACTAGGACCCTCAGATCTACTGCCCTGATCTGCTTCCACATACAGGACTCAATTTCCCCATCCAAGAGCATTCTTTGAAAAAAATAAATAATAATTTTAATCCTATGAAAGAAGTCCTCACAGGGGCTGGGGTTGTGGCTCAGTGGTAGAGTGCTCGCCTAGCACGTGTGAGGCCTTGGGTTCGATCCTCAGCACCACATAAAAGTGGATAAATAAAATAAAGATATTGTGTCCAGTTACAACTAAGAAATTTTAAAAAATAATAGAAAAAGAAAGAAGTCCTCACATACATACTGACCTCTATAACTCCCCTGACAGAGCAGCTTCCTTGCCCCTTTATAACCATATATCTAAGCAACCTGCTAATAACCCTTATTCATGAACAGAGGTACCAATCACCACATTGGACTCAAGCTAAACACTGGACAGCGAATGAGAAACATTCAGTTACAAACGGACTCCAACATATAAAGAATACTTCTGTGTAATGTCTATGTTATATCTAGACCTCCCACATGAATAAAGGAGGCCTAGATATAACATAGACATTACACAGAAGCATTCTTTAAAAGTAAAGGATAACACAAATTTTTTAAAACTATATTTAATAATTTAAGTACAGTCAAAACAAATAGAACCCCCTAATGTAATATCTTCAGAGATAATATCACATATATAAAATAAGAACAGAATGCTAATAAAAGAAGTCATCATTAACCAAGAAAGATGATTGCTGATATTAAAAATACAATAAAAATTTAAATCAAGGAGTTTGAAAAAAAAGTCAAAGAAATCTTTTAGAAATCAGAAACAAGACAGTAATGAATAAAAAATGCAAATGAATATCTGAGAATCTTAGAGTACTATTGCAATAACTTAGGGGATCCAAAACCTAGTTAAAATTAGGAAAACTGAAGCAATAAATAACAAAGTAATAAAATCAAGAAGTTTCCAGAATCAAATAAGTTTCTAGATTCATCCCAGAATTAAGTCACCAGTTTTTATATTTGAAGAGTCCTAAAAATGCTCAGTCTAACTGATGAAAAAAGGGACAAATTATGAAATTTGATCATACCTAAAATAATAATATAAAAAGATTCCAAGAGCTTCCAAAGGAAAAAAAGTTAAAACACATGAACACATATTTAGTTAGCAATTAAAGTGGCAAAGATGTCCTGAAAGTAAAAATGGGATGCAGATGACAAAGGAGAATAAGGATTTCAAAATTCTGTGTGTGGGGGTGAGTCAGGGAGGGATATATATATATATATATATATATATATATATATATATATAGAGAGAGAGAGAGAGAGAGAGAGAGAGAGAGAGAATTTTAATATTTATTTTTTAGTTTTCGGCGGACACAACATCTTTGTTTGTATGTGGTGCTGAGGATCGAACACGGGCCGCACACATGCCAGGTGAGTGCGCTACTGCTTGAGCCACATCCCCAGCCCAAGACAGAGAACTTTATACCCAGCCCAACCTTTCAATCCAATGTCAAAATAGAAATAAGGGCAGTAGTACCTCAATGAAAGAGACAAAAACAGCCTCCTATATTCCTTTCCTTATGAAGTATGTTAGTCAAGAACAACTTAGAAGAAGAAAAGTTTATTTTGGCTCACAGTCTCAGAGGTTCAGTCCATGGTAGACTGACTCCATTGTTCTGGGCTGAGATGAGGCAGAGCCTCATGGTACAAGGGCATGGTGGAGGAGTGCTATTCTGCTCATGGAGGCCAAGAATCAGAGAAATAGAGAAAGAACCAGGCACCAAGAAGACCCCAAAGGCACATCCCCACTGATCTACTTCCTCCAGCTCCACCCAATCTGCCTATAATTAACACCCAGTTACTGCATTTAAACTAGGATTGGCTGATTTAAGTTACAGCTCCTGTAACTAATCATTTCACCTCTGAGCATTCCTGCTTTGTGTCACATGAGCTTATGGGGCAAGACCTCACATCTAAACCATATAGGAAGCTACTGACTTACACGCTCTTTCAAACAATAAAGTAGAAGGCGTAAAATCCCGATTTGGGCAATCCAATATGACAGAGCACTGAAGGATGTTTGGAAAAAAATATATAAACCAGTTGTCCTGCAGTTAGAAAAGCAGGAGCTGTGGAACACAGGCACCTAAGTGCATTTAATCACATGAATGATTTTGTGGAGGAGGGAATAGAAAGTTAGGGATGTAAAAAAGTGAGTAAATAAGAAACAAGTGTTAATTACTAACTTAAGATGAAAGAAAACATTATGCAAGAAAGGGAGCATATCATAATATACTTGTTGGTTCTTAAGGAGTACGAGTATATAAAGCATCAAAGCAGAAGCTGTACAAAAGTAATGTATAAAATTTGAAGGTCCTGGGCTGGGATTGTGGTTCAGTGGTAGTGTGCTTGCCTAGCATGCACTGGGTTCGATCCTCATGGATCGAACTACATGGAAATAAATACTACATGGAAATAAAATAAAGGTATTGAGTCCATCTAAAACTAAAATAAATAAATAAATAAATAAATGTTTTTTTTAAAAGAATGTGTTTACATGTGTTGTTACTTAGATACTGCAACATAAAGCTTTAACATTAAAAAAATTGGTAGGCCCTATAAGACTAATTTCTCTGAATTGGCTTATAAATTATAGGTAATCCTTAAATTAATGTTTAAAAAGTAAGTCCAAAACTTTGAGGCAATTGTGGCATCATTTTGAATAAATATGTAGCCATCCAATGTAGATGATACTGGAAAAAATAAGTCTTTGAGAAACAGTATGTAACAGAATGTCTGGGTGTACTTATCCAAAAACCAAACCAACAAAATGAAAAATATATTCTTGGCTTACAAAAGTAGTATTAAATCAATCAATTAAAAAAAAGGAAAGCCATAAAAATAGGTTTGCAAATATTTGCAATAAAGTGTATCTTGAAAACAATTCCAAGGGGTTGGGGTTGTAGCTCAGTGCAGTGGTAGAGTGCTTGCCTAGCATATGTGAGGCACTGGATTCCATTCTTAGCACCACATACAAATAAATAAATAACATAACATAACATAAAGGTCCATCAACATCTAATTTTTTTTAAATTTCCAAATGTAAAATGTATATATTTCTCTGATTGAAGCACATGATATTTCGTTTTCCTTTATTTTGAATCCCTTTAAGTACAACACACATGTGATATGAGACTATATGTAGAAACTTAAATTCATCTGAAACAAAACTGCTAATTTACACCACAAGAATCCCAAAATCAACTCATCCCACAATCTTTTCAAATACCACTTATGGTAATTATGACCTTCAAGTTACTTGGGTCCAAAGCCATGATGACTCTAATTTGATGTCCTATTTATTAGCAAATCTTGTTGGTTCTGCCTTCAAAATAAATGAAGAATCCATCCATTTCTCAGTCTCTTCAGGTGAGCCACCCTAATAAGACAGCAATGATCCACCGCCATCTTGGAAATAACTGCAGGGGCCTCTCAAAAACGTTTCTTGCTACTCCTGACTTTACTCAGTATAACTATAGTGATCTGATTTAAGTAGTGGCCAAGTCACAAGTCACTCCACTCTCCCCAAACAATGGTTCCTCATCTCAGTCAGAGTAAAAGCCAATTTTTTTTTTTTTGTCATACTGGGGATAGAATTCAGTATCATGCATGGTAGGCTAGTGTTCTCTACCACCAAACTACATCCCCACCCCTTTGCCCAACGATCTTCACCTTATTTTGAGACAAGAGTCTAAAACTTGTGATCCTCCTGCCTCAGCCTCCCAAGTAGCTGGGATTGCAGGCATGTACAATGGTGCAAAAAAGCCAATTTTATAACAGACTGCAAGTCCCTAGTGATTTACATTTCTGACCTCATTCCTATTACTCTCCACCCTACCTTTCCCTCTACCTGAAACACCATTTTCACATGCATCCACATGCTCCCCTCCCCAACCCTCCCCCTTGGCCTATGCTTGAAAGTAACCTTCTCCTGTGAAGTCTTGCCCATTTAAAATCATCTACTTTCCTATCTCCTCCCTTGCTTTATTTTTCTCCATAGTACTTACCACCATCATATGAACAAATTTTGCTAAGGTGTTTACTGCCTGCCTCCCTTCATCATTAAGTTCCATGACTGCAGGGATTCTTGTCTCCCTTGTTCACTGACATATTCCTCAGGATCCAGACTTATGAAAAATATGTACTAGATGATTAATAAACACTTCTGAATGAAGTGATCTGCAATTCAACAAATTGCATGTAACCAAATGAAGATTTATATTTTAAAGTTTTAATTGTGGTTGTTGTTTTGGTACCAGGGATTAAACCAGAGGGTGCTTAACCACTGAGTCACACCTCCAGCCCCGCCCTTTTTTATTTTGAGACAGGGTCTGGCTAAATTGCTGAGGCTGACTTTCAACTCTCAATCATCCTGCCTCAGCCTCCTAGGATTATATCTTCCTCAGTCACTAGGATTATAGATGTGTACTACCTCACCTGGCCGACTTTTAAATGTAGTATCAAAATATGATTTATCTTGATTTCTGAGGTGTTTGTATTTTTGATAAGGCCCAAGTGACTGACTCACCTCACTCTACCCACAGTCCTTGCTCTACCATCTTAAAGTTTTAAAAAATATTTTCAAATAATTAGTACCATGAATAAAATTTAAAATTTAAACATTACAATATAAAGTATACACATCTGGGCTGGGATTGTGGCTCAGTGGTAGCACTGTGAGGCTCTGGGTTCAATCCTCAGCACCACATAAAAATAAATTAATTAAATAAAGAATATTGTGTCCAACTACAGCTAAAAAGTAAACATTTAAAAAAAATAAAGTACACATATCTGAGTTGAGCACCAGGAAATAAAGGTCATATTTATAATTAAACTTACAGTTTACTTATGGCTTTATTTTTATTTCTTTACTTTTTAATCTTTGTTGAACTCTGACAAGTGCAATTATTTTAATGCATCCTTTTGCTCCTAAAATATATTGATGCAAAAATCATTTAATTACAATTGCATGGAAAATTCCATACATTTAACGTATCAATTTTAAATTTTGCATTAATTATATGTTAATGTAATGTATGAGATTGCTCATAAAATGACACAGCTAAAGGATGCCTCATTGCCTCATTCTGTAGCTAGATAACGCCATCTGGCTCAATGTGAGAGAAACCACAGTTATCTTGAATAAATGCAGAATTTACAGTTGCCAAAGGGACTTCCTTTTAAGATGAAATAAATTAAGTTGGAATATTTTGCTTATTTAATAAATACTTCCTAGAGAAAAATTATACAGACTTAGGAAAGAAATTAATGAAAAAAATATTTTAGATAATAATAATGATGCTATTACCAAGCATTTTATACGTACTGCCATATTTAATCTGTTCAATAATCCTTTGAGGTAAACAGATATTATTCTTAATCCCATTTTACAGATGGGAAAACAGGGTCACTGAAAAGAGAAGCCACTTCATAGGAATCCTAGTAGAGTTACAATTCAAATCCAGGTAACCTCCTTCTAATACAACAAATGCCATCCAAACCCATTTCATGTGTCTCTCACAGCATTTTAAAAAAGAAATGTTGAAATATGCCTTGTAATAGTTCACAGTCCAGAGATGTGGACCCTCAATTTTGAGGGTACATTATTTTATTAAAAATTAAGATGCCAGGGCTGGGGTTGTAGCTCTGTGGTAGAGGGTTCACCTAGCATGTTCACGGCCCTGGGTTCAATCATCAGCACCACATAAAAATAAATAAATAAAATAAAGGTATTGTGTCCAACTACAACTAAAAAAGCAACCAAAAAAAAAAAAAAACTAAGATACCAAAGACAAATGATTAGATTCTTCTAATTGCTCTAATTATTCAAATGCAGTTTCCACTAAAAAGAAAAATACATTAATTTTTTTAGATGTAAAAAAAATTTGGGTTCAGGTATCAATATAGTAGCAAGAGTCCATAGTTGGATGTCTTAATGACAACCATGAGTCCTGAAATTTCATAAAGTTTTCTCAAGAACCAAAATTTTCCATTTCTATTGGATCATCAAAGAATTATTTCCAAGGAATATACCAACTATGAGCAACTTTCAAATTATTTTTTCAAACATTCAGCAAAATAAAATTCATTAACTACCTATTTTTGATTACCTGGGAGTAATCAAAAATAGATAAAATTTATTTTATGTCTTCAGAATATTTAGAGCAAATTACATATATTTTCAAATGTCATTTTGAGGTAAAAACGTCCTGAGTTATGAAAACTGAATGTACTAAAGCAATCTGTCCTCAACAACAATGAATCCCCCATCCTTTCACAGGGAAGACCAAGTTCCAGCAACTGAAACACCCTGGGTTAACAATCCCCCCTGGGTGCTATTGTGGGGAAATATGATTGTAACAATACTTGAGCCTTTTTCTCCTCAAGGGAGACCAAGGGCTCACAGATGACAGATCCATGAATTAAACATTTTCATTTTCATTCATGCACACCTTCCTTCTTAATCCCTCTCCTCCATTCTCTGTCCTTTCTTCCTTAACAACTTTAAAAAGTTCTCTACTCAAACCCAGATTTCTTCAATATTCCTTTGGTCCATATATAAGGCAAAAAAATGTTCCTGATAATTACAGATAAAAATAAAGGTACTAACTAATCTGTACCAGATAAAAAGAAAACTACTACTTTTGTGGCTAAATATCATTAGAATCAACACCATCATCTTCTACGGCTCCTGGAAGTAAGCACTTCCTTTAAGAACTCCTCAAGTCTCTTTCCACTTCGTGGACCCAGCAAGCCATAGAGTTTGAGATAACTGCATCAATAACTCCGGTTCTCATGTTGGCAGTGTATACTAACGGCCTGGTTACTTGTCTGAACACTAAAGGCACTGAAGGTGGAACAGCACAGGAGACAGAGGTCAGGCTCCACCAAGAGAAACCTTCTGGAGAGCAATGGACTGTTCTGTCTTATTTAATAACCCCTGCAACCCAATCTGGTAGACTTTAGGAGCACACTCATTGTACTGAGATGAAGGAAAGGAGAGGGGAACAGGGAGGGAAAGTGCAAACTCATTATGGCTAGTGGGATGATGAAGTAATACTGTCACATTGTACACGTTGTTGATAGTCATGAAAGTTATTTGAGACTGTCTCTGAAATCACCACTGACTACACCAGTGCAGACTATAATGCCTGCTATCTCAGAAATCCCATCTTAGGACACTCTCCTACCGAGTCACTAAGAATGCAATCTTCATTTCATTACCATAATACACTTTCAATATATCGTGTTTACTTGCAATATATCACACAATGTGTTTTCCAATTTATTTTTGTAATTTCCTGTTAGCTTTGAGTTTTTTGTTAATACCCATTACCATCATTGCCCACGAATTATGGACTCAGTACTATAACATGTATGACTGTTAAGTCATTTTCATATGTTCTATAAATAACGAAAACCAATGTTCTTATCAAACTATTAAGCAGATATTTAATTATATATTCTAATAATAATGATATATAGGTAAGGCAACTACAAAAGAAAAAGATTGAGTCTTCATGTGAACATTTTTAATATAATCACAAGATGACATGCTATTTCCATTTATTTTTCCATGTGTTTTTATTTTCTCAGGTATCATAACTGATTTTCATTAGAAATCTGTATTCACTGTTCTATGAGTGGTACGAGGTGTCAAAACCACATACTGTCCGTCCCCAGGAAATCTATGAAGCAATTCTTTTATTCATCTCATTTCAGGTTCAGAGGCAGGTTGCAAGAATGAGTTAGATATGTGTATAGTAACTCCTATGATCACCACCATCCAACTTGGATTTCTTGAACTTCCCTCCTAATATTTTCCTTAGGGCCGGAGACTTTTACTTTATATTTTGTCATTCTAATATTGTTGGTATTGACTTGGGTGAGATTGAGAAAAAAAGAAATCAAAATTGCAAGTCACGTTTCTCAGTTGTCAAGTCTGGTACCTTAAATCAAGGTTGATTGGCTCTTTTCTGTCCTTGGTAGTTGTCACTGCTTTTAGTTGCAGCCACTGCTCCCATTTGTTTTAGATTATCAGCAAAAGAAAAGATGCCATCATTTCTTAATGTATTTATCAGGGTACCTGGGGAATTGCTTTTATAATCAAAGTTGTTCTTCAGGGCTAATAATGTGTTTTGAATCCCTTTGGGGGAAAAATTACTTGCTTTCAAAAGGTAAAAATACTATTTTAAATAATTGCTCACGTCCTTCTTGGGGACAGAAGGACTGTTAACCCAGAGTACCACAGGTATAAACCTGCCTAGATACCAAAACTTCCCAAAACCTTGCATATGATCCCCATCTCATTCCACATTTAGTTATTATCAACCTAGACCAGCTGTGGTGCTCACACCACAGAGTTATTTCTACTTTCAGTAACCCCTCTCATCCAAACAGCCTTTCTTTTCTACCTCCTATCCAACCAAAACCCTGCTCACCCTTCAGAATGTAATTTAGATCCCCCGCCCTCCCACTTCATGCTTTTAATTGGCCTCCTTTGATCCAACAGTCCAGCAGTTCAGGGCTTCTTCTTACCAGCCTGAATTCCAGACCAGCCCTACAGAAACCAGTTACCTGGTCAATTATCAGAGCAAACCCCTTTTTAAGGAGGATTTTTTTAGGTTCAGGAAAACTTTTAAAACATTATCCCCAAACACATTTCACTGCTCTACTCACTCCTTAAATCTCCCTGCTTCCCACATCTACATGGCATGCTGCAGCCCACCCAGATCCTGGGCTGGAAAATAGTGAAGGCTTTTTTAATAAATTATCCCTTTTGCACACCTGTGGATGGTTTGATCTAGTTGTAAGTTATATTTCTAAGTTGCATAAGTCACAGCTCCTGCTTAGAAATTCATAATTAGATCCCACATCCACATATTTGCATGCAGTCATGATGAATGAGTTTCTGAATCTTTCTTCCTCCCTGGTCTTTAGCTCACCAACAATTTGCCACTTGGTCATGGGTTTTCTTCTTCTCTTAATCATACAATGAAACTGAACCACACTGCTCACCTAAAATTCACTTTAAGCTCCTGAGAATGTTTAAAATATGGAAATCTTAAATTATAAACAAAGAAATGTTCCATTGACTCTCTCAACAAATCTCTGTCTTAGGATTAATGGCCAGTAGTCACAATTAGGATTCATAATTTTCCTCACATCTTACTTTTAGAAAATAATAGCAGAAATATTCCTTTGTTATTTTATATATTTTATTTATCACTTTTAATAAATTCATTTAGTTGACAATATTTACCACACTTATTCAAAGAAAAAGGATACACTGATGAACATAAGTCAGAGACCTCTTCTATTAATAAGATAATGTTCGGCTTCAGAATACAGTACACAGAGACTAACCCACAAAATTACAATTATCTTATATTTGACAAAGGTGCCAGAAACATGCATTGGAGAAGAGATAGCCTCTTCCATAAATGGTGCTGGGCAAACTGGAAATCCATATGCAACAAAATGAAATTAAGCCCTATCTCTCACCATGCACAAACCTCAACTCAAAATGGATCAAGGACTTAGAAAAAAAACCAGAGACCCTGTATATAATAGAAGAAAAAGTAGGCCCTAATCTCCATCAGGCCCCAACTTCCTTAAATATACTCCTTTGGCACAAGAATTAAAATCAAGAATCAATAAATGAGATGGACTCAAAATGAAAAGTTTCTTCTCAGCAAAAGAAACAATCTGTGAGGTGAATAGAGAGCCTACATCTTGGGAGCAAATCTTTACCCCTCACATATCAGACAGAGCACTGATCTCTAGGGTATATAAAGAATTCAAAAAGCTAAACACCAAAAAAACAAATAACCCAATCAATAAATGGGCCGAGGACCTGAACTTCAGTTTTTAATTTTGAGATTCTTTTTTTTAAATGTTTTTTAGATGCAGATGGACAAAATACCTTTATTTATTTATCTTTATGTGGTACGAGGACCAAACCCAGAGCTCACACATGCTAGGCGAGTGCTCTACCACTGAGCCACACACACCTCCAGCCCTAACTATGACATTCTTAATAAACATTTTTCTTACAGAACATATCAGGAGCTTCTCAATGAAATAAGCTAAACCATATTGTATAATTAATTTTTCACAAGTTAGTTCTCCTAATTCATTCATATTAGGACATGGCTGACTTTTGATCAATAAGTTAAAGGCAACTGAAAATGGTAATGATCTAAAATACCTTTTCCTTGAATTAAACTGCTCTGTGAAAGGCACTTCAAAATCTTACCTAGTTGGAAAGAGACGGTAAAATACTTATAGAGGTGAATGACTAAATATTTGGAAATAAAAGATATCAACTAAAAGAAAACTACTAGAGACAATAAGAAAATTCAGTATAATAACCTACAGAAAACCAAAAGTCATCACCATAACAATAATTAATATTTGTTAATTGAAAATTTCATACTAGCCCTGTTAAAATACATTATTTAAACTTTAAACAACCCCTATGAGGAAGCTAAAACTATTATTTTTAAAATGAGAGCACTGGGATTGGGGTTGTGCTTAGTAGTACAGCCCTTGCCTAGCATGCCTAAGACAAAGCACCACATAAAAAATAATAAAACAAAGGTATAAAAAAAAAATAAGAGCACTGGAGCAAGTAATTTGCCCAAAAGTAGACACTATGCTATGGTGTTTGCTTAAAATTAATATGTAGAATACAATAGCTTTCTTATGTGTCAGTACTCAAAAAAACAGGAGATACAATTGAATAAAATATATAATAAAAAAAATCAAGGAAACAAAATATCAAGTAATAAATATTAATAGGAAATTCACAGCATCTACATGAAGAAAACTAGAAAATGCAAAAAAAATAGGAGAAAAATAATTGTAGAGATGATTTGTTTTTAAGCAAAAAGATTTTAATATTCTAAAGATATCAATTCCTCTAAATTAATTTCTAAATTCAATGCCATACTAAGCAAAGTTTCAATAGGAAATAATTAATTTTGAAAAAAATTCTAACATTTACTGAGAAATGAAATATAAATACATTATTCTGCAATAATTAAAAGAGAGTGATATGGACATAGGAAAAGAAAGACAAATAATGTAATATCATCATCAGAATACAACCCCAGTATATATTGAAAATTAATTTATGACAATGATGACACTTTGAAGCAGTAGAAAAGATGGATTCTTCGATAAATGCTATTGAGACAACTGAACAGCAATTCGAAAGAGGAAAAATGAATTCCCTACTCAATTCTTGTAGTAAAATATATTTCAGATAATACAAAAATGTAAATGTAAAGATGAAATAATCAGAATAGTTTTCTCATATTAGTATAGGGAAAATATTTTTAAACATAATCTCAACACTAGGAGCTATAAGACTGACATAAAAAAAGACTTTGTGTAAAAAAAAAAATACATGTACTGAAAAAATATGACAAATTGGAAAAAACTGTGGATACACACACACACACACAAACACACACAAACATATTAAAGATCACTGTCCCTAGCAATATACTTAGATCTCACTAAGTATATTTCATTACCCCTATGGAAAAAATGGCAAAAAAAAAGTAGACTATACACTCATACATAAACACACATTAAAAAATGACTAATAAGTAGTTTTTTAAAAGCTCAACCTCACTAGAAATTAAAATGATAGCAAATAAAATTTAAAATACACAAGAAAATCAGATTTAAGATGAAATAGGGTGTATTATAAGAATATCGAATATTAGGAAATATATCAAAGTAGTTTGTTACACTGTCAAACCAGAAAAATTACATAATATAATTATGAATTAATCTATAATGATAAAAAGGCATTTGGTAACTTTTTAAATAGTCTTACACTTAAAAGATAATCAAAAAAATCAATTAGTCATTAAAATAAATTGATTTAACATGAAGAAGTGTTATTTAGTCAGCTTTTTTGTTACTGTTACTAAATGATCTGACCAGAGCAATTGTAGAGGAGGAAAAGTTTATTTGAGGACTCACAGTTTCAGAGGTCTTAGGCAGTAGAAGGCTGGCTCCATTCCTCGGGGCTCTAGGTGAAGCTGAACGTTATGGCAGGTGAGTGTGGCAGAGGGAAGCAGCTCATATGATGATCAGAAAGCAGAGAGAGAAAGTCTCCACTTGCCAGATACAAATATATACCCCAAAGCCATACCTCCAATGAACCACTTCCTCCAGCCATGCCCTACCACTTCAGATACCACTCAGTTAATCAGGGGATTACTTCACTGATTGGATTAAGATTCTCACAACCCAATCATTTCTCCTCCAAACCTTCTTGCATTGTCTTACACATGAGCTTTTGGGGAACACCACATGTAAACCATAACAGGAAGGGATTTATTTAATAAAAGAAAAACAGTAGCAATCAGTCTTACTTAAAGATGATAACCTAAAGAAAGTTTTTGTGCGGGATCATTAGTTTCTTGGGACACTATTAGAAGTGGGGTCAGTTTTATGGTGAAAGGAATTTGATAAAAATTGACAATTAATTTTTAGCAGTTTCTCAGAAACTTTAATATACTCATGTGCACAATATGTCACAGAAAAGGCAGGTTAAAGGACATAGATGATCTTATGTGTGTGTGTGTGTGTGTGTGTGTGTGTGTGTGTGAGAGAGAGAGAGAGAGAGAGAGAGAGAGAGAGAGAGAGAGAGATAAACAAAGAGAGGGAAGGACCTCGAATTAGAATCTGAAAGGAAACATGTAATAAGTGTATGCTGGATGGAAGGATGGATGGCAAGATGAGGTGACTGACAAGTAAGTTTTAAAGAACTATAAACATGGTGTGGGGATTTTTAAATATATATCCAACATTTTGATGTGACTCCATTCAGAAGGCAGATCCTAATCCACCCCCTCCCTTCTGTGTGGCCTGTGCCAGGAAGCTGTCCAAGTTTGTTCCCCATGAGGCTGAAAGGTAGGGACAGAATGGAAAGGACACTACAGATAATAGTTAATTCTCCAAGTATATCTTTTTATATAGTTTTGTCTTTGGGAAGCATGTTAATGTTACTAATATTAAAAAATTAAACAAGAATGAGGAAGAAGTAATAAAACTGGAGTGAAACAAACCCAAATTGCAACTCAAATGAATAATACAACCATACTGCCACAAAGAAGAAGAATGGAAACTATGTGAGATGATGGATTTGTTAACTGGCTTGACTCTTGACTATAGTAATTATTAATTGTCGGTAGTCATTATATACTCTATATGTGTATATAAAAACATCATGCTATCACATTATATGCATATAACACAAGAACAGCAACTTTTTCAAGTTATAAACACAGTATTCTTTGCTAGAGTTCATTTCTTGGTGAGAAGGGTCAAAGACCAACCCTCAACTCTTTATTAGGTATATTTTGTAGTGTTTTAGCAAAATAATCCTGAAACAACTTTATATTTACTATAAATTTTAGCAAATGAGTAAATATACTGAAGTCATTGGGAGTTAGGGTTTTCCCCGTAGATGAACAGAGTTATGAGGAATGGCCAGAAAAAAAATGCTATGGGAATGGATTAAAAGTTGTGTGTGAACTCATCATTTCTAAAGTATATATGTGTATATGCATGTACATACAGACAGCTATATGAACGTGTGAGTACATATATGAATGTAGGTACATATACAAGTGTGTGTGTATGCATACATATGTATTATACATATTTTTTTCTAGCTTTATCTGCTCAAGGACTCTAAAAGCAGATTCCCCAGTAGAAATGAATACAACTACCCAGAACTTGCTTTCTAATACTACTCCTCACTCAAAGGAGTCAGGGTACTTTGGGGAATATGTGGGACACAAATGCAGAAGACATAATCCTGTAGCATCTAGCTATGTCTTAAAGTAAGAAAGCACTTAAATAAAATAGCTGAGCATATCATAAAACATAGGAGCCAATTTGAAATGTCTCCTACTGCCCATTCAGACTATTTGAGCATCAGAATTACTTAGAAAACAGTAATGAATTGTAAACCATTAGGAGGAATTAGGTATCTAAAAGTTCTTACCAATACTAAGTGGATAAAGAAAGAAAGAAGTGGAAAAGAGATAGTTTGCTTAAATTAGAAAGCCAAGCATCAAGGTGGAAGGAAATCTCATTATTTTGTAACCACCACAATAAAGTATTATCAATGAAAGCTAAATACCTAGGGACAATATTTTAATGAGGAGCAAGATAGGTGCTTGGAATTAAAATGTCTTCCCTTATATTGTCTACAGTATCAAGGAAAAAAGAGTATACAGAAATCAACTAATGACCTAACCGGGTAATCAAAATTAACATCAGATCAGAGGAACAGATGGACATCATGCGCTACCAGATGTGAAATCCTGAGGGCAAAACATCAGTTATGTAATATTCTGGCTGGGAATGCATAATCTACATCTAAACTAGAGGAAACATTACACAAACATATCATGAGAAGCAGTCTATTTTTAAAAAAGAAAAAAAAGACATGTTTGGAAATGTCAATGTCCTAAGAACAGGAGAAGTGTGTAGAATCGTGTCTGAGTAGAGAACACTAAAGAACATGACCAGTAAATGCAAAGCAGGATTCTAGGCTTGGTTCTGCCCTGGAGTTGAGAAGATGCCACAACATAGTACTGGTTGAAGCAACTGACAAAAACTGGAAAATAAACCTTAGATTACATCGAAAATATTAATGTTTTGAACATCGTTAAACATACTGAAGTTGATGACCGCACAGCGTAATGAAAGAGAATATCTTAAGAAATACATACAATCTTATTATTCTGCTTACTTTCAAATAGTCCAGGAAAAAAATGGTGAGTCTACTCATGTAGCTACACACATGCACACATTAGATAGGTCAATGACAAAGACAAATGAATGGATAGAGGAATAGGTAGACAGGTAGGAAGACAAACAGGGAAAATAGAAAGGGAGGCAGGACAGAAGCAAATGGTGAAGGATACTTCAATGTTATTTGTCTTACTCTTACAACTTTTCTGTAAGTCTAAATTATTTCCAAATAAAAAGTTAGAAAATGTATTTAACTCTCTTCCCCACATACAGAAAAGTCTTCTTATAGTTATTTACATACCTTTCCCTAAAGACTTCTAAGTTATTATTTTTCTAAATATTTTTACTGGATAGTGAAAATCTGAATTTAAATAGTCTAGGCCTCTAACTGAATTATTAAAAATAAACAGATTGATGAGGCTCAAATATAACATCAGTGCATAATCAGATTAAAGATAAATTAATGTAGAACACCAAGTAATAATATATCATTAGTAATGCAGCAGATACCAGCTATAAGTGGACAAAAATGTTATTTAAAGTGGACATTCACAAAAATAAATTATAATGTATGCCTTAAACATTTTTTAATGTTTTTTAAGTTGTCGATAGACATTTATTTATTTATTTATTTATTTATTTATTTATTTATTTATTTACGGTGCTGAGAATCAAACTCCATGCCTCACATGTGCCAGGCAAGTGCACTACCGCTGAGTCCCAGCCCCAGCCCTTCCTTAAACATTTTATTTAACTTAATTTATTCAAATATCTTTTAAAATAGATTAAGAAACTATCTTCAAACATGGTCCAGAAATTGAGTTTGTTTTTTTAAGCATCATCCATAAATTCCACTCTCAGTTTTCTAAATATACACAATAACATTTAGAGTCATCTCTCCTACACCTGAGTCAAAAGAGAGAAACAAAGTCTATGCTGAATCCCATCTTCCCAATGCATTTTACTTTTCATAGAAACAACCACATTTTTTCTTTATGCACTCATATTTCATCAGTCTGTTTTCACTCAATTATACTGCATTATTACAAACACAAACACAAGTGACACAAATGTGCAGCTGGAAGTGTGCAGTGGGCACGCTCATCCTGGAGACCTGCTGCCATTCAGGCAACGTGTTCTGGAAGAGAACGGAAAGTGTCCATCAGTCCCACACACCAGTAACCAGAGGTCAGCAAAGAGAGACAAATAATGTCACCTGCCTGTATGAATATGTAACACCAAGCCCACTAGGATGCCAAAAAGATGCCCAAAGGGAGTCACTTCTATTGAGTCATGTAATGAAAATATTTGCCCAAAATGAGTGAATTCATAGCTTCATGAATAGTTTTCAATTGAAAAAAATGACAAAACAAAAAGTTGGCTCTTTGAAAAAATAAATAAAATTGACAGACCCTTAGCCACGCTAGTGAATAGAAGGAGTCAGAAAACTCAAATTACCAGTATACATGATGAAAAAGGCAATATTACAGACACGATAGAAATTCAGAGGATAATCAGAAATTATTTTAAAAACTTATACTCCAATCAAATAGAAGACATTGAAGGCATTGACAAATTTCTTAAGTCATACTATTTGCCCAGATTGAATCAGGAATACTTATACAATTTAAACAGACCAACATCAAGTGATGAAATAGAATATGCCATCAGAAGCCTACCAACTGAGAAAAGCCCAGGACCGGATGGATACACAACTAAGTTCTACAAGACCTTTAAAAAAGAATTAATACCAATACTCTAAAATTTATTTCAGGAAATAGAAAAAGAGGCAGCACTTCCAAACTCATTCTATGAGGCCAATATCATCCTGATCCCAAAACCAGACAAAGACACATCAAAGAAAGAAAACTTCACACCAATATCTCTAATGAACATAGATGCAAAAATTCCCAATAAAATTCTGGCAAATCGAATACAAAAACATATCCAAAAGATTGTGCACCATGATCAAGTGGGATTCAACCCAGGGATGAAAGGTTGGTTCAACATACGGAAATCAATAAATGTAATTCATCATATCAATAGACTCAAAGATAAGAATCATATGATCATCTCAATAGATGCAGAAAAGGCATTTGACAAAATACAGCACCTTTACATGTTCAAAACACTAGAAAAACTAGGGATAACAGGAACATATCTCAACATTGTAAAGACTGTCTATGCTAAGCCTCAGGTCAACATCATTCTAAAGGGAGAAAAAATAAAGGCATTCCCTCTAAAAACTTGAATAAGACAGGGATGCCCTCTTTCACCACTTCTATTCAACATAGTTCTTGGAACACTGGCCAGAGCAATTAGACAGACAAAAGAAATAGGGCTGGGGATGTGGCTCAAGCAGTAGCGCTGCTTGCCTGGCATGCATTCGGCCTCAGCACCACATACAAATAAACATGTTGTGTCTGCCAAAAACTAAAAAATAAAATAAAATATTAAAATTTTCTCTCTCTCTTTAAAAAAAAGAAATTAAAGGGATATGTATAGGAAAAGAAGAACTAATATTAGCAGTCTTTGATGACGATATGATTCTATACCTAGAAGACCCAAAAAGCTCCACCAGAAAACTTTTGGAACAAATAAATGAATTCAGCAAAGTAGCAGGATATAAAATCAACACCAATAAATCAAAGACATTTCTGTATATCAGTGGCAAATCCTCTGAGAAGGAAATGAGGAAAACTACCCCATTTACAATAACTTCAAAAAAAAGGAGAAGATACTTGGGAATCAATTTAATGAAAGAGGTGAAAGATCTATACAATGAAAACTATAGAACCCTAAAGAATGAAATCAAAGAAGACCTTAGAAGACGGAAAGATCTACCTTGCTCTTGGATAGGAAGAATTAATATTATCAAAATGACCATACTACCAAAAGCACTATACAGATTTATTGCAATTCCAATCAAAATCCCAATGGCATTCCTCATAGAAATAGAAAAGGCAATCATGAAATTCATCTGGAAAAATAAAAGACCCAGAATAAGCTAAAGCAATCCTTAACAGGAAGAGTGAAGCAGGTGGCATTACTATACCAGAACTTAACTATACTACAGAGTAGTAGTAACAAAAATAGCATGGTATTGGCACCAAAACAGACTGGTAGACCAATGGTACAGAATAGAGGACACAGAGACTAACCCACAAAATTACAATTATCTTATATTAGACAAAGGTGCAAAAAACATGCATTGGAGAAAAGATAGCATCTTCAACAAATGGTGCTGGAAAACTGAAAATCCATATGCCACAAAATGAAATTAAACCCCTATGCACCATGCACAAAACTCAACTCAAAGTGGATCAAGGACCTAGGAATATAACCAGAGACCTGGTGCCTAATAGAAGAAAAAGTAGGCCCTAATCTTCATCATGTGGGATTTAATAAGACTTCTAGGGCTGGGATGTAGCTCAGTGGCAAAGCGTCTACCTTGCATTCACAAAGCCCTGGGTTCGACCCCCAGTTCCAAAAAGACAAAAAAAAAAAGAATCCCACCAAAAAAAAAAAAAAAGATTAAAAAAAAGACTTCTATAGTGCAAGAATTAAAACCAAGAATCAGTAAATGGGATGGAATCAAACTAAAAAGTTTCTTCTCAGCAAAAGAAACAATCTGTGAGGTGAAGAGAAAGCCTACATCCTGGCAGCAAATTTTTACCCCTCACACATCAGATAGAGCACTAATCTCTAGAGTATATAAAGAACTCAAAAAGCTAAACACAAAATAAAGATAACCCAATCAACAAATGGGCCAAGGACCTGAACAGACACTTCTCAGAAAAGGTTATACAATCAATCAACAAATATATGAAAAAATGTTCAGCATCTCTAACAATTAGAGAAATGCAAATCAAAACTACTCTAAGATATTATCTCACTCCAGTCAGAATGGAAGCTATTATGAAGACATACACCCAAAAGTGTTGGCGAGGATGTGGGGGGGAAAGGTACACTCATTCATTGCTGGTGGGACTGCAGAGTGGTGCAGCCAATATGGAAAGCAGTATGGAGATTCTTTGGAAATCTGGGAATGGAACTACTATTTGACCCAGCTATCCCTCTCCTCGGTTTATATCCAAAAGACTTAAAAATAGCATACTATGGGGACACAGCCACATCAATGTTTATAGCAGCACAATTCACAATAGCTAAACTGTGGAACCAACCTAGATGCCCTTTAGTGGATGAATGGAGAAAAAAAAAATGTGGCATATATATACAATAGAATTTTATTCAGCAATAAAAGAGAATCAAATCATGGCATTTGCAGTTAAATGGATTGCACTGGAGAAGATAATGCTAAGTGAAGTTAGCCAATCCCATAAAAACAAATGCCGAATGTTTTCTCTGATATAAGAAGGTTGACTCATAGTGGGGTAGGGAGGAGAAGGATGGGAGAAATAGATGAATTTTAGATAGGGCAGAGGGGTGGGAGGGAAAGGAAAGGGTCATGGGATTAGTAATGGTGGAATGTGATAGACGTCATCATGCAAAGTACATGTATGAAGACACGAATTGGTGTCAACATACTTTATGTACAACCAGAGATATGAAAAATTGTGCTGTATATGAGTAATAAGAATTGTAATGCATTCTGTTGTCATTTATTTTTTAAAAAAATCAATTTAAAAAAGACAACCTTAATTTTAGAGCCTCCCAGTTTTCTGACAGACCAACATTACAAGACAGATAGCACACAACAGTTTTATGTGTCTCAAGTTGTTAAGTCATAATTAAATTATTTCAATGAAAAACTGAAATACACAAATCAAAGAGGAATAATAGAATAGCACAGGACAAAAGGGAAATTAAAAGTCCGACCTTGGTGCTGTCTTGTAAAATAAACCAAAGAATCTATATTTTCAAATATATATACTAACACAAAGCAGAATTCATCTCTCCACGGAATGTATGATACCATTAATTTTCCAACAGTTTTTGGAATACATATTGAGTACAAAGCCATGTTAAAAGGCCTTAAAATCATTTAAAAATTGGTTATTTGTCTTTTAATTTAGTATCACAATGATGTTAGAGTAGAAACACATGCCAATAAAATAATACTAACATCAGAGTAAGTGGAGTTAATTCTATGCATCCCTATTTCTTCTTCACCCTCAAAGACTCACAGGAATAAAAGAATTCAAACACTCCAGCACCTGATCTGAATGCACATCTAATATGTAACAATAGTGAGACATGCAATTCGATGCAGGGCCTTCAGTTATGAAGAGCCTACCGAGGGAATCTGATTAATTTGTCCAATAGACTTCCAGTGTAGTGTCTTTCAGAGTGATACAAAGAGAAGCTCATTCCATCTGACCTGAGGGTCTTATCTGGCTTCTTCTTTACTATGAGTTTAAATTTATTATTCGTGCTGTATTTCATTTCTGTAATCAGTGAAGAACTGGTGCTCATCTAGCCACACTGTTATAGATATAGAAATTTAATTAAATATTTGGTAACCTAAAGTAACATTGAAATGAGCTGAGTATTTTATTTATTTGTTCAAATATTTTTTAAGTTGTACATGAACACAATATCTTTATTTATTTTTATGTGGTGCTGAGGATTGAACCCAGTGCCTCACGCGTGCAAGGCAAGTTCTCTACCACTGAGCCACAATCCCAGCCCAAACTGAGTATTTTAAATCAGACTTTAGAAGATGTGTTTACCAATACAACAAAATTGGAATTTATCTCCACGTGGTTGTCATAAAATCCAAACAAGATATAAACTGATGTCCTTCTAATGTCATTATCTGAGCTAATATTTCACAATATAAAAAATCAGATGTTGTGTAAGACTCCTATCTTAATGCAGTAGTTTTCTCAGTCCTCAAATTACCAAAAATGTTTTAGGGGATACACATATAAGCTACACACACACACACACACACACACACACACACACAGCCTACCTACACACAATATATACATAAGTATCATCTATCAACTAAATATACATTAAAACATGATGTACATGAGCAAAATGGGGATACCAATGTTAGAGACCCCTCACACATAATCACATAAAATTATTTTTAATCAAAAGTCCTAGGAGAAGGAAAATGAAGACAATGGCCTCTGAGAGCAGGGTCCTTTTCTGAGTTGGAGACATGCATCCTCAACCCTCTGAGACAGTCTCTTCAGTAGCCTACAGTGACTATGAATCTAAATAGCAAAAAAAAAAAAAAAAAAAAAAAGATCATTTTAAAAATTCATTATTAAAGATGAGGTTCAATGATGTACAAAGAAAATCATAAAACATAGCTGCACAATGCCAGTAAAAATGGATTGACTTGTAAAAAAAGAAAACTCCCTCTCCTCATTCAAAACAACTGCGAGGTCACTTAAGAGCATTTCCTGCATATTCACAATGGGTGGAACATTTTAAGAGGCTACAAAATTATATCAGGGGCTGGGGATGTGGCTCAAGCGGTAGCGCGCTCGCCTGGCATGCGTGCGGCCCGGGTTCGATCCTCAGCACCACATACCAACAAAGATGTTGTGGCCGCCGAGAACTAAAAAAAATAAATATTAAAAATTCTCTCTCTCTCTCTCTCTCTCTCTCTCTCTCTCTCTCTCCTCTCTCACTCTCTCTTTTAAAAAAAATTATATCAGTTTTTTTTTCCTCCATTCTTTACAATATTACTGAAGACACACTTTTAAATTGCTTTTGGGACTAGTTTTTCTGGAGGACCTCAGAAGGAAGACAGGGTAAACTATCTAACAAAATACACCTCTGTTCATTGAGGGATAATTTTCACAATGGGCTATTAAAAAGACATGATATTACCTACTCTAACATTAGTAGTATTTAAATTTGAATAGAAATTTTTTAGTAAATTATCAGAAAATTTATCAAGTAACAAGCTTGTGTTTTGTTTGATTATGTAGCTCCAATTATCTTAATTCAAGTAAATACATTTTAAGCTGATCACATAATATCTCTGAGCTAGACTAAGGAAATGTTCCCAGATATCTTCACAACTCTTCTTAATGTAATTCCTCCTTAGGGCACTGATGAATTCATGTTCCTACCTCCAGCACCTGGTACATAACAGGCAGCACCTAGTGCATATCTGAGGTAGGGAGGGACAAAGGGATGGACAATGAACCATTGATGACATCTATGTTCACATGAAGATAACCCTGCCCATGGCTCTTGTGCAATATTCATTAAGTCCCATACTTCAAAAGGATGAAAAGTGATGTTATACACCTTGGCTCCTCAGAATGCACCTAAATGACAAACTGCCAATAAACTTGAGGAGACTTTTCAAAATGGCACATTAAGAAGAGAAATTCATCTAACCTTTTCAGTTCATTATTTCAATAAATGCTGAAGAAACAAAATAAGCATAAACACTATGTCCTCAGGGCATCCGCTCAAGTGTGCGAGACAGAAATTCAAACAAATAATAACACAGGTCATAATTTTTCACTCTGTTTCTTCTCCTCTAAAGCTTTGGGTCGGGTTTATTTGCCCAGGAACAACTGTGTAACTTAAGGGACTCATCAAACAATGTTTGGCCTTCACTCCAAGAATGGGCCAAGGTGCCAGCAACTACTCTTTCTCCCCCTCTGCCAGTCCCTCTGCTCAGTCTCATAGAACCCACCAACCACCTGTCCTCTGGCATGCAGCTCATTTGATAATCTCAATATAAGTGGGCAGCCCTATGTTATATGCTTCCAGCAGTACTGTTCTCCTACAAAAGCTGTGGCTTCCCCCCTCCTGACTCTTATCATCAGCTAATAACCAGAGACGAAAAGCTCTGCTCCTGATCATTTAACCTGAACAAATGTTTACACTCAGTGCTGACTCACAGCCTCTCTGGCCCAACTGTTGACTCTGCCCAAGAGGCGCCTCCATGGCCAGCAGCACAGCTGGCTCTTCTGGGCATCCTGCTAACCCAGTCGCCCAGCAGCCTAAAGAAGCAAACTCCCTGGAGTGGAGCACTGATATGTCACCCACAGACACCTGACATTCATAATACTTGCTCTCATCTCTCCTTCCCATTAAACAAAGAGATGCGACTCACAAATGTCACTAAAATGGAAAAAAAAATCAAGTCATCTTGGGCACAAAACATCAACCTCAAAGGAGGCAGGTGTGATTATACATGCATGGGGCGCAGGTGGTAGGCTTCCTTCCCCTATTCATAAGAAGGAAAATCAGCTTCCAAAAAAGCATATTATGTGTTCCCCTCCATCACCTCCAAAAGGCAAAGTAATTTGGTATTTTCCCCTCTAGTGAATACACAGAAGAGACCTCAGTAAAATGGCTATCAAGTTAGATTTCTGGAATAGAACTGAAACCATGATTTTACAAATATCACTGTTTTGTTTGGGTAAGACACTGTGAAAATGATCACAGGACTTCAGCAACATAATATTAAGACATCTTTGTCTAGAAAAAAAGTAAAATTAGTGTGAAATTAACAATTAAAAACAGCACAAGTTTCCCAGTAAGCTTTATAGGAACTGATAAATTTAGGAGGAAACTGGCAGGTAAACAGGTAATAGGATATTTCTGGGATCATTACATGCAATTCAGTTTAAACATGATTACAGACCACTAAGCTCACCATCTTACATAGCACAATACTCTTATAGTGGATATTTGTCTAATTATTCATAATGCCATGTGACTCTCGAGAGGTCTTATTGGCTTCCCAAATAGAGATGTATCAGATTTAGAAGTACATTCTAAAATATTTGCTAAGATTCCAACATAGTTTATGTAAAATTAAATATAAAAGAAATGGCAAACTAGTATCTGTGAATACTTCATTCTGTAAGATTCTGTAACTAAACACATAAAAACCTTGATAACTGAAAAAAAAAAAACAGAAAGCAAGCATGGGCAAGGCTAGCTTCTTCAGTTTTGTTAGTTTTTTATTGGTTCTTTTTAGTTATACATGACAGTAGAATCCATTTTCACATAATTATAAAAGCACAGAATATATCTTGTTCTAATTCAGTCCCCAGTACCTCTCCTTTCCCTTCCCTCTAATGGTCTTTCTGCCATTTACCCATAGTTATGTTTTTAGTTATTTTCTTGTGGATGTACAAGATGGTAAGATTCACCATAGTATATTTATATATGTACATAGGAAAGTTACATCAGATTCATTCCACTGTCTTTCCTTTTCCTATTCCCCTTCCCTTCCCTTTATTTCCTTTTGTCTACTCCACTGAACTTCTACTCCAGCCCCCTTATTGTGGGTTAGCTTCCACTTATCAAAGAAAACATTCCACTTTTTTTGGGGGGGGGAGGGGGAATTAATTTACTTAGCATGATAGTTTCCAGATCCATCCATTCACCAGCAAATGTCATAAAGTCATTTTTATTTACAGCTGAATAATATTCCATTGTGTATATTACCACATTTTCTTTATCCATTCATCTGTTGAAGGGCATTAGGTTGCTCTATAGCTTAGCTCTTGAGAATTGTGCTGCTATAAATATTGATGTGGTGCATCACTGTATATGCTGATTTTAAATCCTTTGGATATATACCAAGGGGAAGGGTAACTGAGTCAAATGGGGTTCCATCTCAAGTTTTCTAAGGAATCTCCATACTGCATGCTAGAGGGGTTGCACCAATTTGCAGTCCCACCAGCAATGTATGAGTGAAACTTTTCTCCTATACACTTGCCAACATGTATTGTTACTTGTATTTTCAATATTTGGCATTCATTTGGAATGAGATAATATCTCAGTGTAGTTTCAATTTTCACTTCTCTAATTGCTATGGATGTTGAACACTTTTTCATATATTTTTTGACCATTCATATTTCTTCATATATAGTTGTAGACAGATATAATATCTTGATTTATTTATATGTGGTGCTGAGGATCGAACCCAGTACCTCACATGTGCTAGGCAAGCACGCTTCCACTGAGCTACAACCCAGCCCCCATATTTCTTCTTTTGAGGAGTGTCTGTTCAGTTTCTTTGCCCATTTATTGATTAGTTTATTTTGTTTTTTTTTTTTGTGTGTGTGTGTGTGTGCACGCACGCTTTGTTTTTGAGTTTTCTGCATATCCTGGAAATTAACACCCAATCTGAGGAGCAGGTGGTAAAGACTTTCTCCCATTCTGTAGGCTCTCTCTTCATGCTCTTGATTATTTCCTTTGCTGTGAGCTTCTTTGGTTTTATTTGTGACCCTACACTTTCTAATCTGAAGACCATGAAATAGCTAGGATTGGTACTGGCGCTGCAAGTGCCAATAACAACCCACCTCTCACCACTCTCCCCTCACTCACTGCATGCAGCCCCTCCCCTCCCATCCACCCCTGCAAGCACACCAGAGCCTCTGCACCATTCCTTCTGCCAGGAATGCTCTTCCCCTAACGCCCCTAGAGTTCCCTCACAGCCTTTGGTCACTAATCCAAAGTCAGTTTCTCAGGGATGCTCTTGCTGGGAAATGTAAATCATTTCATCAGAAATGTAAATCACTTCATCTCACCCACCCATTCTACCCCTCTTATCTCCCCTTCAATATTTTTTCTCCTTAGTGATTATTACTAACATTTCACATAGACTGCACATTTTGGTTACTGTCTCTCTCTTCACTAACACGTAAGCTCTATGAGGGAAGAAATTTGTGTATGAGTTGCTTACTATTGCATTTCTAGTACCTAACAAGAATTCTAGACAAATTATAGGAATGCTATAAATATTCCTGGACAAAGAAGTGGATCTATACAAAGCTGCTCTGGGTTGGTCTCCAGCACACCCTGTGGGTGAGCTATCAAGTCGGCCAACTTCCCCTAACAAGAACTTGCTAGTTAGTTCTTACCCTCATCTTCCATCCCCTCCTCTTCTGTCTTCCTCCTTCATATACTTACTGTCTTAATAAAAATGGAGTTTTATTATAAGCAACCTGAAACCATTTGTAAAAGTAGGCAGGATATAAAGAATCAGAGAGTAGAAGCTAGATCATGGATGCCATGAAAGTTTTTCTCTCCCAGTTTTGCATGCTTTTGAAATCTTTGCATCATCTTATTATAAAATCATATTCACTGAAAGTCACGGAAAGGGGGCTGATACTTAACTGATGTGGAAAACAGCTGATTTGTATATCTGTTTGCACATGCAGAAAAGAGAATAATCTACATAGGTGCATTAAATTGGTTCTATTTCTGTATAAAATTCAAGAAAGTGCTGTCTCAAGTTAAGCATGTAGATTTTTTACTAGAGTTGACTGGTTATTTTATAAAGCATGTTCCTTCCTAACAAATTCATGGTGCCCAAAATTAACTGTTGAGATTTTACTAGCAGTTACCAAATTTATATTTCAAGAAAACAAAAAGTTGTATATGGTCTATGCCAACATCCATTTGGGGAGAAGAGGGCTGTTGTATTCAAGCCTTAAAAGCAAAGCATTCATACAGTTGAAAATAGTTAAAGAAGTCTGAAAACAGAATGAATTAAAGGCAAAACTAACCACACTAGTAGAAGGTGTTTTTTGGCCACTAAAACATCACAGTTCTAGCACAGAATATATAAGCAGATAAGTGGAAAATAATGTCTCAAGAAAAAAATCCCTACAGTAGTTAATGTATGGCACAGGAAGATCAAATGGGCAGGATTCCAAGCTCTCTTACCCTCAAAACTACTCCCAACCCTAAACACTCTCTGCATTGAGCAAACATGTAGTTGGTAAGCCAACAAGAGTCTTGCTATCTCAACCACAGTCAAACACCACAGGGGAGAAAGAACTACAATGTAGCTCCTAAAATTGACTATCGAGAGGCACTTCTTCTACACCATATGTCAACATATTTCAGATGGACGTTGGGGGACTCTACTTCAGGCATGGGTGCTGCTGAGAGGTGAGAGAAGTGCCTGTTTAGTGGCCCAGTCAGATGGGGAGTGGCCTTGACTTGTCTCTAGAGGTTCAGAGTGGCAATTTGTAGGGAAGGATTTGTAGTGCTTTCTGGGGAGAGGCAAGTGTGTCACTGTGGTTTCTATTCACCATTTTTAAAACTGCCTAGACAAAAACTATTTTGGAGAAATATACTTGCATGGGCCATAATTATGCATTTTATGATATTTTTTTAGCCCTCAGAGAAGAGAATTCTCCCTAAAACATCTAAATCTGAAAGTCTAAAATTGCTTTTACTTTCCCATTTCCTAATGTATTCATGGATGCAAATTCAGTTGCTAAGGTTAGAGTACGGCTCATTCTTCTTTCCCTGAACATGTCCACATCCCCAGACATTCACCTTCCATCCTCTCTAGAGGAATTTCCTTTCCTAGTTGATCCTCCTCCTCCTCCAGCTCTCTGGTTGTGCTGTCTCTAGGCTGACAAGATATATTGGAGCTGAAATTTCCAACCCAAACTCTGACAATCCCACCACATGACCCCCAAAACTCCACCACCGGCCAGAGGTTCAGCTCCCTAAGACTCTTCCTCCTGATCCCACCATAGCAGATACAGAGTTCAATAATTTATATGGAGCTTTGTTTTAAGACTGGATTTCTTTTTCTTGCTAGAGAAAATCATATTTTTTAAAATAGCATTCTGTCTTTGGACACAGAACTTTTCATAAAATTCACTCAGACTTCTGTGCAATTTGATATTGCCTTAATTATAAACAATGGATTATCTCAATAGAGAACCAGGGTCTAAGACCTCTTAAGTTCCCTAATGTCAAATAGTTTTCCTTAATAATGCATTCATCCCAACAATGCAATCAGCACAATTGAACATTCTATCAAAGCCACAGTGTGTATATATGGAGAGATAAACAAGTTGTTAATTCAGTTTATTAGGTCCTTGATAACTATGTAAGAATAAGTTTTAAACTATAAAATCATTGTATATCAGAACACTTAAAAATTCATCAATCATACTATTCAATTATCTTAATGGCACAATCAGTAACCATGAAAGCAAATCAGTAACCATGAAAACAAAGTAAGAATGTGCCACACAGTAAATAAGGCATGATATTTATAATTTTGTGACTATAAAAAGTTTAATTGTTTGTCATTATAAAAAGATTAACTCGTAATTATTCACATATAGATTTTTCTCAGCATAATGCCATGTGTTGGAATAACTGTCATACTGAAGTCCTTCTAGAGAAAATCTTATCTGAGTATCATTTCCTGTGTCTATGAACTTAATTAATTTTAAGTTTCCCAAAAATTGTACAGAATTTAATATAATTAAATAGAATTTAATATAATTTACATTATATTAAAATTTTAATATAATGTAAATTATATTAAATTTTTAATATAATGATGTAAGCAATTTGTATACCTATAAGTAACACTAATCTAGGATTTCAAATGTCATTTGTGTAATGAAAATATACTGAGAAAAACATGTAAAAATTCTACTAATTGCAACACTCCAACATTTTTAACTCTAGTAAAACATATGGTTTCAACACAACAAACTTCATCTTTCCATATTAAGCTCCATTTATTCCTCTCCATTAACATCAAAGTTTTCTGTGTCAGTAGGCAGATAAAAAGACAGAAAAGTTAGTGAAAATATACATATGTAATAGTTCAGAAGAATGTAGCAAGAAGAGAGGGTCACAGAAATGTTTTTTTAAATCCTATACAACTAAAAAGTTTAACTGTTTGTCATTATAAGGTACTTGCTTAGTGTCTGGATGGCCATCTTAAGTGACAGCCGCCATTGTAAGGAAAGAGTTTCACTTTCCCGCCCAGGGCTCACACTCCCTCATACCAACCCACCCCGAATTGCCCACATTAGGACCTGCCAGCTCTGATTCCTGAGTCTGCCCCCACAGAAGTCCCGGAACCCAAGCCTGTTTTTCCTCTCCCCACTACAGAGAGATGGCCTTTATTTGTCAGCTCTGACAGATAAACTCTCGTGTATCTCTGCCTGGTCTCCATTTTTCATGTCTCGCTTTCCTGTCTCCCAGTTACTCACTTTCCCTTCATTTTGGAGCTGAAACTCTACTAGAGACTAGAGGACGCCCCACTTCTAAACACACCTCCTACGTCTCACCATGGGTGGCTCCTCTTCCATTCCCTCCCATAGTCCCCCCTAGGCTACCTCCTGGCTAACATAGGGTCTCTCTCTCACCGTGGACCCAAACCCCCCAACACTTACCTGCTTGTGCAATCAGATCTGGCCTCCATATCCTTTGGATAATGACTCCAAATGGCCGCTTAACTGCACTCTAGAGCCCAATATTATCAGGGATCTTTTCAACTGTTCTGAGTGTTCGGGAAAGTGGAAAGAGATATCATATGTTCAGGCCTTCTCCTCTCTAGGTTTTAAGCCCTCTCTCTCAACTCATGCTCTCCCACACAAGGTCTCTTAGCTCTCACCTCCCCTACAACTGCTTCCAAAGGGACAGAAGATCCTATCCAGGACTCCTCCTCTTTCAACCTAGCCGATGAGCTCCTGCCATGCCACAATTCTCTTTCTGATGAAGTCGCTGCAGCAACTGTCCCCTCAGCCCCTCTGCCCTTCCTCCTCCTGCCACATGCTCTTGGGCTGCCTCTGCCCAACCCACATCACTGTGTCCTCGACACTAGGTGTCTTGGATAGATGGTATAATCTGGGTTCATGTGCCTTTCTCTTTGTCAGGTCTTTCACAGAAGAAAAGTGGCTTGGGTCCTATACTTCAAGTCCCACCACATACATCAAAGAGTTTCACTATCTGACTCAATATTATGATTTGACCTTCTACAATGTCCATATGATCTTGTCTAACACCTTCCTTCCTGAGAGCACAGAAGAGTTTGGGAACAAGCTAGAAATTATGCTGATGAGGTACATCAGACCTCCCCTGTCCATCCGACTGGCACTGAAGCAGTCCCTGATCGGGACCCCAACTGGGATTATAATTCGCCTGGAGGAGTGACTAGTAGAAACTAATTCATTGCTTGCCTCATGGCATGATTTAGAAAGGCAGCCCATAAGGCTATCAGTTATGAAAAGCTCCAGGAAATCATCCAAGATAAGAATAAAAACCCTTCAGCATTTTTCGATCGCCTGACCAAGGCTTTATTACAATACACTAATCTGGACCCTGAGACTCCAGATGAGAGACAACTACTAATGACCATCTTTTTCTCCCAGAGTTATCCCAATATTAAGGCACTTCAAGAGGGGGAACCCTAACTCCCCAAGCTAGGTTCTGGGAATGGCCTTTAAGGTATATAACGGGAGAGACAAGAAGGCCCGGAAGCAGAAATATCAGATGCTCACTCAAGCCATCCAGCCAGCCTCAGCATCTGACCATGGTTCCACTGGCCCACAGAAGGGTCCCTCAGAATTGCCCAGACCCTGTTTTAAAATGTAGTCAGACAGATCACTGGGCTCGTACATGTCCCAAGCCCTGCAAGTCTCTAGGACCTTGTCCTAAATGCCATCTGGAGGGACACTAGGCCATTGATTATCCCTGAGCCCATAGTGGCCCCCAGCCACCCAGCTCTTCTGGTTCCCCTTCCCAACTCTTAGGAATGGCTGCAGAGGCCCAGGTCCCCAACACCCAAACACTACCATCACTCCATAGGGATCCAGGCTCACCATTCCCTTATACCAACCCAACCCCCAACAGGCCACATTAGGACCCACCTGCCCGGTTCTGCTTCCTGAGCCTCCCCAAAAATAGTCCCAGAACCCAAGCCTGTTTTGCCTCTCTCTCCTGTAGAGAGATGGCCTTTATTTGTCAACTCTGACAAATAAACTCTCATGTGTATCTCTGCCTGGTCTCCGTCTTTCATTTCTTGCTTACCAGTCTCTAATTCCTCGCTTTCCCTTCAGTCATACAAATATGACTTATTTTGCTTCTCAATAAAAAGGGGTGATATTAGAAAAAAGAAAACACATATTAAATAATATTATGGTAACAAAAATTAATAAGCAAAAATTTAAGCTATTTTATAATTGAAAAAGAAAACCAGGTTCTCATCCACTTTTTTAAATTCCAAGCTGAATGTGATTCTGTGAAGCCTTCCCTGACACTTCCAAGATGATGACATCACTTCTCTGTTTTCCTGTACTAGGAGCAAACACCGAATACTATATCCCTGTGTCTGTTTCCTAAACTTACTGCCCCCGCTCCCCGACCCTTCAAGTAACAGTAACATGAGGCCCTACAGTGTTTGATAGGCACAGTAAACTGATAAAGAGTGTAAAAACCACTCTGTGTATGAGAGAATAAACACAATAATTTCTTGGAATAAAACCAGTTGAAAAGTTCCAGGTGAACTAATGCCAGTGTTCTAACTTTTTAAATCTATTTCTTAAACGTAAACACAATATAGCTGGGCATGGTGGCACAGACCTATAATCCCACACTCAGGAGGTTGAGGCAGGAGGATCAAGCAATTTAGTGAGACCCTATCTCAGAAAGGACTGGGGAAGTGGCTCGTGATAAAGTACCCCTGGGTTTAATCCCCAGTTTGTTTGTTTTTTTTTAAAAAGGTAATTCCATCCAGTGTTTTCATTACTAATAAAGGTCAACCAACATTTAAATGACAACCCCTTAAATGTTTCAGACATTGTAGAATAATTTCCCTACTGACCTTCTCCTGTGTATTTCACCAATATAATAGTCCAACAGATACACAAATGTTTATAAAAACATTATTATAATAAGCAAAAACTGGAAATAACCCAAATATCAATCAAGTGATAAGTGAATTTTTATTCATTGTGTATCCATACAATGAAATATTATTCAGCTACAAAGGGAGAAAAGTACTGATACATAGTGTAACAGGGGTCCAATCTGTGCTTTGAATGTAGCCCTTGCTGCTCTGCCACTGCAACTAATTTTTAAAATGGACATGTTTCTTTTTCCTCCTTTCTCCCTGCTCCTCTCCAATCTCTCCAGCTCTCTAATTTCAGGGGAAACAGGATTTCCTTTCTTCCCCAACCTAGGCAGATTTATCTGACCTTGAACACACACCACCATAGGAATGAAGTAATCCAGACTTTGGGGATGGCACCAGAAGATTTCAGAAATGACTATTGCCCAAATTAACAACTGAATTACAACTCCAAAAGAGAACAGTGGAATGTACTCTTTGAGTCACCTCTTTAAAAGCCCCCTGTTCCTGCTGAGGGTCAGAACCACAGCCTCTGGGACAGGAGTCCCCTGTGTTTTTCCTTTGCTAGCAAAGCAATAAATCTTCTTTTCCCTTTTTCTTAAAACTGTGTCCTCATTATTGGATTGGCTTCTGGGACAAGAATCAAGCTTTCAGCAACTACAGAACAACATGGATGAAACTTTTAAATATTATGCTAAGTGAAAAAAAAGAAAAATAAGCCAAAGCTTTTGATTCTATTTATCTAAGAAAATGCCCAGGATGGATCAATCCACAAAGATAGAAAGTATATTTAGTACTTGGTTAATGCCAGGGGTGGTGTACAATAAAGAGGTAATAGCTAATTAGTATAAGTTTCTTTCTGAGCAGATGAAATGCTCTAAAACTGACTGTGGTAATGGCTGCACGACTCTGTTAATGCACAAACCACTGAACAGAACACTCAGAATTGGTGAATTGTGTGGCATGTCAGTGGCTCAATAAAGCTATTACATATATATAAATATGATCTTCCTGCCCTCTATCCTTCTCTCTTATTTTTTCTCTCAGATTTTTGCCTCTTCCATTTGACTTCCACACTAGCTCCTTTACTCCTCCAATTTACTTATCCCCAAAACACACCTCGCTCAACATGAAGACAATTGGCAAGCTACTCAATTCCCAAAGCTCTGGCAAATAGCTCCTGGACCTCAGAAGGGGGCAGAATAGTTTGCTGCTGAACTGAAACAGGGTTGATCTTTTTGTATCATCGATTTTAGACAGAAAACTTCTAATGGGCCAAGACCACAGTGATTCGGTTTTTGTTTTTACACACCATCTTGTAAATGTACCAGAGGAAGTGCTTATTTGTCAGGCAAATTTCAAAGCCAAGTGGCATTAGAAACACAATTCCACTCAGCATCAGGACGTGGAGTGAAAACCATGACCATGTGCATCCTAGGTTTGCTAAGTCCCCACCCAGAGTGCCATCAGCTACTCCCTATGCAGCCACCCCAAACAAGAAACATGTCAAGGAAATAAGGACTTGATATCCAAGTGACAGTCCAAGACAAGTTACGTTAACGGTCATGCAAACAGATATCCCCCTCTAAGCCTGTCCTATATTTTGAGTGCCACTGGAAAGGGCAAAACATTAGCTTCAAACTTTGGTGGGGGGGGCAGGTTGGGTGTGTTTTTTTTTTTCTTTCTTGTTTTCTTTCATTTGCTTACATCTCCATATCTTAAGAGTGACTTCTGATAACCTTCTTCAAAGCTACAGTGAGTCTGCATAACCTTATGTGGAGGCTACAGACAGGAAAAGATAGATGGAGGCGCAGTAAAGAAGACCCAAAATAAAGGTCATCTGCTGAGAGTCACGAAAACAGAATGTGTGACTTCTAGCGCTTGCTCCATTCGGTAGGTGTGGGGACAATCTGCAGGAGGATCACAAGTTCCCACCCGAGTTGGCAGACCAGGGAGCACCATCTGGGTGAAATGGCAGCCGTCCAGCCATTCCAGGGGAGTCCAGCATCAAGGCAGACAGAAACATCCAGCTGACAATGTGATAAACAAAGGCCATAAAGCCGCCTGATGTTTTATCATTTCCCTCAAGAATTACTGTAAAGTCCACCAGCTTTTGTTAAGAAAGAATTTTTTTCTTAAGAAAATCTCAAACAAAAGATATGAAATAACACAAAGACTACATCAAGAATAAGGAAACCAAGATTATAGCTCCAACCCTGCTGTGTGTTTCTGGAGACATTCTGAAACCCTTCTGGGCTCTGTAAAAGAAAGGGTTGAACTCAGTAATCCCAGGTCTACATAGTTGATCAACTTAAAGCCCTATACTACACTGGACCATTATTCTTAAAAAATACATTAAAGAAAATAATGTTCTGAATCTTTTTTTTTCAAGCAAAATAAAATTTAACAAGAAAACATTTTAAAGGAACAAGGCAAATTTTTGTACAAACAGCAAACAATCCACCCAGAAGATATAATCATATAATCTCCAGGGACTTAACATCAGCTGACTCTGAAAATCAAAGTCACTTCCTAAATTATTAATTTTCTGATAACCTGCTACAGTTAGTTCCCAAGAGCTGTTAGGAAGATTCCATGGTACGGTGCATTTGATGCTCACTGACAGCACTGGTAGAGTGTAACCACACATCCAACTCCTCTAAACAATGAAAAATGACTTCTACAGGCTGCTTTGGAAATATCAGTTTTGTTTATGGAAATACTTGGTGAATGTGAATTCATCTTTCAACTCCAAATCAGAAATTACCTTTTATGATGACTTTTTCCAGTTCCAGAACTTCTTCCTAATTGTTGCCCACTTCTTCCTCTGTGCTATCAATCTATTTCATATAGATATCTATTCTTGAATTTTTCATTAATTCTGTCTCTAATTTCAGATTGCCAAGTCCATGAAGGCAGAAAATATCTATTGTGTGTCCTTAGCTCCCACCACTGTTTATGTGTTAATAGTCACAGCTATTTCAGACGCCAGCTAAAAAGTGAATATACAGATTCGTGTATTTGGAAAGTCTAGAAATAAGTAAGCTTCAGACACAGCCAGATCAAGTCATTAAATCAATAGCTAAGAGAATCTATCTCTCTCCATCTCTTAGCTCACTTTTCCTCAAGTTAGCTTTCTGATATGACAGACATCCCTTTATGGTGGTAAGGTAGCAAGATTTTCTTTACCACTAATTGTGGTTATTGTCTCTCTCATTACCCTTTTTTGGTCTGGGCCCGTCTCTGAACCAATCACTGTAGCCTTAATGACAGAATCCTTATTGGCCAAGTGGGCACAACTACTCACACCTTGAGCAAAGTCAGACTAAACTATAGGAAGAGAATTCCATAAACAACAAACCAAGTTCCATTTTCAGAAAAACAGAAGCATACCCAAGGAAGCAAAAACAGCAGATGCCTATTACAACTTGGTTGTTTGCTTAATTAAATGTAATCGCATTTATAATAAAGACTTTGTCCTCTCATAGGTTCTAATTGTACAAATACCTACTACACAAATAGATTCTAATAAATTAGGTCATGACTAGTTAAGGATGGAAGACTTGGGGTGGGGGATGGGATACAAAATTGGATGGAGACAAAAGAAAAGTAGCTCTCTTTGTAAGTTACCCAAAAGTTGAAGTTAAATGTTTACTGTTTAGTTTGTTTTTTGGTATCGAGTATTGAACTCAGGGGCACCTGAACACTGAGCCACATCCCCAGCTCTATTTCATATTTACTTTAGAGACAGGGTTCTCACTTAGTTGCTTAGCATCTCACCATTGCTGAGGCTGGCTTCGAACTCACAATCCTTCTGTCTCAGCCTTGTGAGCTGCTGGGTTTACATGCATATGCCACCATGCCCAGCAAAGTTAAATGCTTTCTTTTAAGAGTGTTGCCCCTTAATTGTAGCATGTACAATATTTAACTCAAAATGGATCAAAGACCTATATGTAAAGAAATCTTGCAGCTTAATGATAAAAGGCAAATAACCCACATAAAAACTAGGGATGGGCTGGGGTTGTGGCTCAGTGGCAGAGCACTTGCCTAGCAGGTGTGAGGCACTGGGTTTCATTCTCAGCACACTGATACTGTTCAGTCAGTGGTAGGTCATGTCCTTGTTATTCCCAAGACCCTGGTTTTAATCACCAGCACCCATCCCACAAAAAAGAAAATTCTCACTGCAGAATGAAAGAGTGAAATGGCATGTTTCCCATTTAAAAAGTTCAGCTTTAAAAAAGTTCAGCAAAAATAAATTAAGAACATTGCACAATCTTGAAAACTAGTGAATTTGAGTAATATGCCTCTCTAATGTATAATTGGAAAATTTCAAATAAAAATTTATTAAAAGAGATTATAATATAAAATTTGTAGTTTTAGCAGTTGGACTATGGTAATAGAGTAACCATGGCTCTAAAAACTGTCTACTTACAACAAAGTAATTATTGAATTACTAAAGTCAAGTCCACTCAAAGAGACAGATAAAATCTGTCTGGTGTTTCCACTACCTATGGGACATTCCCTCCTAAGATTTTCACTCTTATTAATAAAGACTATGTTTCACGGGGTTTTTTCCAAACTATGTTCTATGAAACACCAAACATTTCTCAATATGTAAAGAGTTGCTCTCAAAGAAAAGTATTCCATGGTCAATTAAGTCTGAGACATGGATCAAAGTTAAGGTATTTGCTACGTTACTTTTCAGAGTCCTTAATATGCTCTCACAGGCATGGTGAGTCATGGGAAAGGAGCTCTAGAACACCTCCTTTAGGACATGTGAAACCACTTATTTCTACAGTGAACCAATTAAGCTCAAGAATACTTCTTGAAGAGTAACAGGGTTACCCTGGTAAAGAATAAAAATCACAGACAGAGCCTGGTATACATATAACTGTGGCTTACCTTTTTCTCTCTACCCTAAACCAGAGTTTATGAAATGCTGGCTTAAAGTTTTTGCTTTAAAATAAAGATACTTAAGCTGACCCTGGAAATAAAACAAAAAGATAATCAGGGAATGTTGTATCCAAGGCAAAGGGAAGAGCAGGTACAGGATCCAAAACCAAAAGGACCCAGGGACTTTCAAGATGGCAGAATAGAGGAGGTCATTTTCCTGGTTGCACCACAGTGTAAAACCAAGAAAGCAGACAGGCAGCTCTCAGCAAGGTGAATGAACAGGAAAAAAGAAGTGGGACTTTACTGGAATTTAAAACTGGACATTCAAAGAAGACAGGAAACTCAGGAGGTTGGATATAATAAAATAAAGAAGAAATCCCTAGCGGCACAGCCCGCTGCTGTAGCCAGGCCATACATACAAACTAGTGAACCCTCTGTAAGCAAAAAGGAGGGATAAGGGAATTTAAAGCAATTTTAGGAGGCCTGAAAGGGTCTGGGTATGCAGCGTTTAGAGATCAAGGACATTGCCCGATTACACTGAAAGGTGCACTGCACAATATCCTTGTACAGGAAAGAAGCTGCCTTCTCTCCAAGCGGCATGCAAAGGACAAAGGAAGGAACCATTTGGCCCATGAGGCATGGGGGCAGGCTGCTGAGGGAGCCGATTCCTGGCAAACCCAAGTTTGGCCAAAATACAGGCCCAGTCAAACACACAGTGCACTGCAGAGAGTGCTTCAGTAACCAGGAGAAAATCAGACTTGGGAGAGAAGATTTCACAGGGGCAATTGGCCATGGAACCCACCTGGCCACCCTCCACCTCCAATACAGATGCTTGCAGGACCCACAGGAAGAGATGTGTCTGGCCAGGAATTCAAAAGGGCTGGGGCAGGAGAGATTGAACTTAAAGACTGAACCCAGGACCAGGAAATGAGGGGTCCGCAGATGACATAGGGGACTAAGAATTAGCCCTAGCCTCCACCATCCAAAGTGAACCCAGGGGATTACTTACTGCATACTTATTGTATCATATAATTTCTCTTTATTGTGATAATTAACATTGTACACATCACAGTACGAACTCTTTGGTGTGATATTATATATTGTTTCAATTGGTTTCTGTACCCCAATTGGTACAGTCTTCCAGCATGGACCAGCAATACTGAGCCCTGGAGGTGCACTGATTTAAAATCTCCAGACCAACTAAAATTCAGCAAAGAGCCTGGAGCCCATCTAAACTTAAACCTTGCCACCAGAAATAATTCTGCCTATGGATTACCTCTCTCACTCTAGCAGTCCAGAGGGGGGAGCATCATGCTCCAGACAATCCCACCTAAAATTGCTGAGAAGAGAAGCTGAGAATCTTTTGAACTCCAACAAAAAGAATTCTTTAACTTTTCATAAATATTCTCTCTCTCTCTCTCTCTCTCTCTCTCTCTCTCTCTCTCTCTCTCTCTCTCTCCTTCATTTCTTGTATTTTTGAAGCCAGTTATTTTTCATGTTTTGGTTTTTTGAGAATGAGGTGTTTGATTAGTATATTTTACTTTTGTTTATTATATTTTTTTATTTTTAATTTTCTTTAAATTTTTACTTTATATATATTGTTTCTCTTACCTGTTTCTCTGATGCCTTTTCTCTCTTTTCTTCCACTAACAGCCAATCTCTATTGTTCTCTTTAATATTTTATTTCTATCCTCTCTCCTCGTCCCTCATAATCATCACATTCTATATTACTTATGTTTTCTCCCTGCCCACCATTTGAAATTGTAAACCCTTGTGCAAACTTGCAGTTTTTATTGAATGCAATAAATGATCATATCATTTTTGTGTTTATTGTGATAATTAACATTGTACACATCATAGTAGAAACTCTTTGGTTTAATGTTATATATTGTTTCGATTGGTTGCTATTATTGTCTTCCCCTAAACAGTGAGGTACTAAAAACATTCAGGGACCCTGTAAGTCCATAGGGAAGAAACTACTGCCTCAGATCCATACTGGTAAATGAGTAGAAACATAAACTACATGGAAAAGCAAGGGAACAAACTGCCCCAAACAAACCAAGATACCAAAGATCCGTTGACACCATAGTGGAAGAAATGTCAGAGAAGGAGTTCAAAATGTACATAGTTAAACTGATCTGTGAAGTAAAGGTTGGTATAAGGAGTGAAATCAGAGAGAAAACACAGGAAGTGAAAGATCACTCCAATAAAGATAGATTCTGGAAAAAAACTAGCAGAAATCCTCAAAATGAAAGAATCAATAAACCAAATTAAAAATTCAATTGAAAGCATCACCAACAGACCAGATCAATTGGAAGGTAAAGTTTCAAACAGTGAAGACGAATTTCAAGATTTCAAGTGTAATCTTGAAAACAATGTTGACTGTGGAGAAAAGATGTTAAGACACCATGAACAGAATTTCCAAGAAATATGGGATAAACTGAAAGGACCAAATTTCAGATTTATTAGGATAAATGGAGGCTCAAAAATACAAATGAAAGGAATGCACAATCTTTTCAATAAAATAATATCAGAAAATTTCCCAAAATTAAATAATTAAAATGGAAAATCAAAGACAGGAGGCTTATAGGACTCCAAATATACAAAATTACAACAGACCCACAACAAGGCAGATTATTTAGAAAATGCCTAACATACAGAACAAGGATAGAATTTTAAAGGCTATCAGAGAAAAATGACAAGTAACATTTAGAGGGAAATGAATCTAGAACTCAGCTGATCTCTCAACCCAGACCCCCAAAGCTATAAGATCTTGGAATAATATATACCACACTCTGAAAGAAAATGAATGCCAACCAAAAATACTGTACCCTGAAAAATTAGGCTTCAGAATTGATGATGAAATAAAAACAATCCATGATATACAAAACTGAAAAGAATTCATAACTAGAAAGCTCTACTACAAAACATACTCAATAAAATGTTTCATAAAGAAGAAATGAAACATAAAATTGAAAGCCAGCAAAGGGAGGAACTACACTCAAAGAATAGTCCATTAAAGGAGAAAATAATTCATTAAAAAAAAAAACAGAAAAATATCAAAATGATAGAGAATAAAAAAATATTTCTCAATAATACTGAATTTCAATGGCCTAAACTCATCAATCAAAAGACATAGACTGGCAGATTGCATTAAAAAACAAGACCCACAAACATGCTGTCTCCATGACACTCACCTCATAGGCAAAGACATCCACAGACTGAAGGTAAAAGGGTGGGAAAAAACATACCATTCACATGGATCTCATAAATAATCAAGAGTTTCTATCATCATATCATAAAGTGGACTTCAAGCTAAAGTGAATAATAAGGGAAAAAGAAGATCATTTCATACTGCTTAAGGGAATTATACATCAACAACACATAACAATCATAAATACTTATGCCCCAAACAATGGAGCAACTATGTATATCAAGCAAACCTTTCTCAATTTCAAGAAGCAAAGAGACCATAAAACAATAATACTGAGTAACTTTAACATACCTCTCTCACCACTGGATAGATCCTCTAAACAAAAACTAAATAAAGAAACTATAGAGCTAAAAATATATAATTAATAGTTTAGACTTAACAGACACATATAGAATATTTCATCCATCAATAATTGAATACACTTTTTTCTCAGTAGAAAAAATACTATTTTTTCTCTAAAATAGACCATATCTTAGGCCACAAAGCAACTCTTATCAAGTACAAAAAAAAAGAGAGAGACAATACCTTGCATCCTATCAGATCACAATGGAATGAAATTAGAAGACAATGATAAAATAAAAAATAGAAGCTACTCTAACAACTGGAGACTAAATAATATGCTTTTGAATGACCAGTGAATAGCAGAAGTCAGAGATAAAATTTAAAAAATACTTAGAGGTAAATGAGAAGAGTGATACAATATATCAAAATCTCTAGGACACTAGGAAGATAGTGCTAAGAGGAAAGTTCATTGCACTGAGCTCATTCATTAAAAGAACAGAAAGTCAACAAGTAAATAACCTAATATTTCATATCAAAGCCCTAGAAAAAGAACAAATCAACACCAAAAGCAGTAGAATACCAGAAATAATTAAAATCAGAGCTGAAATCAGTGAAATTAAAATAAAAGAAATAATTCAAAAAACTGACAAAACAAAAAGTTGGTTCTTTGAAAAAAATCAAGAAAACTGATAAATCTTTGGCCAAGCTAACAAAGAAAAAGAGAAAGGAAACTCAAATTAATAAAGTTTGTGGTGAAAAAGCAAATATCACAACGGACACTACTGAAAAACTGATGGTTTTGAAAATTTAGACTCTAATAAAATAGAAAATATTGAAGACATGGACAAATTTCTAGAGACATATGACCTACACACATTGAATCAGGAGGACACAGAAAATTTAAACAGATCAATTTCAAGCAGTGAAATTGAAGACACCATCAAAAGACTATCAAGAAAGAAAAGCCCAGGACCATATAAATTCTACCAGATCTTCAAAGAAAAACTAACAGCAATCCTCCTCAAATTATTCCATGAAATCGAAAGGAGGTAATCCTCCCAAACTATTCTATCATCCTGATACCAAAACCAGACAAAAACACATAGAGGAAGGAAAATTTCAGACTAATATCATTGATGAATATAGAGGCAAAAATTCCTAATAAAATACTGGCAAATCACATACAAAAACCTATTTAAAAGATAGTGCGCCATGATCATGTGGGGTTCACCCCAGAGACACAAGGTTGGTTCAACATACAGAAATCAATGAATGTAATTTATCACATCAACAGACTTAACAAGAATCACATAATTATTTCAATAGATACACATTTGACAGAATACAGCATGCATTCATGTTCAAAACACTAGAAAAACTAGGGAGAATAGGAACATACCTCAACATTGTAAAAGCTATATACATGCTAAAACCAAGGCCAATATCATTATAAATGGAGAAAAAAATGAAAGCATTCCCTCTAAAAAGTGGAACAAGAGAAGGATGCTCTCTCTTTCACCACTTCTATTCAACATAGTCCTGGAAACTCCAGCCAGAGCAATTAGACAAATGAAATAAATTAAAGGAGTACAAATAAGAAAAGAACTCAAACTATCACTATTGCAGAAGACATGATTCTATACTTAGAAGACTCAAAAAACTCCACCAAAATACTTCTAGAACTCATAAAATGAATTCAGCAAAGTAACAAGATACAAAATTAACATCCATAAGTCAACTGCATCCATCCCTATACACTGTCAGGAGCCATCTGTGGGCTGTGTGTGGACTGTAGCACATAGTAGCCTAGTGAGGGGATAGGTCTGGCATTGAGAACTCCCTGTAGCACCCCCTCAGGGATTGATCGCCTAATGCAGGAGAACCTCCCCTCCAAGCTCTGCCTAAGATCCTACACAGCACATGAGATGCACGTGATCTGCCAAGATGTCATTTCAATCTGCTGACCGCAAGGCATCACAAAGCAAGACAACACACTTGAAACCTTGTTGAGAGCCACAGCCAAAGGGGCCCCAGCAAACTTCCAGCTGCCAGCAAACTTCCAGCTGCCGGCTGATGATTGGCTCACAGTGGCCCCAGCAACATCTAGCTGATTGGCTCCTCTGCGGTGATGTTCATTGGGCTGTTTCCCTGCCCTTCAAGCTGCCAGCTGATGATTGGCTCACAGTGGCCCCAGCAACATCTAGCTGATTGGCTCCTCTGCAGTCATGTTCATTGGGCTGTTTCCCTGCCCTTCAGACTGCCAGCTGATGATTGGCTCACAGTGGCCCCAGCAACATCTAGCTGATTGGCTCCTCTGCGGTCATGTTCATTGGGCTGTTTCCCTGCCCTTCAGACTACGGAACTGCTCATTGGGGGACTTCTTTGGCTCCGCCCATGCGACCTAGCCAATCGGCCTCAAGAGCAGGAGGATTGTGGGAGGTGGTGGTTGGTGTGTGGAGAGGCTTGTGGAAGCCGGTGGTGGCAGTTGGGCTCTGAGGGTTTTTCCTGAGGAGCTGTTTTGTTTGGCGTTTGTAGTTTTAAAAATAAAGTTTGTTTCTTTTGACAAGTGGCTCCTGAATTGTGCCCAGCCAGACTGCGGCAAAACCTTACCCCTGCCTTTGATGGACCCCCTTAAATAAACCACTGGAGCCATTTGTCTTTGTCTATTTCCAGAACCCATGTGGAGTAGATCTATCAGGGGCTTTGCTTTTGTAAACATATTTCTGAGTGTTTGTGTTTTATTGTTTGTTAATTATTTGAGACATTAAGATTTAGGTGGCCATTTAGGGTGGTGTGGATTCTTCTGGGCAGAAGAACTCCCCAATAAGATGCTGGCCATCTTCCCCCCAAAGATACATCAGTGATGAGTCAACTGAAATAAATTAGGAAAACCATCCCTTTCACAACAGCCTCAAAGAAAATAAAATATTTGGGAATCAATCTAATAAAAGAGATGAAAGACCTCTACAATGGAAACTACAGAACACTAAAAAAAGAAATTGAAGACCTTAGAAGAAAGATCTCCCATACTCTTTGATAGGCAGAATTAACATCGTCAACATGGCCATATTACCAAGAGTGCTATACAGATTTAATTTAATTTTACTAAAATTCTAATGATGTTCTTCATAGAAATCATGAAATTCATTTTGAAAAGTGAGACCCAGAATAGCCAAAGCAATCATAAGTAAGAAAAGTGAAGCAGGAGGCATTACAACACCAAATCTTAAATTATACTACAGAGCCGTAGTGACAAAAACGGCATGGTATTGGCACCAAAACAGATATGAAAACCAATGGAGCAGAACAGAAGACACAGAGACGAACCCACATAAATACAGTTATCTCATACTAGACAAAGGCACCAAAAACATATGTTGGAGAAAAGGTAGCCTCTTCAACAAATGGTGCTGGGAAAACTGAAAGTCCATATGTAATAAAATGACATTAGACCCTTATCTCTCACCCTGCACAAAACTGAACTCAATGGATCAAAGACCTAGGAATGAAACCAGAGACCCTTCATCTACTAGAAGAAAAAGTAGGCCCAAATATCCATCATGTCAGCTTAGGAACCAAATTTCTTAACAAGACCCCTAACACGCAAGAAGTAAAATCAACAATAAATAAATGAGATGGTATCATACTAAAATGCTTCTTCACAGCCTAGGAAACAATCAATAACATGAAGAGAGAACCTACAGAATGGGAGAAAATCTTTGTCACCTGCACCTCAGATATAGCATTAATCTCCAGGACATACAACAAAACAACTCAAAAAACTTAACACCAAAAAACAAAACAAAAAACAACAACAAATGGCCCAATCAATAAGTGGGCAAAGGAACTTAATAGGCAGTTCACAGAAGAAGAAACATTTCATGGTCAAAAATTCATAAAAAAAGATTCAACATCTCTAGTAATTAGAGAAATGCAAATTAATTAAAACTCTACTGAGATTCTATCTCACTCCATTCAGAATGACAATTATCAAGAATACAAGTGTTGGGCGTGGTGGTAATCCTAGCTGCTTGGGAGGCTGATGCAGGAAGATGATAAATTCAAAGCCAACATACATTATTCTGGTGCTTACAAAAGTAAACAATCATGGGACAAAATACATTCACCTTGACCTATTTCCACATATCATAATATCTTGAAATTATTTTAAAGATTAGCTTCAGTGATAGCAAAATTTAATAAATTCTGTTGACTTTACCCCTTTCTCAGTAATTACTTCATCTTTTTTTTTAACCTACTTTCAACTATGTTGCAAATTCTTCAAGGGCAAAACAAAGTTTGCATCATTCACCAATCTATTCCCAGAAACTATCACAGCACCAGCCATAGAGAGCAAAATAAATATGGAATAAATTAATACATTTTAAATATTATTAAACACATGATTTTTAAGCAATACTCAAAAGAAAGTTTTTAAGTAAAATGTGAGAAGCAGACTATAAAGAATAGCTACGAAAAATACATTTAAAAATAATATATGCTAAGAGCTTCCAGATTAGTAGTGTAAATAATTTTCACTGGCTTTACTCTATAATTGTGAAAGTCAATGTTTGCAAAGCAACTTCTACTCTGCAGAACAAAGGTACTATAAAATGCAAGCATTACTAAGGAGCTCTGGAACCATGAAACTAAATAGAAATTTGCTTTTGTTTTATTAAAGTTAAATGTGACAAAAAGTTACAATGGCTTTTGAGAGGCACACTCCAAATGGCAGACTATAATCAACAATTTAAAGCATACATTTCTAATAACAATTCAATGCCTAGAAATATTTCCAGTGGCTTGCCCTAGAATAAAGAGATTCAGAGCAGACACCACTAATCTGAAATACTGAGATTAAAAACAATGACTCAGGTGAGGAGGCAGGGGGAGATGAAGCATGTAGGTTCTGAACGAATTCATGGGAGGAAACTCAGTCCTCAGGTTTGTGATGGACTCACATCAACATCAATAATCCCTTCCCTATCTCTGACATTCTCAGTACTTGGAGAGAGTGGTCCAGAATAACTACAAGACAGGGCTTTTTTTTTCAAGAAGCATTAAATTTCTTAGAGATAAAATAAATACATAACAAGTGATTTTAAGTAATTCAAGACAATATATATGAAGTGGTGTGTTATAGTTTACATGGAGTGAGATGTAAGGAAGTTGGAGGGTACTTAAGAGAGTTTCCTGGAAGAAATAAAACTCCACCTGGGCATGTGTGCATGTGTGTTTCCATGCTAGTTCCAATTATCCCGATGCGTGTAAGACATTTTACTCAATGAAAAGGGTTTTAAAAAGCACCTGTGTGCTATGGCTGGTTTCCCATCCCTTTCCTACAACCCTCACAGTAAAGTATACGTAAATACCCCATTTACTATGGAAGTCAAATGCCTGGCAGGTCATGGAGATAGAAAGTGGAAGAGCCCAGACTCAAATTCACCACTATCTGTGCCAAAGTAAGCCTTTGTCCTTTTCATATTCTCAATATAAACAAGGTCACAAGGTGATGACTGTTTCAACTTTTCTACAGCTATTTCTTCTCTTATACATGGGTTTTAAAAAATTAAAAGGCAATTCTCAACACATAATCCTAACTTAGGCTCGTGATAGACGAATACCTATTCTGTGCCAAGCACTGTTTAAGTACAAGTGTTAGCTCACAGCATCACTCCATTCCTATGAGAAAGTACGTGTGCTTTTAAAGGTTAGGAAAGGAAAGCAGAGAGATTAACAAACTGCCCAAGGTCATTCATCTAATAAGTGACAGGGCCTTTTATAAGCATTATTAGATGCCATGTCAATTAAATATTTGGATAAGAACCACCTCCATTGTAAAGAGGGATTGTGTGTGTGTGTGTGTGTGTGTGTGTGTGTGTGTGTGTTGCTGGAAATTGAACTCACGCATGCTAACAAAGTGTTTTACCACTGAGCTATATCCTCAGCCCCTAAAGAGGGATTCTTTAAATGCTATAGGTGAATCTATAAGTTCTCCAAGGGCACCTGCATGAAGAGAGAATCCATAGACCAAAGGAGGACTTGTGTTTACTGGCACAACATCACGGGTCCTGTGACTTCCTGCAAGTTTACAAAAGCTTCACCTATAAAATTAGGAGCTTTTGATAATTTATGTCAAAATTTTTTCTAGTTCTAAATGCCAGTGGTTTAAATCATTGCTTTATGCCAATACTCCTAATTATCAAACATGGAAAAAGTAAAACTGGTCACAACCATCTAATTGTTGTTAAGTAAATATAAATTCTAATAACCTATGTAAGCAATGTATCCTCTGAATAACAATCACTCCAAAGTTAGAGTTCCTTTTTTTCTCCCTGTTAGAATCACAAGTTTAAGGTATTTTTCAAAGTATCTAAAAAGTTGTGTTAAAACAAAAAGCACATTATCTAAACCTTTTTTTCTCCAAAGGAAGTGACCTCATGGAGATAAGTGTCAATCTTCTAACTCCTTTGTTGAAATACTATTTTGCTTTTCTTTCTTGAAAGAGTTCTAGACTTCTGCTAGACACTACTCCAACAAGTAGCACATTTAGTCCCGCTGTCATTCAGAGTGTACTCTGGCTGATCCTAGGCAAAGGCTGCAATAGCTGGAGACCCTGCCTGGAGCAGGTGGAAACACAGCTGTATGAGCTCTAGCAGCCTTCTGCCCACAAGTACCAGCACAGTTATAAACCTCCAGGTCCTTCAAGCAACAACAAGAGGACCAGTCCCAGGAGCAGTGGCTTTAAAGAATGCTTAATGAAATACCAGAATACATGGGTTAGAAAGCCTTCAAAACAAAATGTGGCCATATCCATACATGGAATACTATGAAACCGTGAAAAGGAATAAAGTACTGATACATGCTACAACATGGATAGACCTTGAAAACATGAATGAAAGAACCCAACAACAAAAGATCAGATAATATGTGCTATGATCTGAATGTTTGTGCTCCCTAACCCTTCATTATGTTTCAGTCTAATCTCCATTAGCATATAGTAAGAGACAGGGCCTTTGGAAGGTGATTAGATAATGCAGGTAGAACCCTTATGAATGGATCAGTGCCTTTATAAAGAACACTGATTAATTCTCTTGTGATAGCAGAATGTAGAACTGCTGACTTTTTACTGTGCACTCACAGACCTCCACTCTGTGAGTGCCGAGTAAAAAGTCAGCAGTTTTACAACTAGGAAGAACACCCTCACCAGAAAGTGACCATGCTAACACCTGATCTCGGAATTGCAACCTCCAGAACTGCAGGTGATAAAATTCTATTGTTTATAAGGTATCCAGTCCAAAGCATTATGTTGTACCAGCCTGAATGGACTGAAATGATATATTATTCCATTTATAGGAAATCTCTATGCCAGGAAAATCTTCAGAGATGGATAGAAGTCATTGTCAAGGGCTTGGTGAAGGAAGAATGGGCAGTGACTGCCACTGGATGTGGAATTTCATTATAGGGTGATGAAAATATTGAAAAACCTCAATCTAATCATGGGAAAACAACAGATTAATACCACTTGGCAACAGAATTGATCCTATAGTTTGAACCCAAATTAAGTCCTGATGCAAAATAGAAAGAACAAAAATGTGAACAGTTCTATGACCTTGGCCAAGTTATTTAGCTCACTAGGCCTTGGTTTCTTCATAGAAAAACAGGAGCTCATTGTGTTCTACAAGAGCCCAGGAAGAAGTCATCGGTTCTACAATCAGAAAGGGTACCCTCCAATGAACACTAAATTTTTAATTGGTAGACACTAAATATTCAGTGATAACACTAGCATGAAGAAAACATGCTCAATAAATTTTATTTTTGTTGTTAAAAGTCTTCCATGATATTAAGATAAAGTTTAAGCCTTTAGAATCCAAACGGTTTTAAGCATGTAGGTTCTGAACAAATTCATGGAAGGAAACCCAAAATAGGTTCTGATTACACTGTCAGGAGCCATCTGTGGGCTGTGTGTGGACTGTAGCACATAGTAGCCTAGTGAGGGGATGGGTCTGGCATTGGGAACTCCCTGTAGCACCCCCTCAGGAATTGATCGCTATCAATACACTAGCCACTAGTCACACATGGTTATTTAAATAACCGAGATTAAAAATTCAGTTCTTCAGTACCATGAACCACATTTTATGTACTTCATAGTAAAAAGTGTCTAGAGCCAAAATATGGGCCACCAGAGATCCAGAAAAATACCAAAAGATGAATTCATACAGATCTTGAATATTCTACCATCATAAGAGAATTAAAGATGTTCAGATTACATGTTTACATCTTGCTTTAAACTTTCACATTCTAGTTTAAGAAATTGTTGGCACTGAGTCAGATACAGAAAGACAAATACTACATGTTCTCTCTTATTTTTGGAAACTAATAAGTCAGCTTTGTAGAAGAATGGGATGGAAGAATGGTCAGTAGAGTAACTAGGAAGGTCGGGAGTAGGAGGAACCTTTGGAAAGAAGTTCACCAAGAGGCACCAAAAAGAGAATGGAGGAGTGACTCTGGTTCTTCTTTAAATTCAAACAATTTATGATACATTTCTAAATTATTTAAAAAGAGTATAAACTAGGCATAGTGGCGCATACTATCATCCCAGCAACTTAAGAGGCCGACATAGGAGAATCACAAGTACAAAGCCAGCCTCAGCAACTTAGGAGGCCCTAAGCAACTCAGTGAGACCCTGTCTCAAAAGAAAAAATAAAAAGGGCTGGGGATGTGGCTCAGTGGTAAAGCACTTCTGAGTTCAAACCTCAATACCAAAAATGAAAGAGAAGAGTATGAAATTCCCAGCACATAAAAATGATTAATGGTTGAAGAGATTAAAATGCTTATTAGTCTGATTAAATTAACACACTTTTATACATGTACTGAATTACCACAATGTTTCCCATAAAGATGTACAAATTTTAAGTCTCAACAAAATAAGAAATAAACAAAAAATTGGTAGCATCAACTACTAAAAGTGTTGTCAAGACAATACAAAATTGAGAAAAGATTAAATTGATGTATGTCCACTGGAAGTGTTTGAAAAATGTATTTTAAACAAGAACTAAAAATAACTCAAAGTACAACCAAAGTCCTTTTCACAGTTAATGGTCTGGAGAGGAGAACAAGCACTTTCAACACATAAAATGTGATAGCCTCCTATTACTACAAAATGAAATGAAGGAATGGAATAAACAAGAAACAGAGATCTCTAATCAACCACATGTTTGGGATGACAGTTTTCAATCTACAAAGTACATTTTTTACACTTGTAAATATCTATTTCTCTGTGACTATTTCCAGCTCACATGATCCTATTGATGTCAGCAGAAGAAAGCTCAAGAACAATGAGATGCTGTGTCATATTTCAACCAAAGTCATTTTCTGTAAGAGACTAACTTTTTCACTATTGTTAGTTGTGTATGCTTTGTACATTAAAAGGAAAATTTCTGGTTTGTGATTTTTATGAGTAATTTTAACAGGGTAGAAAGTCATTCGTCAGTGTGGCTCACTTCTGTTGTCACAATGCACGCTCCAAATACCTGGACAACACTGTGGGCTGGAATGTCTCCATTCACCAGGCCCGGCCACATCAGAAAGCTCTGAGTGCTCTTTAGAAACCAGAGTGTGAAGCACCTGTTCACTTCAATTTAGGTTAAGGAAGATTCTGGGCTGCTGTATAAGAATATGTTTAGGTTCAGACACCAAAACAGTAATGAATCCAGACTTATGGTGGAATATTGAATAGTGATTAAAATATTCACTACAATTCAAATGCTTCCACATTAGAGATAAATTACCCCTCTGAACAGAGGAGCTAAATGGACTCCCTGGAAAAAAAATGGGGGGGGGAGCATTTGGCTTTAAAGTAAATGCACTCTGCTTGCATTATTCCAGCTGGAATAAGCCAGTAATTATGCTTGAAAGTTGCAAAGCATTTTCCCCTGGGAGTTGTAAGAGCTTTAAAAACATCGGCTAATCCACCTTTATAATATTCCCAAGCAGCAGAAAAAGGCTTGATATTCTCCAAAACACACACAAAAAAAGTTAAAGTGGCTTTCCTGAAGTCACACTACTCCAAGTTCAGTGTTCAGATGGGAACTTACATGTTCTGGCTCCACATCAACATGCACTGAAGCAGGATTAGGCAGACCCCTAGAAACTCTGAGGGTGGGGAGTGGTGTTGGGGGGGGTGGCATGAAACAAAGCCTCTGAAGAAAGACTGGCAAAGCTCCAGGATGTCAAACCCCTTGGCAGAATCATCAGGGGCCACAGGAAGTCTTGAAAGAATAGCTCTTTGCTAACTCAAAAGCAAGCTAGACCCACATTAACATCCCAAAGATGTGTTCATACTCTAGGTATGCATTTGTAATGTGTTTGGTGTTCTTAATTTGAAATACAAGTTATCAGATAAATTACTGGTATAAAATTATAAAGTATTTTATACTTGATTTATTTTATGACAAGATATTCAGTTGGGTTTTGACTCCAATTCTCAGCTCATATGCAAGTATATGATTAATTAATAACTTAATTAAGCCTCAGTGTGCTTGGTAAGGAAGTCAATATCTGCCCTTGGCTTTGATTAATTCAAAGAAGCCCCTTTGTCAGGATTAGAGACTGTGCTTCCTATCTGAGAATGGGTAGCTTACTTCATAAATACTTTCATTCCCATGTTATCGTTTGATGTGATGTTATTGCTAGTATAATCAGCCAAGCTACAATAACAGGGTGAGAACTAACATTGGCAAAGACAAAAACTACACTTTTTTTCCCGGCTTTTGAAAAACCTGATACCCTTTCCCAAACTCCTCATGCATATTAAACCCTAGGACACCAATCCCAAACATGTCTACACAAAAACCTGCACAAGAGTATTTATAGCCACTATATTCCTAATCACCAAAACTTGGAAGCAACCAAGATGTCCACTAATTGGTAATAGGGTAAATAAACTGTGGTACATCCAGACACTGCAAAATTATAAAGAGATAAATAGAAATGGGTTACCAAGCCATAAAAAGACACAGAAGAACCTTAATGTATATTTCTAAGTGAAGAAAGCCAGTCTGCATACTATTTGATTCCAACCACATGCATTCTAGAAAAGGAAAAACTATGGAGATGATAAAAAGATCAGTGGTTGGCAGGGATTCCAGGGTAAGGAAGGAGGGGTGAATAGTGGGTGGAGCACAGGGAATTTTCTAGGGCACTGAGACTATTTTCCGTGATACTGTAATGGAGCATACATGTCATGCATTTGTCACACCCCCTAGAACTGTGCAGCACAGAGTAAAGCCTAAGGAATTCAGTTAATGACAAATCAACATTGATTCATCAATTATAACAAATATACCAGACTAATGCAAGACATTGAAAATAGGAGAAATTGGAGGGATAAAGGAGTTGATATGAGAACTCTGTATACTTTCTTTTTTATTAATTTTATTATTTTTTAAAATACAGACAACAGTGAAATGCATTATGATTCTTATTACACATATAGAGCACAATGTTTCATATCTCTGTATATAAATATGTTCACAGCAATTTATGCCTTTATACATGTCCTTTGTATTTTTGCATTACAATTCCTAATACACAGATATACCACAATCTTTCATATCTCTGTTCATGGAATTTTACTCAGCATTTAAAAAGAACAAAATCATAGCATTTGCAGATAAATGGATGGCGTTGGAGAAGATAATGCTAAGTGAAGTTAGCCAATCCCAAAAAACAAATGTTTTCTCTGATATAAGGGGGGTGACTCATAGTGGGGAAGGGAGGGAGAGCATGGGAGGATTAGATTAATTCTAGATAGGGAAGAGGGGTGGGAGGGAAAAGAAGGGGGCAGGGGATTAGCAAGGATGGTGGAATGTGATGGACATCATTATCCAAAGTACACGTATGAAGACACGAATTGGTATCAACATACTTTATAAACAGAGAACTCTGTATACTTTCTGTACAATTCTTATGTAAGCCTAAAATTGCTCCAAAATTAAGTTTAGTACTTTAAAAAACGTACACTGATAGGCCTTTCCAAACTTCATATGCATCTTAAACCCCGGGACATCAGTCAGGAATTTTATTTAATGGACACCTCTTACAGTGAACTTTTTTTTATTAGTGAAATTATAAATTCTAAAAACCAAAGTTTCAGTTAGTCCCTTCATTAAAAAAAAAAAAAAAAAGACTTTACACTCTCCTTGGTGTTTTTATCAAGCAAAACCAATTCTGGCCAAGAGGTGTTAATATCCATGGTAGAAAGAACAAGCAACCAATCTGTGAAACTGCATTTCCCACCAAATTATCAACCAATACCAGGTGTTAGATTCTTCCTTCAGTTACTCTATTTCTCAAGTATATCTCAGAAGTTTTCATTTCCATTATTATGAATCAAATTCTAACTTGCAGTAATTCCTTGAGGGCAGGGACCATTTCTTATCTTTAATGTTGAACACACTGAGAAAGGACAGAAGGAAAGAGGGAGAAGGGAAGGAAGGCCTTGCAAAGACTTCCCCATGTCAGTCCCAGCAGGAATGCATGCTAGACTCAAATTGGTTGTGATACATTCACATTGAGTTTGACCAAGAGACAACTGTTTGGGTTTTTTGCCTTTTGTTTTTCTTTCTGTGCTGGGAGTTAAACCCAGGGACTCGCTAGGCAAGTGCACTACCACCAAACCACATCCTCAGTCCAAGGAACAACTTTCAAAGTGGTGGGCAGGGTCAGTGCTTAAGACAAGTAATGGTTATCCTCTCTGTGCTGGAAGAGTCACAGAGTGAATTCCTGAAATCCAGCAGTGTGGTGTAAAGCAGAGAAGGTAAGACAGAGACAGAGACTATGGAGCTAACAGTGGGACCCACTAGAGAAGAGCTGTAGAAATAAAAATCCAACATCATTCTCGAATCTCCCAAGTTCTTCCCAGTGGCCAAACATGGCTGGAAGCCAAAGGACACAGGTGTTGGATGGTGAAATCCACACAGGTCAGACACCCAGAGCACAAAGCAGGGTGGAGAAGCATGGAGAAGGGAGCCAGGGGAGCAAATGGGAGAAATCCCCCAAAACACAAACCTACAAGCACAGGCACAAGCGTACAGGACCTTCTCTTGTACTTTTATGAACTTTAGACCTGGCCAGCTTAAGGCTCAAATCCTAACTTCTGTACCCTTGCAGATGGATATCTTTGAGCAAAGGATTTAACCCCTAAACCTCAGATTCAACGGTTACAAAATACCACTACCTAAAGTGACTACTTTACAGTCCTAAAGAGCATCAAGTGTATAGCTCCTGTGTACAGGCAGCATGGTTACCAATCTGCCCATATTTAAGTACCCATAGCACATATCTGCCCACAGCACATATTTAAGTACCATTTATAGCACATTTTGATCCCCTTGCTATTTAAGCTATGAATCCTATGTCCCCAGCTACATGGTAAAGTCTTATAAGATGGGCCAGAGCTGGGTCATTTTACTCCCCTGCCATCCCCCAGTGTACCTCCCTGAACAGTGCTGTGTAAACAAGGCAACAAGCAAGTGTTTACTAAAGAAACACATAAGCTCTGTAATAAACTTAGAAAGGCTTAATCAATTTATTAACCTGAAGAACAGAAGCGCAATTAATGAAATCACTAGCTGTTTCCTTGCATCTATAAAGAGCTCATTGGAGTCATAAGTTGATATAATTATGCTTCCTTAAGCAGGAGTTCTCCTTATATAAAGTTCAAGTAATTCAAAACATACACCTTCTCAGCAAGTGCTTCAAATTTTAATATATACAAACTATCAATCATTCCAATTGGGGATAATAAGAAAAAGAGGGAAACGGGGTTTAAGAACAGAAGAGGAAAATAAAGCAGATGGCAGAGTGTGAATAAAACTCTCAGGAAAAATAAAAGAAGATGAAGAGAAGTAAGTGCAGGTCCTAGAGCTGCAGAGTCTATGAGATGGAGTTGGAGGCCACTAAGCACTGTGCAGAAGAGGCTCAGTTGGCAGGAGCTCAGGCAGGCAGGGTTGGCAGTGCCAAGGACACACAATGCAGGCCCGTTGGTGTTTAAGTACTTGGGTTAAAGAGATTAAACAAAACTGCTCAGCCCCCAGGATAACATGCATTTCTAGAACCACTTTGGATCAAGGAAGTAGGATGCTGGAAGCCTGTTCCATGAGGCCAGATCATGAAATGGAGTCAACAGTTATGAGCATTAAAAATCAGAAAAGCACTAAACATGTGAACAAAAGACCAGATGGAGAAAAGACTGACCTCTTGGCATGACTACAACTTTGCCAAAGAGAAAAATTAACAACATCTCACTGGGAAGGGATGAAGTATTTACAAACCACAATAACTATTTTGGTTAGTAGGCATGCAAAATGCTCAGACATAAGGTATTTTAACTGGCAGGAAGCTGGTTATAAAGGTACTGGAAGACTAAGAGTAAAAGGGGCACAAATAAACCAGTACTAGTAAATTCTGGAACAGCTCCCAACCTAAGAAACACAAAAGATGTGGAATTATCGGAATCTGGGTACCTAAAGAAGGGACAACTAAGGGGACTCTGAGTTGGTGGACAAAACACATGGTGTTTTGTTTGCTACTTGCACCTTGGTTAGGGGTTGTAGCAAAGTTGGTGCTGAAAGTTCCAAATGAAACTGTAAGCAAGAGCTATAGCTGGCCCAGGAAAAATGCTGACATGAGCTGAAAACAACAGCAAAGTTCATTCTTCTCCTTCTTCCTACATTTCAGTCCTCCACCAGTGCCTCCTACTGCCAGAAACAAACAGGAAGCCAGCTGGCTGAGGAACCTGGGAAATGTAATTTGCAGAGTTCCAGACCCAGTCTCACAGCACAAAGTATAAAATGGCAGGTTCGAAGCTAAAACCACAACCAAACAGTCAGGACAATTTTGATATTCACATTTTCCCTATTAGGTTCAAGTTCCTCAACTGAAAACTCTCCAACGTGGGTTTTCCAGGAACCTCAACCTCATATTTAAGAACCAGTGAATGTCATAAAACTTTTCTGACTAAAAATAAGCTGGAATATTGCACTAGAACTCCATTCCTCTGGCATGATTATAAATCCATTTCCTATTTATTTCAGCCAGAAATGTCTTAGGACAAAGCATAAAGAAATTCTTTTATAATTGAGAACACGGCCCAAATCCAACAATTTCTTCCAACAAAAGAAAATTCTTAATAGATTCCCAGTTTCCAAAATCTGTTCAAATAGCTCCTCATCCTCTACACAAAGAGTTGGACTATATATTGGGATAAGCTTTGGGGCCTTGACAGGAATGAGTGTAGTTTGGTAGTTGGGAGAGATGTGAATCTTTGGGACCAATGGGTAGCCATTCTCTAAGAAAGCCCCCAGTGATCCCTGAAATTCATACTCATGCATAGTCCCCTCCGGTACTGAATATGGGTGAGCCATGCTATGATACAAAAATGACAATGTGTAACCTCCAAAGTCATAAACCGACATGTGGCTTCCATTGTGTTTTCTCTTGGATTTCTCACTGGGAGAAGCTAGCCACCAGAATGTGAGCACACTCAAGCAGCCCTACAGAGAGATCCATGTGGCAAGGAACTGAGGCCTTCTGCCAATAGCCATGTGAGTGAGTCACTGTGCATGCAGACCTCCTAGCCCGGAGAAGCCTTCAGATGACTGCAGCTCCAACCACATCTTGACTGCACCTCTGAGACAGCGGAGCCAGCACCATTGGCTGATCCACTCCCAAATTCCTGACCCATAGGAACTCTGCGAGAGAACAAATGTTTATAGTTTAAGGCACTAAGTTTAGGGTTAACTTATTATATAGCAACAGACAACTAACATATCCTCAAAGGACTGTCCTTGATTATGTTTCTCATTCCTTAGTCAAATGGACAGGATTCATTAACTACTCATTGTTCCTGGTTCCCAGATTGGGCCTGAAAGGATCTTATAGCTCTATTAATATGGTTTATTTAAAGAGTCCAGCTGCTCCCATACTTTTTTCTATTCAACTACTCTTTTAACATATCTTGAATTTTCTGTCAACTAAAGCCAACAGCCCATCAGGTTTTAAGCCCCCTAATACTGAAAGCATTCAAGCAGATGGTCAAAGACTAAGTCTTAGAGGTTATAAAAATATTTCTTACCTAAGTGGAAGGTGGGAACAGATGACCTCCAAGGGCTGCTAATAACACTAAGAAGTTCTAAGACACAAGTCTCTGGGTGTCAAAGCTGTGCAGTAATCAGATAAAGCTAAGTATCAAAAGTGACCTAGAGTTCACAAGAAACAAAATCAAAAGGGTTAATAAACCAAAAAAGAAAAGATGCGTAGCCTCACTGATAATGAAAGAAATTCAAAATTTAAAACAACTAGTAAAGCATTAATTTTCATGTGTGTGACTGGCAAACTCCATTTCAGAAAACACAACAAGAGTAAAGATAAAAGTGGACATTGTAGATACGGTATGAATCAGGGCATAGCATTAGAAAAATTGGGGAGTTTACACATCATGCACTTCATGACAGCATTTCAGACAATGACAGATCACATAAATAACAAGCATCCCATAGATTACACTGCCTAATTGCTAATGCTGTTGAACATTTCTTTCATATATTTGTTGGCCATTTGTATTTGTTTTCTCATGAAATGTCTGCTTAGTTCATGTGACCATTTATTGATTTTTTTTTGGTACAAAGTTTTTTTTGAGTTCTTTAAATATCCTGGATATTAATCCTCTGTCAGAAAAAGAGCTAGCAAAGTTTTCTCCCATTCTTGTAGGCTTTCTCTTCATGTTCTTTAATTAATTCCTTTGTAGTGAAGAGCTTTTTAATTTGGCTCCACCCCTCTAATTAATTCTTTGTTTTATTTCTTGACCTTTAGGTTTCTTATTATGAAAGTAAGTGCCCATTCCTATATGTTGGAGTGTTGACCCTAGGTTTTCTTCTAGCAGTTATACAATCTTTCTGCTCAAATTCCTAGGTCTTTAATCCACTCTAAATTGACTTTTGCAAAGTAAGAGATAGGGATCTAGTTTCAGTCTTTTACATATGAATATCCAGTTTTCCCAGCACCATTTGTTAAAAGGACTTTTTTTTTTCCTTCAACTTAAGTTTCTGGCACCTTTGTGGAGGATCAGATGACTGTCATCTATGTGGATTTGTTTAAAACTACTCTGAGATTTCAACTCACTCCAGTCAGAATGACAATCATCAACAACGTAAATAATAATAGCTGGGTATGGTGGCCTATGCCTGTAATCCCAGCAGCTTGGGAGACTGAGGCAGAAGGATCATGAGTTCAAAGCCAAACTGAGCAAAGGCACTAAGCAACTCAGTGAGACCCTGTCTCTAAATACAACACAAAATAGGGCTAGGGCTCCGTGGTGAGTGCCCATGAGTTGAATTACCAGTACACACACACACACACACACACACACACACACACACACATAGAATGTAAATAATAATAAATGCTGGTGAGGATGTGGGGGAAAAGGAACACTTATACTTTGTTTGTGGGACTGCAAATTAGTACAACCATTATGGAAATCGGTATGGGGATTCCTCAAAAGAATAGGAATGGAACTACCATATGATCCAACTATTCCACTCTTTGGTATTTATACAAAAAAAAAACACTAAAATTAGTACATTATAGTGATACACACATACCAATGTTTATAGCAGCATAATTCACAACCACCAAGTTATGGAACCGGCCTAGGTATCTGTCAACGGATGAATAGGTAAAGAAAAGGGTATATAAACACAATGGAATTTTATTCAATCCTAAAGAACAAAATCATGTCCTTTGCTGGTCAATGAATGGAACTGGAGAACATTGTGTTAAGTGAAATAAGCCAGATACAGAAAGTCAAGGGTCAAATATTTTCTCTCATATGCAGAAGCTAAAAAGAAAAAGATAATAAGAAAGGAATTTCACAAAAATAGATGGGAGACAGTAGAGTAGAGGAAGCGGATTGAGGGGGAGTAAAGGTAGATGGAAAAGGGGAAGTACTGAGGGATGAAACTGATCTACATGCATGTCAATAGGCTACAATGAATCCCAGTATTGTATATAATGATAATGCACAAATAAAAACATAAAAAGGATCTGTAGAGGGGCTAGATTGTGGCTCAGTGGTAGAGTGCTTGCCTCACATGTGTGAGGCCCTGGATTCAAACCTCAGTACCACATAAAATGAATTAATAAAATAAAGCTTAAAAAAAAAGATCTGTAGGAAGCAAAAAAATAAATTACTCATCTAGTGACATCACAGTCATCTTTCTTCGTGTAAGCACTCTTAAGATGTTCACACAACAATGAAGTTGCCTAACGATGCACTTATATTTCTTAGAATGTGTCATCTTTCCATGATACATCGTCACATTCACACTTTACACATATGTAGCCTGTATGGCTCAGCATTTACACTTTTGACAAAGCTATCCATTCCTGTGTGTAAGTACAAAACTTGTATAAAACCTAATGTTCACCAATTAAAAATGGGTAAACAAATTATAGCACAACCAAATTATTAACAGCAAAAATCCATAAACAGAACAGGTTGGCTCTATACATATGAAGATATACAACACCTTGGAAGAAAAACAAGATATGTGTGTTTAAAAAAGAAAAGGAGAAAAGGGATGTGTAAGCAAAGAAAATGTCTAAAAGCAGTTTTTAAAATGCTGCTCATAGTCACGGTAAGGAGGGACTTGAGAGGAAGAGGAAAACCTTTTATCATAACTCTTTTGTAATATATACTTTCATTTCTTAAAAACAAAGGAAAAGCTTAATAAGGAAAATAGAAGAGTAAAGGCTTAAATGATAGCTACTCCTGAGCTAATTTACAATGCAGTCCATCACAGTGGCTTTGGGCTTAAAACACACATAGGCACACAAATCACCTTGAGAAGGAAAAGGGTCCTTCACACTGTCAGTGTTCCTTGCACTAATTAGGAAACAGAGCTTCCCCTTACTACCTCAATGCAAACCACTAACTCAACAACCTCAGGCATCTGGGAGATGAACATCCTCCTGCCCTGAGCTTTGTGAATCATGAAATGTGATGGAATTGCCTGTCTTTGAGTGTTTAAGCAAAGAGCAGTGAAGTTAAAGAAAGAAAAAGAAGACAGTCTCCATTTGACTAACTGGTGGAAGTAACCCAGAGCACTCAACCGCTGTCAAAAAGCTGGCTGCTCCTGCCCACTGACTCCACCCCACAACCGTCAACTATGATTTTCTTCTCCATTGACCAGACCCTTTCTGAGACTGACAGAGCATGTCCCAGATCCAAGATCTGCTTCAAAGAAGCCTCACAAGTGGCTGTTAATTACTCTCAGTGTGCATGGCACGGAAGGGAGATTAAAGTAGGGCAACATGCTTTCAAAAAAGAACATCCTTTTTCTCTTTTGGTCAATGTGTTAAAGATGAGACCTTTGCCTCTTGAAGTGGTTTTGCATTGAGTATCTTCAGGGGAGTAAGGGTTTTGTTGTTGTTCATCTAACTTTAAATAAATTATAACTCTCTAAAAAGATTCATTTTAAGTATCATCAAGTATGTGTTTGGACCTATTTTAAATAGAAGGATAATAACCAGAGTTCTCCTTACAGATTATTTAAGCAGTGCTATCATAAGACTAGACAGAAAGCCCTCCAAACAACTCTCCCCACACCTCCACTCAGAGACTCACGTCTTCTTCCAGTTCAACCTGGAAAAAATCTAGATTTTAAAACTGCTTTTGAGCTATAGAAAAGGGGAGGAAAATTACAGAATTAACCAACCTCTTTAGAAAATTTAGTGTTTCAAGGGAACTCATTCTCTTAATAATAATTAGAAAGAAGACTTATTTGCAGACCGAAACATAAACCAAGCATAGGAACAAAGTCATTTTCTATCATCCAAACACCAGTGTCAGAAAACACTAAGGATCTGATTATCAAGAAAATGCCAATTATCCAAACATATAATATGCAGAAAACCTTCCAACTATAATAGTTTATAGGAATATATACCTATATACACAGAGAGAGAGAGAAGAGAACATGTATAACTCTTAATCTCCACATCTCTACACAATGTAAATCCCAGGGGATTCAGACCATCATTCTTTCTGTCCTACAGAATACCTGCCACATTTTGTACTCACTGAAATCAAAAAGTTCATTTTTAAGGGCATTTACTTTCTTTTTTGTAGAGGTGAAATGTCTGCATTGTAAATTAGTTCATAAAAGTCTATCTGTAGTTTTCCCCTAATTATTATGCAAAAAGAAAAGCTAATTCAAAACAATTTTAAGTAAAATGAACATATATTCTCATTACAGTTTTAATTCTATTTACTTATTTATTAACAGGGGAGAGTGTGGTACTGAACTACATCTCCAACCCCTTTTATTTTTATTTATTTTATTTATTTTTTATTTTAATATAATAGGGTTTCACTAAGTTGCTGAGGCTGGTCTTGAACTAGTAATCCTCCTGCCTAAGCCTCCTAAATATCTGGAATTATAGGTATATGCCACCATGCCAAACTTAGTTCAATAAATTTTAATAAATATATATATGCTGTTATGGTTTGAATCCTAAATTTCCCAAAAAAGCTCCCATGTTGAATGGTCCCAGATGATGGCACTATTGAGAGGTGGCAGAACCTTTAGAACATGAGGACTAGTTGAGGGAAGTTAGATCGTTGGTGGCTTTCCCTCCTTCTTTTTCACATCCCAGTCACCATGATATAAGTAGTTTTGCACCATCACACACTCCCCACCATGATATTTCATTTCACCATAGACCCAAAGTAACTGGGCCAGCCAACTATGGACTGAAACTTCTGAAATCATGAACAAAATAAACCTTTCCTCCATTTAAGTTGTATATCTCAGGTATTTTGTCACAGTGCCAGAAATCTAAATTACACATATGCACATCAAACATTTGGTGCATTATAAATGAAACATGCCTTTTGTGACCAGTGAAGGCACTCTCACTGCCCTACTCAAACTGGTATCCATGAAACAGTGTTCTCCAGTTTATCACCAGGGATGCCCCCAGGAAGCATTCTAAGAAACAGAGTTAAAGTTAAATAGAATTCTTCACTACCAAACTTCTCAGAGACTTGAACATTAAATGTAATCTGCCAAAAAGAGAATAAAAGTTTCCCAAACTTATTTAAGCAGAACACACTTTGTAATCTATATGTGGTTACTGTTAGGTCATATTTTTGCTCTAAAATATGTGAATGAACTACATACAGCTGTTTTCTCAAATTAGACATAAGTTCAGAAAAGAGCCACGGATCACCTTCCCAGCATTGAGGCCTGAGATAATTTACTTAATCATTAGATTTCCTTCCTGTAAAATGGATATATAGATATGACTTAATTCATAATTACTATATGGAAAATCAAGTGGATATATCTATATTAAGTGATTAACAATTGTTATATCACTAATCCTTAGTTTATGCAGCTTGCAACAACAAAATACCATAGACTGACTGAAACAGAAACTTATTGTATTAGTTCTGGAGGTGGGAAAGCCCAAGAATAATAGTTCTGGTTGCTGATGAAAACACTCATCCTGCATCTATGTCCTCACATGACAGAAAGAGAAAGAGCTCTGGTATCTCTTCCTACAAGGACAATAATCCTGTTATAACCTTATAACCTTATGTAACCTTAAGTACTTCCACAAAGGCCACATCTCCAAATAAAATCATGTGTGGGTTAGGATTCCAATGTATGGACAAAGGTGGAAGGCAAAAATAAGTCCACAGTCACTTTCTTACCTGTGATTTCTACCTTTTCACTCCATAATACCTACTATATTACTGAAAAAAAAAATTTCAGGCTGTTGAGATGTGAACAGGTTTGTTATTTTACTGCTGGCATTGACACATATTCACTCACTGAGAGTAAAGAGATGGCTTGACTCTTCAGGTCAAATGAATGAAGCCACTCTACCCTATAAAGATGGGGAACAAAGAAAAGCTGTCATTCTGGCTTTCTGACTGCCATCATGATACCAGTCTGCATTACTGTGAAGGAGTCAGACAAGGGAAAAGTGTGGGCATGAGAAATCTGGGCCCAATATATGTCTCACAACTCTTCTCAACATTTAGTGGGAAAATGACCTTCAAAATCAAGGTTTTGCTGTGCTGAGCCAACTAAATAATGTTATAAATTTTAAAATATCCATATACTACACCTCAAAATAAGTCATCATAATCCAATGTGTGCAGGATGTAAAAGACTAAAAATGTCAAGAAACAGACTAAATGAAAATGTCTTGAGAAAGTGACAAAAAAATTAAACTCCCATTTTTATTTCCATGCAATGCAAAGAACAGATACATAGCAACAAAAGAAACAAGCAAACAAAAACAATTACATATACTGCTGAGTAAATGGGAATAACAATATGCTTCGGTCAGAGGGAACTTCTTGGAACTTTTTGTCCCCATCTGACTATTTGGCCCATAACCACCTGGAATGTCTTCTCCTGGCTCCTGACCCCACCACCCACCAAAGGTTTCAAGCTATAAATACATATCCACTCCACTCCATTCTATGCTGGCCATATACTCCAGGTTCCAGGTTCCACCTTAAACACTTTTTTATTCTTCAAATGAAGCCTTCACTTAACCTCCTATAATCAATTAATTTCCCCAGTAAATGTGTGACTTCTTGGCATGCAGAAGTTAAGGCTTTCTCATCTTTGTACCTCCAACCTCCAGCACCTGGCACAGGTCCTGACACAAAGTGGCTATTCAGCAAACACTCACTGAACAAAACCAACACATTTATCACTTTTGTGGTGGCGGGGGGAGGGGCTTGACAGGGGAGTGAACGCAAGAGCTACATCTATTCCCCACCCCCTTTTTATTTTTTAATTTGAAACAGGATCTTATGAAGTTGCTGAGGCCAGCCTTGAACTTGTAATCCTCCTGCCTCAGTGTCCTGAGAGGTTGGAAATACAGACATAGACCACAACACTGGACACTCGTCACTGTTAAGGTAGTAACAGGAAACAAACACAGTTTTAAAAGCAATTTACTGAAACATTCAAAATATAATTTAATACAATTTTTAATGTGGTAGGCAACACTAGAGACTTAAGAAAATAGTTAACAATTTTTTAAAGGCAAAATATTAGTTCAACCCAGTAAAAACAATAACATAGCAATTCCTATTTCAAACTTTAGCAATCTATTCATTCCTGAGAGTAAACCACGATTTTGTCCAAAGAAGAAAAGTAATATGGAAAGAAATTTGTATTACTTAAAATATCAAAATAGTAAAGTACTTACATAGGAGATTGACTATAGTATCCTGCATCTTCAAGGAAATATTATGCAACCATTAAACTGATCATTTGAAACTACAAAAATACAGTGTATGTTTTTTAATTTTTACTTAATTTTAACTTAAGATATAAATTTGTATACCACACAACATATTCATTTTAAGTGCACAATTCAAAGACTAGCATATATTCACAAAGCTGTGCAAAAATCATTACAATCAGTTTTACAACATTTTGATAATCTCAAAAAGAAACCCCATGCCCCTTAGCTATCAACCCCATCCTCTCATCACATCATCCCACTAGCCCTAAGCAACCATTAATCTACTTTTATATAAACAGAATTATACAATATGTGATCCTTTGTTACTGGCTTCTTTCATTTAGCATCATGTCATCAATATTATTCATGTTTGACCATCTACCAGAACTTCATTTATTTTTATTAATGAATAATATTCCATTATATAAATATACTACATTTTATTTATTGATTCATAAGTTGACAAGACATTTTGACCGTTCCCACTTTTTTGGCTATATGAACAATGATGCTACGAACATTTGTGTACAAGTTTTATAAGGACATTCATTTTCAGTTCTCTTGACCAAATACCAGGAATGGAATCATAGGATCATATCATAACTCCATGCTTAACAATTTGAAGAAGTATCCACTATTTTCCAAAGCAGCTGAAAGATTTTACAGTTTTAGGGCATGAGGGTTCCAATTTCTGTACATCCTCAACAACACTTGTAATTACCCGTCTTTTTTTTATTCTAGCCGCCCATGTGAATGTGAAGTGATTTAGATTTGCACTTTCCTAATAACTAATGATGTTCAGTCTTCTTTGTACGTTTTTTTTTGGTCATTTATGTATCTTCTTTGGAAAAGTCCATTAAGATCCTTTTCCATTTTTAACCAAGTTGTCTTTCATTATTGACTTGCAACAGTTTTTATACATTCTAGAAAGTAACCCCTTATCAAATAAAAGATTTCCAAAAAATAATTTCCTGTCCAATGGCCCACTGTTTTAGTCAGCTTTTTCGCCTCTGTGACTAAATGACCTGACCAGAATAATTGTAGAGGAGGAACAATTTATTTGAGGCTCACAGTTTCAGAGGTCATAGTCCACAGAAGGGGCTCCAGGTGAGGCCGAACTTCAGGGCAGAAGAGTGTGGTGGAGGGAAGCAGCTTACGTGGTGATCAGAAAGCAGAGAGAACGGGGTCTACTTGCCAGATACAAATTTATACCCCAAAGTCACACCCCAATTCCCACCTCCTCCAGCCACACCCTACCAGTTCAGTTACCACTCAGTTAATCCCTATCAGGGGATTATTTCACTGATTGGGTTAAGACTCTCACAATCAAATCATTTCTCTTCTGCATTGTCTCACACGTGAGCTTCTGGGGGACACCCCACATCCAAACCAGAACACCCACGTTTTCACTTTATCAACATTATTCTTTCAGTGTATCCAGAGAACCCTAAATACTATAGAGATTTCATTCCTACAATAATCCATACAAAATGCACTTTCTTCTTGAGTCATACTTCATTTCCCCTCACCCTCACCTCTCCCCCAGTTTCACCATAACCTAATATATTTATACTTGAAAGTCCTTTACTGATATACACTCTATCATGTCTTTCTAAAGCAAAAACAATTGTACATACTTGAAAAGTTTTAAATGCCTTTGATTTCCTATGACCACAAAATTCAAAGTTCTAACATTTTGCTTATGGATTCAGTTAATATAATATTAACAAAACAAAGTATAAACATATTATTTCCTGTGACACAGTAAACATTTATTAAAGATAAGGAATAAATTTTATTAGTAGTATATTTCTTAATAAGCTACATGGGATGGTCGAGAGTAATAGGGCTTTCAGGTTTGTCTGATATAAAAACCATGAACTGGTCCTTAGATGATCAGGGCTTGGAAACCTTCAGTCAATTTGCCATAGAGAGATTAAGGATGGATGAAAGGGGAGTAGGGGTTGTTGTTTGTAAAACAGAAAATGGCTGTAACCGAAGGAAAGGTGGGAAAGAAGATTCTACTGGATGTCTGTCCAAACACAAGTGTGTTTTCAGGCAGATGACTGTATTCGGAAAAGAGACATAAGAAGGTGGGGATCTGGAAATTAATCTTCTTATGACGATCCAGGCCTACACAACCTTGGGAGGTCTTTGGGCCCTGCCCGCTGAGTATATGTTCCCCAGTTGGCAAAGATCTACCTTGGAGGATCTCAGAGATAGTGGTGCTTTCTTGGATGATGATGTGTGATGAATCCATGTTATATTGCACACAGTCTATTTGCTAACACTTCTTTCCACACAGGAAAGAACTGATAACATATGGAGAAAGAAGTGACTTTCTACAACATTTCATCATAAAATAACAAAGCAGTCAGGGTAATTCAAATAACAAAAAAGAGTTATGTTCAATAGTTGCTAAGATCCAAATGCTAATTAATTTTATGTCATTTTCTATTTTTCCCCAAAAGTTTAATGGCTTCAAATCACTTGCTACACTAGACAGTGATATACAAATAAGCCTAAAATAGCTACTTTTAAAATCAGGCCTAAGCTTGACAAGAGCTCATGACTGGATTAATATTGCTTACAGTCATCCAAATGTCACTTTGACAAACTAAATGTTTGTCTTGATGACATCTCCCCCTAGGCATATGGTGCTTCCATTAACTCCTGCATTATCTTTGTAGCAGAAGAAGATGCCTCATTGTTTCCAGAATATTCATAATTTACAAGGCCTCTCTTAGGTCATGATAGATAATTGCTCATAATATTAAGGGGAAAGATCCCTGCACAGATGCTATCCAGTGTGTGGGGGTTTTGTTGTTGTTGTTGTTGTTGTTTGTTTGTTTTGTTTTGTTTTAATTATTATTAATTTCAGAAAACAAAGCATTCTCTTTGAAGCAAATACTTCATAGCCATGATCCAGACCTTAGACGAAAATGTTACTTTTAAAATATAGCATTAAAAAAGAGGCTAAGCTAAATTTTATAAGGGCAACCTTGGGCAACTCAGAGAAATTTTCAAATACCATGTCATGGAAGAATATAAATTCATAATATTCAACAATCCCATCCAACCAGCATTTATTAAAGACTTACCTTACATAAGACTCTATAATAGAAACTGTAAAACTCTTGGAAATATTCTGATCACCACAAATTAAACAAAGAATTTGAGGGTTATACAGGAACTTATGATCTAAATATTTATACCCAAAATATATATAAGCTGTCATAATTCAAAAATATTCTTTAGGAAGCTGATCACTTCTAAAATCAGTTTAGCCAAAATTCCTCTCTACATGGCCTCTCCACCAATGGCAATAAAATACAAATCAACTACAGTTCTGAAAAATAATATAATAGCTGATAAAAGTGATTTTGGAAAACTGCTCAAATCACATAAAATACCAAAGGGAAAAAGAACCTCAGGATCCATTTTTAATAATTAATAAAGAGAGCTAAAATCTACAGTTTATACATACTTCAAAAGAGAATAAAATGTATAGTACATGTTTTTAAAAATCCTTTGGAAAATAAAAATAAATATATAAGACCCTCGTTATGACTATGCTTAAGCAAAGAACAGTATATTATGTAATCATATAACTTACCAGAAAAAATGTTCCCAAAACCTTACCATTTATTTTACTGTAAGAAGTAGCACATAGTTGAAAATAAAAACTAGAATAAATTTTCTTGTCATGATTTCCAGTTTATTTTGTAAAAGACCCAATTCCAACCAAATCTTCTATGCATATTAACCATAACATTTTTATCTTCATTTTTAAGTGAAGTCACCTTCAGTGACCTTTTTCCAGTCAACCTTGAGCCTCCTGTATCCTTTGAGTTCTAATTAATAAGCAACAGTCTAGCCAGACTCAAGCAAACTGAAACTATCTGTGCTTGAATGGCTTTCTGCTGTGGAATCCTCAACCATTTAATCCCCAACTCAGTCCCAAGAGCCTTTCCAGGCACTGAAAGTGAACACTGTGTGCTCCCTTGTGTGGCCTTTGAGCTTTGTGACCCATCCCAAGCCAAATACTGAGCAAGGCACAGTCCATAAGTCTTCCTGTGTTTTGCCTTTAATCACTCCAAACAGAACCTTCTTATGATGCTGGACCCTGATTTAAGGATCTTAACTTCCTAGAAAGCTAAAACACACTCTTAGTTTATTTAATTTGACCAACTTGAACTTTTTTTTTTATTGTTGGTCATTCAAAACATTACATAGTTCTTAATACATCATATTTCACAGTTTGATTCAAGTGGGTTATGAACTCCCAATTTTACCACGTATACAGATTGCTGTATCACATCAGTTGAACTTTTAATTCATTAATGCTGCCTCGCCAACATTAGCATCACTTCCCACACCACTTCAGATCTCTGTGTTAACCACAGCCCTTCCTCCAAGATGCTCTGTCTCCCCTAATTGAAAATGCAAGTGGTAGAACACTGGGTCTCAGGTGGGGAATTTGCCTTTCTGAGGAGTTCCAGGCAAGAGCCACCAAGCAATCCAGGGCATTTTCCACAATTCCATTCATGAAGCACTTACTGTAACTTTTTACACAATGACTCATTACCTATCAGTAGTAATGTTGATCATGTAGAGAATTTGAAGAAGTTAAAACTTAGAGAAATAAACCAAGGCCAGAACTTCAATTCCAATGTTGTTTCCATGGGAACCATGTTCTCATCTCTACCAATCTAGCGCCACCTTTTGATAACAAACATATGTAATCTGCAGAGGTAGTTTATACAGAGAAATAATAAAGAGCTTAAACTGTAATATAGAAGCAAAACAAAAGGGAGTGACTTTTATCGCTTTTCATATGTATAGTCTGTGTGTGTGTGTGTGTGTGTGTGTGAGAGAGAGAGAGAGGGAGAGAGAGCATTTAAAGATGTAAACATTAGGCCTAACTAAATAATTTAATGATATAGTAAGATGCTTGCAACTACTTTTAATGTTTGAATGTTAAAGGAGTAAAAATACATTCACTTGACTATTTTCCATACCTCTTATTGGATTATTTTGAAACAAGGGCTAAATAAGTGTGTAGACTCACACATATATCCATAATCACAGTATCCCCTACAATTGTGTATTTGTACAGATGTGTGTACCATAAGCTAACAGTGATCAGAATTGCCAAAATGATAGACATTTCTTTACAAAGTAACCAATAAATAAAGGTACAACTTTTGAAGTGCTGGGCATTGCATTCCTGTAAATTTCACAATATATTAAAACCAGGTGCATGCAAAAAAAAAAAAAAAAAGTTTGTCTTTATATGTTAAATGGAGTTAGGTTTTGGAGTTGGGTTTATAGATAAACTAAATTTCCAGTAGGAACATTCAAAGACTTCACAAGATAAGCCTTCATTTGGTTAGACAGTCTGTATACTACAGAATGTTTAGCACCCTTTATTCCCCTGCCCAGCAAACACCAACAGCACACTCCATTTTTTGAAACAACCAAAGTTAATCACCACCAACCTCCAAAACACTCCATCAGGAGGCAGTACCATTCCCTTTAAATAAAGCCATTCTAAAAGTATAGTGAATGGGAACCAACAGAGCAGGACTCAGTGCCAGATACTAGGGATAAAGTGAATTTAAAACAAATACACACACACACCAAAAGTTAGTGGAGACAGTGACACAATACAAAATACTATAAAAGCTATGAAAGAAAGCTATATGTTGCTAATAGACAACAGATGACATAAGACTTTAGGAGTTTGTGGGCCAGAAAATTAATTTTCTTTTACTAATTTGAAGACATAGTGTCTTCAGGTTTTTACTTTTTCCATGAAAGGTTGTTTTAAAAAAAATAATAACTGCCATTCACAATAACCATGGAAACAAGACAGGAAAAAATTATCTCTGAATCTAAAATACATATGAAACAAGAATACTTTATGTTGGTGGAAAAATCTCACTATCATCCTAGTATTTTACTTGTTTTGCTGCAGGATGAAACTTATGACTGGTATTTTGTTATCATCTACTACCTCCTTGCAGATCCAAGTGTGTTCTGTGGACTAGCAACATCAGCATCACCTGAGAGTTCATGAGAAATGCAAAATTTCAGACCCTACCTCAGAACTACTACATTTCATTTTAACAAGATACCCCAGGAGATTCACATCAACATCAAATTAGAAAAGTACTATCCTAGAATAAATCATGTGAATCTTCCAATAGTTGAAATGCATCCATATCCACTTACATTTAAGACTCAGTAATGACCTTCAATACTTGATGAACATTTTCCAAAGAAGCCAATTGAGGGATCCTGAAAAACTCAGGGTGCAAGCTGAAACATAAAGCAGACAACTCATATCCTAAAAATCGATCAGATTTCACAGGTTAAATTTCATGACCTTGAAAAGCAATTGGGGGAAAAAACTGCCATCAAGAACAAATAACAATTCTTGGCTTTGCAGTGACCTTCACATAAAACTGAGTTCCACAGCTTCTATATGAGCAAATGTATTCAAGGACTAGCTCTTGTCCTGACTGCTAACTCTTGCCATAAGACAAAGCAAATTTTTATCACTATAAGAAGTCAGTCTGATCTCTATATGAATTGACACGTGCTACATGTGAATTCATCCCACAATTAAGTTTTCTAATAAAGAAAATTTCTTTATGAACATGTTAATTATGGGCAAGAACATAAGACACACATTCATGACTTTTTATGGACCACTTTCACAGGCAACCAACTGTTAGTACTATTCAATGCCTTTTCTTTTTTTAATATTTATTTTTCAGTTGTATTTGAACACAATAACTTTATTTATTTACTTATTTTTATGTGATGCTGAGGATCAAACCCAGGGTCTCGAATGTGCTAGGCAAGTTCTCTACTGCTGAGCCACAACCCCAGCCCCTATTCAATTTCTACACAAAAGTAAAGTTATTGCATACACCTGTGCTGACCAATGAGGTAGCCACTAGCTACACAGACAGGGCTATTGAGCACCTGAAATATGGCTGTTGCAAATCAAGATGGACTGTAAGTAAAACTAAATTTTTGAAGACTTAGCAAAAAGAAAAAAAAAGAAAATATTTCAAAAATTATTTGTATAGTGATTGCATAACCAGATTACATTTTTTTAAATATTTATTTTTTAGTTATAGGTAGATACAATATCTTTATTTTATTTTTATGTGGTGCTGAGGTTTGAACCCAGTGCCTCACATGTAACAAGTGAGCACTTTACCACTGAGCCACAACCTCAGCCCCAGATTATAATATTTTTTGCTACTTTGGTTTAAGAAAAAACATGTAAGAGAGCTGGGGATGCAGTTCAGTGGTAAAGCTGTTGCCTAGAGTGTGCAAGGCCTGGGGTTTAATCCCCAATTCTAGAAAAAAAAAAATAATAATAACAACAGAACTAAAGTCCTCAGTTTTACTTTTTTAAATGTGACCGGTAGAAAAAATTTAATTATATATATATATATATATATATATATATATATATATATATATATATAGCTTGTATTATATTTCTAGTGGACCATGATGGACTAGAAGATCATTAGAATTATGCTTGCAACAACCTTAAGTTGAAAAATATTATGCAGATAGAAAAATCCTAAATCCTAAAGAACAACTGTAGAAAATGTACATTGATAACTCAGCCAAATAAAAAGAGGCCAGGGAGGTTCAGCATTATCAATCTTTTTATTTAACTGTGTCAAGTAATAAAGCCTTTTCTGAAGTGTCTGCATGGGGATCCCTGAATTTACATTCAAAGGGGAGAGGAACATCAAGCATTTAATAAAGGAAAGCAAGCCGAGAAGTTGACATAAACTAAAGTGTAGTCACAGGGATGGCCAGTTTTCTCAGAGTCTAGGAATGCAGGAGTGGAAAAGATAAACAAATTCCACTGACAATAGCCAATAATTTCCTGGCCTAACCCATTCAAATAACTAAGCCTTCCCTCTTCTAAGTAAAAGGGGGAAAGTAAAACCAGGATCTCAGTCACCCCAGGTAGGGAGAGTTGCTACAAGTGGAAAACTGAAGCTCATCAAGCAGAAGCTGATCACATTGATTTGCAGAGGTGCAACTCTTGATTCTATCATAGTGCAAAGAAAAAACAGAAAGCTTTTATAGGATTAAAAAGTAGATTCAAAAATCAATTTTTAGTAGCAAGGCCTTGCACATACTAGTGTTTTCAAACAGCATTCCCAATGCTGGAAAATGGTGCTGGGTCAAATTTAGCTAGGGAATAAGACTATGAATTTGAAGAGAGCAAAGTAGCTCAAGCCATCTCCAATCTGGGCAGATTCCTCTCATTCCTGGCTGGGGAACAATCCCATCACTTAGGAAATCTGGAGCTCTGCCAAAAGCCGCTTCTGCAGCCTGCTGGGGGATGGGTGGAGAGGGTGGAAATGTCTGGGCAGCTGGCTTTTATCACAAAGCCTTCTCTCTTAGAAAGGCTTATAATGAATTTCCTAGACATCACACAACACAATATTTCAAGTGATTGATAGTGTAAAAATATCATATTTTAAAAATAAATGTCCAAGGTATAAAAGGTCAATAAAGTACATGAGTTAAATTTGATGAAAATATTAAAATATTCTACTCATTTTTAAATCCCTTTCACTAGGCTTAACCTCAACATATCTATATGGGAAAGAATGAAACTAATAAATTAAGACTTACTATACACACCAGGGACTTCCCTAACTTACCACACAAGAGCCTGGATAGGGCTGCAAGTTATGACCTCAAGCAGCTCAGCCCCATACCTGGTTTCTCACCTGTCCCCTGAGATTCTTCACAGCCTTCTCAGATGAAGATAGGGAGCTCAAGGTAATCCAGCAACTGTCTGCTCACAGTAATAAAAGCTCCTGGGTGCTAGAGGACAGACTTGAATCCATACCTAATGCTGAATCCTTCTCATAAATAACTTCCTGTTATCACCAAACCTTTGCCCCAGTCTGTAAAGCCATCAGAAGTATCTTAATCTCTCCTATTCTCACAGGGATGGTTGCTTCTTTCTTTCCTTTTAGCCAAAATGCCAATAATCCCACCATAGCCTGAGCTGTTGGGTCTTCAGGCATCTAAAAGAATACAAAACAGGATTTAAGCTTTCCTTCCAAACTGTGTAAAATTAAGTATTCATGTCTATAAACCTGGAACATAGGAAAACAGAACAGAGAAAATAAAACACATTTGTCTGAAGGGACAAATTAGTAAATGACTCATATTCTTTGTCACTAATGTTATAATATTTTGGAAATAACTATCATTTTTAAATCCACATTACTAGGGTTTCTAGGTGAGACACTTCCCCTAACCTGATGCTAACTATGTCTTTAAATCCTTCCTCAGGAAAGCAAAATAATGAGGTGAGGGTGAAAGGGCAAGAAACTTGACTTCCAACAAAAGCTCCACTCCAAGAACAAAATATTGAGACCTGGGGGACAGTGTTAGCCTTCTCCAAATACAATTTCCTCTGCTATACAAGGAAGATGAAAATATGGGCCCACCACATTGCAGGGTAGTTGTAAGAACTCACTGAAAGAACATGAAAGTTTTTGTCTTGTTTTGTTCTTAAAATCTTGTTTTGTTCCTAGAAAATCTGTTGTGAATATATTGACCCATCTGCCTGGTATAGCCAGCAGGAGGAGTTTCAGGGCCTCTGGTGATGACAAAGAAGGCAGTTGTCTGTCCCTCTAATTCTACAAACCCAATAACTCAACCTTCCAGACAAAACCATTACTGGGTTCCAGGTTGAAGAGCTGTTTTTAAACAACAACAACGAGAGAAAATAAGCACTGATTTGAATAAAAGGCTTGAAAACACCAGGAAGACATTATCTCCACTGCAACTGCCATCCTAATCAAGTCTTCTAGGGATAACAGAGGGAGTGTTAATTGCTAGACCCTGATCAAATAAGAGAGAAATTTTACCACAAAAAATCACTTTAAAAAGGAAATGACAGACATGATGCTTAAGTGTTCTACTTTTAAAAAAGAAATTGGAAAAAAAAATAAGAAAACAAACCTAACACCTTAAAATCTAATGTTCAAAATCCTTCGGATTCTCCTTTTCAGATATGCCTTTTTCATATTGCCACCAAGCCAGTATGCCAATCTGCCATTGACCTTGCCAAAGAGATGACTACATGGAGCAAAGCTCTTTAAAGAGAGCAAATTAAGTAAAGAGCTCCAAATTCAATAAGTGAAACAGCTACCTGTCTCTTAAAATGAAAACATGTCTAATTATTGACATCCATGTGCTCAGGCTGTCCGCTCAGAAGGCATGGAGCCACACTTTCAGTCCACAATAGGAATCCATTTGACATCCTGTACTATGCGGTTTTAGACCCACACATACCTTTCATAGAGGGAAAAACTCCCATGACCACAAACTCCATAATGAAAAAATAAATAAATAAACAAAAGAAACAAGGAGAAAAATCTGAAACACATTGAAGACAAAACTTTTTAAGACATATAATACAAGAAAGTCAGCGAGCTGACAAATGGCATATGATTACATTAGTAAAGGAAACTATGAATATTCATTGCACAATAGTCATATATAGAAGGAAGGAAAACCAGAGTGTACAGATGGGGCAGAAACTCAGAAAGCTTTAAAAAAGAAAGAAAAAGAGCTGGAGTGTAGCTCAGTGGCATAGCTCTTACTTCACTTGCACAAGGCCCTGAGTTCCAACCCCAGCACTGCCAAAAAAAATTAAATTAAATTAAATTAAAAGAAAGAAAACAAAAATATGCAGCTTCAGATAATACTTTTTAAATGAGGAACCCTGGATAGATAAGACGGGATGATAAAGAAGGAATTTCCTTACACAAGGTAAATAAACAGCATAAACTACTCAGAATGACAAGAATAGCTTCAGTAAAAACAGAGTAGTCTTTGCTTATCATGTCTGAAGTAAGGATACGCCTCCCAATCATTAACAAGGTTCAAAAGATACCTGCCCACACCTCCTGTCCCACTTAAAGAAGGGACACACCCTATCCCTTAAAAAAATCCAGTGTACTCATGTGCAACCTTAAGAGTTTAATTTTTATATATCTTTGGGTCAAAAAATAAAGACCATAAACATAAATAGAATGAACCCCAAACTATGTACTCAGGATATTATATATTTTTATCCAGTTACAAACTGGAAACTCTCAGAAACAACTGTCACACTAGATTAACAATTTTTCAAGAATTTTAAGACCAGCACAAAACAACCATCTCAAGATGACAAAACACTACCATACAAGAGGAGAGTCATTTTATGTTTTGAAAAAATGTGCACATATTATCTAAATTGTAGTTTCCAAACAAATAATGGGGACAAAGAAAACACAATGAATTATTGACAGTGCTCTGCATGTGAACTGTACTTTCTAAATAGATAAGATTAAGATTCCTTAAGGCAAATATCACAGAGTTTCTAAGAGTTTCCTACTCTAAGTAGGAAAATCAATTTGTTTGTAGCACTATCATTTTGTACTTCATTTCTCAATTAGTCCCACAGCCAAGGACCACCCTAAACTCTGAGCAGTAATTTGCAACTTAAAAGTTACTATTCAACATTAAATGTAACTCAATCATCATTCAGAGCAGAGGAGCTTACTTTCAAAGGCCAACAATCCAACAAGCAGGCCTCTCTGCTGCTGTTAGCTGACAAACACCAGTGCTTGTCTAAGTCAATCCTACAGGTGAAAGGTCACTAGCCCTTGTGACCCTGTAGTAGTTGTTTAATTGCTCTAAACCACAATTTCTCTATCCATAAAAAAAAAAAGAAATAGTAATGCAAACATTATTTGGAAAATTAAATAACACACATAAAGAAAACACATTCTAAATAAGATTTGTCCCTATTGGTGAATTTCTATGAGTCTTAAAATATATATATATACTTTAAAAACTCACTAAAACGACCCCAAAGTATTCACTTAATGTTTTCAAGAAACATTTGCTCAGCACGTACTAGGTACAAAGGACTGTGCTGAACAATTAAGATCTATGGAGAGATGAGAATGCTGCCTCTGCCTGGGGAATCCCACCAGTGGATGTTCCTTGATGCCAAAGCCAGTGAGCTCATGGTCACAGTGAGTCTGCTATTACAGGGAGAAAGGGACAGGGACCTGAAGAAGCCTATATTGGAACTTTTCATCCCCAGTTTCCTCATCTTTAAAATGAAAGGTCTCCTATAGTTAGATCACTGGTGTCTTTGATCAAAGTAGGCAGATGCTATGTGCCCCTGAGCTTGTAACCACTAGGTGAGGGCTCATTTAGAGAGAAAGATGACACAGATGTCACATGCATACCATGATGAGCATGTTGGGAACCGTGATCCAGTGCTACAAAGCAGTGGTGCCTGCACATGCCAAGACTTTCAAGGACTGATCAGCATTGTTTTAGTAATCTTCACAACTTTGCCAGGTAGAGATTATTGTCCTTGTTTTACAGATAGGAGAAAGTAGGATCTGAGGAGGCATCACATAGATTATAAATAGAGGAAGGCAGAGTAGGGCACAGGGGAATTCCAGAGCTCCAGCTCTTGGGCTTTCCACTCACCATCCAGCATGGCTCCCCACCTCCTGGACAACACAGGCAGTTAGAACCAGAGGTGAATGAGCCAATCCACTGATCAATCAAAAACAAATCTCACAGGAAAATACCCTGCCCAACCAACTGCTAAAGCAAAAATTTCTGTGACTCATCTCTGCCTTGTTGATCCTCAAAATGATAGTAGACTATTCCATGAAAATTTCAGAAATGTTTCCAACTAGATAGACATAAATACCATACCCTAATCACAACATCTCATGGGACATACTTGTGGTTTTCATTACTGAAGTATTTAATATACATACTTCTAAGAGCAAAGGAATGTCAACCAGAAAATAAAGAGGCATGTATCTCTTTTTGCTTTCTTCAACAATTTGAATTCCTCAAAACAGCCTTAAAACAATTAAACATAATTGGTATTTATCTAACACAGCATGCTTGTAAAACTCATCAACAAAACTTATAAAAAGTATGAGGGCCTTTGGTTATCAAATATCTAGAGAAACTAAAATAATCAGTACTTTAATGTTCCTTTAAATTTTTATACTGAAAATGTACTCATCTGAGAGCTAAAGAAAAATAACATCTTTCATTTAGAAAGTTACAAGCATCAAGAGGAAAAAAATGATATAATCATTTCATAGACTACCAGAAAGGAAGAGAGAACTTGAAAATGACTAGATTATATACCTAGAAAACCCAAAGGAAACCTCCATAAAACACTGGAATCAATAGTTTAGTAAAAAGAGCGAAATACAAAATAAATATGTTAAAAAAATCTACAGGAGTAGAAATAAGAAAAAATGGTTTTCATTCTTAATTAGAAATTAGCTTTTTAAAAAAATATGTTCAAAATAACTTAGTTAAGGGCAAATTTTTAAAAACATAAGTCAATACCTTATAAAAAGATTTTTATTAACAAGAACAACAAAAAACACTTGAATAATACTGGTATATATCATTTTATTACAAAGGGGTGGTGAGGCATAAACAGAAATGGATATTCTTTTTTAAATATTGAAAAGTAGGATATTCTATTTTTCTAAACTCCCAATTTTTTTAATATCATCTACATTGTTTTCATCTTTCCATTAATGATCAGGTGCTATTTTACAATATAAAGATCTAACACTATTAGAACTGGTAAAAGTAAAATTATGGACAGTTTTCAAATACAACCTTTGAGTTTCCACAATGTATCTTCAATCAAATGTTCAGTTTTCTTAAACCCCTGCATATGTGTCAACAGGAGACACACAGAAACAGGAAAAAATTGACTTAGCTTCATTTCTTTCCCTTTACCCTTGGGATAAATGTGATTTGAAGTGAAAGAAACAGACGCTACAACTATGATCAGACGTCACATGGGCCACTGACATGCCCAGTGGAAGCGGGAAATAGTCTGAGGCTCTCCAGTGTACCTTAAATGCCTCCCAAACAGCAGGAAGGGCTGGCAAACACACTCATTTTAAAAGTAAATATTAACTTAATGAGTTTGGTGACCGGAAAACTGATTCAGTTCTCTTGAGATTTTCATTTCCCTACTCCTTTCCATCAAAAATATATACACAGGGCTGGGGTTATGGCTCAGAAAGAGAGCATTCACCTAGCGTGCGTGAGACACTGGGCCGGCTCCTCAGCACCACATAAAAGATAAAGTAAAATAAAGGTATTGTGTCTACCTACAACCAAAAAATAAATGTTTAAAACACACACACACACACACACACACACACACACACACACTCACAAATAGGGAGTACATCTTCCTACCTCTGAGTCCAAATGGGATCAGAAAATAAAATGAAATTGCTCTTCATGTGTTTGTCTGCACCTCCTCCTAACTCAATTGATGATAAATATACAAGATGAAGCAAATCAAATGGCAAACACGTCAGCACTCGTCATGAGTGCAGTGGGGAGTGGGAGGTCCACGTCTACTTGGTCGAGGCTGTGAGTCCATTATCAAATACCAGAATGGAGTCAATCATCATAGAACACTTCAATCTCCTGCCTGCAACTTTTCTCTTCTTCCCTTGCCTGCACCAGTCATGCACCAGAAGGGTATTATTATGTCTGTCTCCATAGCAGAATGGCACTAAAGGTCATTAAATCTACCACACATTGTGCCTAGGCCATGAAAGGGTTTGGGAAAGAGGAAACACAGTGGCTGGTAGGTGAACCATTTGCTTGAGACAAGATGAGGCTTTATGTCCCCAACAAAACCAAGAAGTTTTCAGAAAAAAACTCCAATGATACTGTAACCATAGGGAAGATAAGGAGAAAAAAATAAAAAATTCTTTTCTCAGCACTCACCATACCAATAAAAAAGAATGCATATGCTCAATGTCTCTCCCTCATGCCCACCTGAAATCTTTCAGCTTTCTAACATGTAAATATTTAAAAGAGCTGCCAGTTTCCTGTACATATTTAACCTTCACAAAGAGAACATGAAATAAATATGAAGGTTTCACATGCACAAGATAATAAATCCAAGTTTATATATTCAGTATTCGAAGAAAAATAATGAATTCATTATCTGGCAATTTCTGTTCAATATTAACTATTTTTGCCTTGTTCAATGAAGGTAATTTACACCCACTGAAAGATTATCTGACAGTTTTCCGAACATGACAGTTAAAGCACATTTGAGCATGGTTCTCATCACACCTCTTGGCTTGAGCCAGTCTGTAGTTCACCTAGGTGTCCATGGTACCTCATCCAACACTAAAACTTCCATAACCTACACTGTCTGCAGAGTTCCAATGTCCAGGCAGAAATTTTTATTAAACATAATACTACTAAAAGGATCAAGCTTACATCTCATTAAAATATTCTACTCAAATCTCAACTAAATCCAGATTTAAAACACAGTTTATAAGAACCTTAAAACTGAGATTTGAAATTTAGAAAAGTGGTCCCTTTGATTTCACAATAACTAATCAACTACATTCTCTTAAGCAATATTTTTATTAATTTTTTAATATCCTTAAGACTCAGTATCTTCTCAATAAAATGGTTGTAACTTGGCTCAAAAATGACATAGATCTACTGCAGGAATCCTTTAGATTCACTTACTATCATACCTTATTAGGAAAAAACATTCACCTGCTAAAATTACTAGCAAACATCAGAACTTTAGGTCCTTCTGTTCTATATGCTCCACACCCCATAGTGCCTATGTGCTGCTTCTCCCTTCTAGGAAGCAGCCACTGAAATGTGATACACAGGAACTCTGGAGGCAGAGACTGATGAAGCTGGAACTCTGCACTAAACCACTTTCTAGCTGAGGAACTCGGGCAAATCACAACCTCACTATCCTCAATTTCCATATTACCCTTTTGTTGTATTTCCTTTTCCTATATATTTGCCCACACACATAAGATAAATATTTTTCAAAGCTGAGGGCATACTCTACATACAAATGTTGATTTCACTTTGACACTGTGATTTTTATTTTATGCTTTTTGGTCTTTTATACACTTTCTGCAATGACATAACTACTTTTCTTAGTGGCAAATATCAAAATGAAATTTAAAAATATGTAATATATTAAAAGAAGGAAAAGTTGTGACAAAAAGAACAGGATGAATTAAATATATCTAACTATGTCGCCTAAAAATATGCAAATGAAGGAAAATGATATATGTAAGATGAAATAATAAGGGAAATAAAGAGAATGCTGAAGATATTCAAGTCAGCCAAAACTGGTCATCCAATTAATGCCAGTCATGGATTTCAATATTTTTATCTACTAACAACTACACAGAAAGTAATATAAGTACACTGTACAATTTGCAATGTGTCTTACAAAGTACATATTTATTTTTTCTTTTATGACTAAAGTTCTTTTCATTGCACATGTAACACATCATTTAGATAAACTAATACAAATCTCTTGGGGAAAGTTCTGAACTCAATTAAGGCATCTGGGGACAGGCCATATGTTACCAGGCCTTCTGCACACCTGAACCCCAATATTTAATGACTCAAGTATGTTCATTAATAAGATTAAATAGTCTTCCTTTTAAGAGATGAAAATCAAGACTGCAGGACATTCTCCATCATATTCGCTTGAAAACAATGTAAAGAGACCTATAGAGTTTACGATTTAAAATAAATGAGCACCTACAACACAAAAGAATTAGTAATTCATGCCTTCAATGACTATCGCCAGCCTAAAATTTATCTCATCAATTTTACTTCTTTATCTACAATTCTTTTAAATAAATGAAAAATGTTTTCATTAAAACAAAAAGGTAACAAGTAATCCATTTTTATCTGTTGTAGAATGATGTTTATTTATTCCGCTGTTAAAACTTCTGTATCAGGGCTGGGGTTGTGGCTCAGTGGTAGAGCACTTGCCTCGCATGTTTGGGGCACTGGGTTCAATCCTCAGCACCACATAAATAAATAAAATAAAGTTATTGTGTTCATCTACAAGTAAAAAATAAAAAAATAAACTTCTGTATCTCTGTTTTAGTTTTTCTTTTGGTTAGAATATCTGGAATATTGATTTGATATTAATAAAAGCACAACTGGCTGGATATGGTAGCCCATGCTGATAATCCCACAACTCAGGAGACTGAGGCAGGATGATCACAAGTTTGAGACCAGCCTCAATTATTTAGAAAGACTCTCAGTCACTTGAGAGAGACTGTGTCTCAAAATAAAAAATAAAAAGGGTTGGAGATGTAGGTCAATGATAAAATGCCCCAGTACCAAGAAAATAAATAAATAAATAAATAGGACTGAGGGGGTATAGCTCAGTGATAATGCACCTCTGGGTTCAATGCCCAGTACCAAAAATAAATAAAAATAAATGCACAATTGTAGAACCAAGATGACTATATGTTCTAAATCAAAAATCAGAATGCATGATCTGAAATCAAGAACTACTCCAAAAAAATTCGGACTGCCTAAGATTGTACCAACATCCGTCTTTAGATCCTTTCTAATATTTCAGAAATGCATGTTTCTTAAGAGTGGCTCTCAATCATTGTATCATCCAAGCACACTTGAGGGACAAGCCATGTTCCCCAAGGTAAACCCCGACTAACTACAGTGAAATATTTTAAAGAGCAAGATTTCTGGGTAGGGGAACTAGAGAGGCCTGTGCCAAAATCTGTCAGGAGTATTTAGAAAACTCTTAGCCTCCACCTCCAGCATGGTCCATCATGGCACAATAGCGCTGCTGCAAGGATCTTTTTTTGGAAAATTCTTTAAAATAGAATAAATAATGCTCAGAGATAACTAGGTTATAGGCATATCCTGGCCTCAAGGCAAGAAACAGTCTAGAGGAACATATTTCAGTTTGTTTCCACCAAGACATATGTCATGGCTGATAATTTCATACTTGGCACATTCCCTCGGACACACTCTGGAACATGCCAAATTCCTGGTCCTCTAACTGCAACTCTGCTCCTTTCTTTTCCACGCCAGAGAATCATCAAAACACAATTGAGGGACTGACATCAATCTGCTCTGTTTTTGTTAAAGGAAATTGGTTGCACACTTGAGTATTTCAGCTGGTTGGAACACAGTGGTATAACAACATATTTGAGGTCTGCTAGGCCAGAATGAATATGGATATACCTTCCAAACATCACACTTTACAGACACCTCATATGAGGAAGTTCACAGATACAGAAAACACAAATAAACACATATAATTGGTTACTCCAAGGTTCCCTGGGTTCTCTGTGCATTTCCAAGTCTCTTCCAATACTTACAAATATTATTTATAAGACTTGAAAAAATGTGTTTTTATCAATGAAAAGTCAAATATGTACTTTCCTGGAGTATAGAATGGGTATACAAGTACATGTTGAAACAATTCTTTTTTTAATTCATTTTAATTATATGATCATAAAAACTTTTTTGTTTTTTTTTTTTTGTTTTCTTATTTTGTTTTTTCCTCAGAATCGAGGTACAGTGGTGCAAACCTACAATTCTATTTCTCAGGATAAAGGAGCAGGAGGATCTCAAATTAGAGGCCAGCCTTGGCAAATTAGCAAAACCCTGTCTCAAAGCAAAAATTTAAAAAGGGATGGAGATACAGTTCAGTGGTGAAGCACTTGCCTAGCATGTACAAGGACCTGAGTTCAATTCCCAACACCATAAAATTTTTTAAAAGGAATAAAAAAAAAGTATTTTGTTCAAAATATTCCTCACCCATAAATATGAGATTTATTGTTATAGAATTTGGAGTGGCTATTAAGAAGACATATGAAAACTGCTAATCTGATTATTAAAAAATTAAGTATACAATATTATACAATTAGACACTGTAATAAAAAGTACTGGCATAGCATTATGTCACTAAAAATACCTAGGATCACATGCTTTAAAAAATATAGTTAATAAAAGTGTTAGTAAACTAAAAAGTATTATGAAACAAAATTTTAAAACTAAACAATAAATTGAAAGAATAACCAAAACAACTTCATATATTAAAAATAAAACAGACTCAGAAGGGAAAAGTACTACATCAATTGTTGCTTTTAAATTGTGAAAGCACTCCTTCAAGAAATTTAAAGACACTGATGTGTCCTGAAGAAATTAAGTTTGCAGAATCGAGAACAAACTGCTGATTCCAATATTTTGTAACTATGCTATTTGTGATTTACGACACTGAGAATACGAAGAGGTAAATGTGTTTGGACTATAAAAATATCTAGTGTAGACCACAGATTCCCGTCCTCAGAAAACCCTGCACCCTTGCCTTAGCTGATTTCAATTATCATTATGGCTTTCCGTGTGAGAGACCATCTCAGCCTCAATCAAGCAACCTAAGGATTTTAAATCAGCTCAGATTCCAGTTAGAAGAAAAATGGGAATAATATAGTCCTTATAGGTAGGCCTATTTTGTACTTGTTGGAAAAAATTACTTTGGCTATACAGAAACACTTACTATATCAAAGGTCAACTTTCTACAAATTCATAACACGCTAATCAGAGCATGACCCAGGAGGGAGCGGCACCACCCCTTCAGCAGAGACTTCCTGTCTAATGAGCCTGCAGTCAGGATTCGGGGTACTCACAGCAGAAGAGGACATACTCAAGCTTCCAATTTCTGTAACGTTCTGCCTTTTCAGAATGATGAATATGAAAGTGACTAATTCCCCCAAATGTCACACACTTTGCATTTTGTGACATGCACTTCCTCTCTGAATCCTTACAGCACTACCCAGACATTCTAGCCACTGTCTGGAACTAGACATAATTATGGTAATTGTGTCTACCATAATTAGGGAGATGGTAAATCCGATCAAACATTTATAGAAAGGAAAAAACTGAAGCACAGAAAGTTTTAAGAAAGTGAAAATTTGAACTAAAATGCCAGCAAGAGAATAACAAGGAAATGGAGTTCTTCCTCAACCATCCCAAAATGTTGATTAGAAATATAATAACATACTGGATCTCTGACATAATCAAACAATACTCTGTAGATTTCTATAGGATAGTTCACATCATTGTGGAACTGACCTTGGTGAAAACAAAACAGAATACAAAGTAATGTAAAATCTTACTGTATGAGAGAGTGAGATTGACTCTGCTTAGACCCAACACAGAAAGGTGCAAGGAGCTGGTCAACCCGTGAACGTCCACTAAGATTAACTTCTATGAGTATGATTACATCAAGAATCAGGTTGCGAGCATATGCAGAATCTAACACAAAACAGGCATCAATAAACATTTGACACATGAATCTTTAAATAGGGGGTAGCACCGCAAGGAAAGGCTGAAGCAGGAAGAGGGGGAGATGGAGCTTGTGTGACCAGTGAAGAGCTTATTGAGATAAAACAGGTAAAAGAGATAAAGTTCTGAACTGAGTGAGATGGCAGCAGCTGAAACAATAATGCAGAGAAAACTGACCGGAGTGGTAAGGTGGGCAGGAGGCAGATCATGAAAAGCCTGGAAAGATGAGCCAGGAAAATGAACTTGATCTTCGTGCTGATGGGGAGCTTTTAAAGTAGCAAGCAAGGGAAAACACCATCTGTATTTCAAATCCATCCTTCTGTTGAAATGGGAGACAAGCTGTGGGCAGGGAAGCCAATCAAAAGACTCCTGCAAATCCAGGCAAGAGATGTGAGGCTACAGGTGCAGGTTAGTGGGTGAGAATGGTGACAACACAGGGAGCAGGGACCAAGCCAAGGCTTGGACCTGGATTTATAGAGTTCAGGATTGCATCAGGTTTCCACCTGGGAAATCATGGAACTGGGAGAGCTAATCTCTAAATTAAGGAAGAGAGAGAAAATGCAGGTGTGCAGAATATAGGAACTAGTGATATTCTGTATGTGCTGAGTCTGAGATGACTATGAGACAGAGGCAGAAACATCTAACTAGGCTGCTGGGCAGCTAGGTGGGGAGTTCAGGGTAAAAGCTGAGTTGGTCACACTGCTGTGAGCATAATGGAGTAGCCAAAAGCAAGGAGTATCTGACTCTCAATGGGAGTATTAAAAAAAAAAAAAAAACCCACAGAGGACAGGGGCTCCAGATCTGAGGGGAGAGACAGAAAAGACTTAAGCATGGTCAAAGCCTCTGGCAAAAGTACCTTAAAAAAAGAAGAATGAGAGAAAATATAGAAAAAAGAGAAAATAATCAATTATGTGAGCTTCTGGAATACAAACAAGAGGAAGAAATCTGGTGAACAGCAGGAGAAACCAGCCTGGGACAGGAAAAAGACACATTCTTCTCTGCAAGGGGAAAAATGAAGTAAGATTTTCAAAAGGAATGCATGTGAGCAGGAAATTGACTCCCAATAGAATTCAGTGTTCTAAGAAGTCAAAGGGTGTTATGGGGCAAACTGTGTCCATAAAAAATCCCTATGTCCAAGACTTAAGCCACAGCACCTCCCAAAGTCATCTCATTTAGAGGGTTGTTGCAAATGTCAATTAGTTAAATTAAACGGAGGTCATGCTGGAGTAGAGTGAGCTCTTAATCCAATCTGACTTTTAAAAGGGGGGCGGGAATTTGGATGAACAGATCTACTTTGAGGGAAGATGATATAAAGAGACGTGAAGAGAAGATGGCCATCTACAAAGGAGAGAGGCCTGGAACAGATCCTTGCCTTATAGCCCACAGAAGGAACTAACTTTGCCAACACTTTGATTTCAGACTTCTGGTCTCCAGAATGGTGACATAATAAAATTTCTGTCTTTGAAGCCACCCAGTTTGTGGTACTTTGTGAGACAATGCAAGAGCATCCAGAGGGCTATGAGAACCTTAATCCCAAACAGTGAATTAATCCCCTGAGGGGATTAACTGAGTGGTAACTAAAGGTGGGTAGTATGTGGCTGAAGGAGGTGGATCACTAGGGGCATGCCTTTGGGTATATATTCTGTATCTAGTGAGTGCAATCTATCTGTCTCTCTCTCTTTCTCTTCCTCCCTCCCCTTTACCCCTTCCCCTTCCTGACCATAATGTAAGCTGCTTCCCTCTGCCACACCCTTTGGCCATGATGTTTTTCCTCAAGTCAAGGCCCAAGGAATGGAGCCAGCCAAACCCATAACAAATGGGTTGGGACAGGCAGGGAAGGGGCCATCCAGTAAGGGAAAGCAAATGAAGAAAAAATACAAAGTATAGCAGGTATGTGAGAGCTAAGAAATAAAGACAGTTACTAGCATTGCAAACTTATGACAGTCCTGTGAAATGATCCAGTTCTCTCAGAAACTGAGTGTGGGTGAAGTAGCCATGAGTAGAGGAAGTCAGGGAACAGCAGCTGGACAGCTGTATACTATGTATACAGCATCCATAAGGACACTAAGATCACCAATGACAACAGCCAAGAAGAGACTGAACCAGCTTCCATACTCTCAATTAATAGAAAAGAATGTTCAGGAGTATCCCCAAATTATCTTCATATAAACCCTAGCCTCTGATTCTCATGAACATCACTGCTACATTTATTATCTTCAGGTATTATATCTTCTTACAAAACAGTAAAGACAGTCATGGTCTAGAAGCTAAGATCAGTGTACATTATACCATCTAATACAATTATTATACACATAGTAAACAAGCTAACCCACAAAATGTACTTAGGTAACTTACAGTTCAGACATAAAAATGTTGACTTTTATACATTTTGTACACATTTTCCTAGGATTCAAAAAGTAAAATAAACAGGGTGCAATGGCACACACCTGTAATCCCAGCAGCTCTGGAGGCTGAGGCAGGAGGACTGCAAGTTCAAAACCAGCCTCAGCAATTTATGGAAGCTCTAAGCAACTCAGTGAGACTTTGTCTCTTTATAAAATGCAAAAAAAAAAAAAAAAGCTGAGGATATTTCTCAGTGGTTAAGAGCTCCTAGGTTCAATCCCCAGTACAAAAACAAAAAGTAAAATAATTAGAAAATGCCAAGTGAGTACTAGTGGCCCCTTCTACTTCTCAGACATGAAATAACTGAGCAGACAGGGAATAATCAGAAACCTCATAAATAATAATAAGCTATTTTTTCCAACAAATAAGGGCTTAGTTCTCTAGATTATATACCATAAGTAAATGAAACCCTTTACATTTAAAAGTTTATTTCAATCACCAAAATTTTTGAACTTCTCATGTAAAAGCCAAGCCGAATGTACACTTTGTTCAGGTTACTCATCTGAGCTTATCTTATTTAACAGAGGCAGGAAGCAGAAATATACAATTTAGCCTATTAATTTATTCAAGAACAATTCATGACCCATGGTAGCTTCAGACATTTCCCTTTCTATACAGAGGTATTTATAATTAACTGGAGTGTCTGTCTCTAAAGTTCAAAAGTCTTTATATGTGACAATTCTGTATTGGTGGAGTGTATCTTCAGATCTTTTATATAATAGGTAGCATTTTTATTCCAAAACAAATCATTAAATTGAAAAAAAAAAGATTCAAAAATTCATCTGAAGTCGTAGCATAACTATTACTTGTTGCCTTGGGAAGAATGGCTAAAATGATTACTGGGGAAAAAAGGCTAAAAAGGCATTTAGAAAGTTTTGTAAGAGTATCATAGACATGAAGTTCACACTGGAGGCCTCATCACAATGTCACCAAAAACATAAAATCACGGTGCCCACTAAAATGCTTGGTGTAAAAAGCCAATCTCTAGCCTTCCATCTAGCTTATTTGTTTCTCTGGCAATTATTTGTTTAGCCTCTTTAGTTTGGCCAAGTACTATGTCAAACCCTGAAGATCCAAACATCAAGAAGATAGGGAAAGAAACCTAAAACTGAAAAGAAAAAAAAAATGTTAACTTGGATGGCTATATAAATGATTAATCCACCCAAGTCAAAAAAAAATATACATTAAAGCCACAGAGTGAAAGTCAGCTAATATTTTAGTAAGGGACAAAATACAACATGAATAAAGGATAAAATTATCATCCTTAAAATGTCCTCTCTCCAATGATAATGATGATAGGCTTCAGTAAAATTCCCTATCATTTGCAAATACTTAAAGACCTCAATACTTAACTTCCAAACTGTTCACACACACACACACACACACACACACACACACACAGAGAGAGAGAGAGCCTAATTTACAATCATTAGCACATACTTCTGAATACATTCAAGAATTATAATTTTCAAAATGAAAATCAGCAATAAGAGTATTTGAATTGAATAATTAAATGACAACTAAATCTATATTTCTTTTTCTCCTCACTCACCCTCTAAAGAAATCCTCTATATGAATCATGGAGCCACAATTGATCTCCAGTTCAGTCACCCCCTGGAGGAAGCCACTCCTTGAGATAAGCTCATAGTATTAAGGACAGGGTTGCAGCACCTTGTGGCATATCTAGGAAAATGGTCCAGCCCTCAGGCTTCCAGATTCAAATCTGAATTAAATTTCAGTGGACTACAGAGTAGTACAATTCCAAGAGAGAAAAAGTGGAAAACATGAGTTCAAGCAAACTTCTACCACAATAAACTGAAAATGATCACAGAAGAACTAAATGCTTCCTATTTATATCACCACATATCTGGTGCTTCTCTGATCTTGACTAAATTAATTTTAAGCTGGTTATTAGGTTCTTAGAATCCTATGTTCAGAACTAGAAAACATAGTTGAAGAGCACAGTCCAACTCACTGATTTTACAACTGCTAAAACTGAGGTTGAAGCAAGTTAGATAACTTGCCCAAATAGCTAGAAAATAGCAAATAAGAATCCACACTGCCTGACACCTGATTTGTCACTCTCTCTATTCCTTGTTACTCATATTTGACATATATTTATTGAATATTAACCATGTAAAATATACCTAGGAATTACAAAGCTGAATACAATCATCCCCTCATGGAACCTAAAAAAAAACATGGTTAGGTTCAGGTAACATTTTCAGTTTTAATGCAAATTATCACACAAAGCTTTATTTGGAATTTTAGAGTGATATCTGAAATTAACTCTCCTTATAACTCCAATTCATAATTTCTAACTGAATCCTTCTATCCTCTTTGTAGACCTTCCAAATACAAATGGGGATATGAGGTGGAATATTGGTCATGGTGGTAGTGAGGAAGAGGATGGGGAGGAGGAGGAAAGCAATGAAGATGATAATACCAACTTTCAGACATTTACTCTGACAGCTATTATTCTGAATCCTTTGTATATTTTAGCTTATTTAATACTCCTAGCTACTCTAAGAGGAAGATCCTATTATTGTGTCTATTTTACAAACACAAGGAAGCATATGTCAATTGCTCCATCAGAGGGTGGTTAGGGTTCACCCCGAGGCATGCCTTCATTGCTACTATCTCCCAGGCTCCCAGCTCTTGGTTTTTCCTTGAGCTGGAAATTACCCTGCCCCTCTGGATCTGGATTCCTTCATCTGTGAAATGACGGAGTGGGAAAAAGACGATTTCCAATGGTTCTTTTAGGTCTAACACCCTGTGATTTATGGCATTTAACCAATCTCCCGTGCTATGAAGGAAGAAAAGTGCTGTGTAAAAGCTAAGGATGGTTTTTCTCCAAATTACAAAGTCCAGACCTTTAACTGTGCACAGGTTTCAGAATAATATAAAGTTAGGGTAGTCACCGATACATCCTTTTTCCTTTTATATCATAACCTTCATCTGGCTCTAGACTGTTTCATTTGTTTAAGCTAATGGTCCAGGCACATGACAGAATAAAACACAATCATTAACAATGAGGTTTAAATAAGACAGAGGAGTTTTTTTTTTAATTCTTAATAATGATTAGGAAGACATTGTTACAAAAGGGGGGCGCATTATGCTACAGGTTAAAGGGAAAGGCAGGTATACAATGGGCTATAATTTTAAAACACAGGGAATGAAGCAAGAATATTCAATAGTGGTTGTATCTGGATAACATGATTTGGGAGGGTTTTTTTTCCTCCTTTTCTTTATTTTTCTTTCTTAATGTAAGTTTGTGCTACCTCCATAATTAAGAGGGAACACCTTCCTTTTTAAAGAGAGAAATGATGTCTGGTATTCTCATACTGATTTCCCCATGGAAGAAAGAAAGTACTCTCCTGAAAACATCTCAATAATAGCCTGGTGAAAATTCCAGAAATACAGGTTTGGAGGAAAACACCATTATTACCTACTATGAATGGGACAGAAAAAAATTCCTCTATTGCTTCAGGTCAAGAAGAATTGAGCTTTAGAGGATATTATAGGACTACTGGCAGGGGGAGTTGCTTTGGAATCCAGAAACACAGCTTTGTAGAGCTCAGTCCAGGGGGGGAAAAAAAAGAACAGGTGCAGCAGATGAAGCAGCAGACCGTGACAGCCAAGTGATGCTGGCCCCATCCAGAAATCCCAGCCTGCAGCGGGTTCTCCCAGAGTGGACCTGCCATGCACCAGGGCCAGCCACATGGCCAAAGGGACATTCCATGAGCACAAATGCCCTTTTCCTCTCTGAAGCACTACAGCGGAAGGAAAACAGGTAACATATTTCATGGAAATATGCAAGTGTTCCAACAAATCAACCAACCAAACCAAACTAAATCTTTGCTTTTATTAGGCTGTGAGGTAAGCACCTTGTGTAGATACATCTCTGTTTATATATAAATACACAGCACACATACACGTGTGGCAAGTTTGCAACAGATCAACTGTGGCTTTCGATGATTACAATAAAATACTTCACTCTGAAACACAAACTCAGGAAAGCACAATTTTAAAATCACATTCAGAATTCTATTAATTACATATGAATCTCTGCCTTACTTCAAAAGTGTTTTTTCACTACTTTGCAGCAAGTAGATAAAGACACATCTGATACACAGAGAACAGGGAAAATAGAACAGGAAGAGTCACTGTCTCCTTTGGGAGACTGAAAGACAATATGTGGGTCAATACTACATCATGCCTGATTGGGCAGAGGTCTACAAAGGAGCCACAGTGCCCAGCTTTCTGAGGCTCTAGACTTGCCCTAAGCAAGCACCTCACACTGGTCTTCTCCAGCACTACTGCAGCAGGAAGACAAAATGCAAAGACCTGCAAGTGTCTCTCAATGAGTTTATTTACTTAAATACATGTTTCTGAGGATTACTACAAAATTCATTTGAATGAATATTTAAATTTGAATAACTATTTTAAAAAACTGAAAATAATACAACTAAACAAATGTTATTTCTTATTTGTTTTTTAAGGATTTTTCCCCCTGCTTCTAAGTGAGAAGTTAGCACCTACTGACTTTACTAGAGGTAATTAAATACACCCAAAAGTAGATAAAGAAATTTAGCCTACCTCATCAAATGTGGTGTCGTCTTTCTTCAAAGCTATAAAATAAAAAGGGAAAGGAAACAATTAATTGTGAAGTACCCCAAAGAGGCTACCTGTCTAAGTTCTAGAAAACAGAATGGGGGGGGGGCAATAAAACAGTAATGTTTTTTTTTTCATTTCAGAAAGTAAAATTGGACCCCAATCTGAACAACGTTATATCACAAATACAAAAATCGCAAATGAGAGAGAACTGCACAGAATGCATCTTTGTGAAACATTTTTCATAAACATGAAAATAGAACTATCCTCCCAAATACCTTTCCCCATCTCCTCTTGAATTGAACATTTTAATGAAAAGTATAAAAGAAGCACAAAGTCATCTTACGGAAATTTTTCTGACTATAGATCATCATGTGTGATACACAGACCTCCCAAACCAATTGTTAGGACGACAATCACTCTGTGTGGTACCTTAATGACATTTCCATACTGAGAGAAGTTTAAGCATGGTGACAAAAGACTGAGCATGCAAAATAAACATGGCAGAATGAGATAAACGTCAAACTATTCAATATGATAAACTTTATTAAAAAGTATTTCCAAAGAAAGCAATACACTTAGAATGTTTATAGGAACCAACAAATACTTTTAGTTTATAGAACTGGAATTTTATCACTCTAAAGAGAAAGTGAAGAATACCACTTATAGTTGGCACACGTATACTTCTGCTTCCTTAAATTCTACAATGACTTAGAATGTTTCATAGAAAGGGAAATGCACAAAATAATTTATCTGAATCCACTTGTTGCAGAAATGTTTAAAATTTACAGAATTGTGCATAGGTGGTTAGTGGCCTATAGCAGAGAGTCCTAGCCTGGACAGAGGTCTTGGGGAGTTAATACTTGGAAAACTATGTTCTGACAAAAGCAATGAAAAGCAAAGCATTTTTGTAATTAAACTCTGAGAAAAGTAATGTGCCTAATTTGAAGCTAACATGTGAATGTTTATATAATATACTCTAGCAATACTGAAAATGTTATTTTCTGTTTTATAGCATAAAGTTGACTTTCAAAAAAGATGAAGAAGTATATCAATGTGGTGGTGAGTTATGAGGGATGCAGGTTGGCTGAGAAAGATAAAACGTTTCTAACAGTTTAGTTCTTAGTTTTTCCCTTCTGCTTAAGACATTCATAAAGAAATTTGTCCACTTACTTTGTTAGATAACAATTTACTGTCAATAGAAAATAAGAAGACAGTCATTTATCCCATTCTCAAACACCTACCCCGCACTCAAACACTTGGAAGTTTATTCTCAATGGAAGGTCTATATTTTATTATATACGTGACATAATTTATATTAAATTGAAAATAACCTATTTTGATAGATATAAGATTTTGATAGATATGGTTCCTAACAGTTACATTTTTACTAGAATTTAACTTCTAATCTAGAAGACTCTCTTTAAATTTCTCCATACTCCCTCATCTAAAGGTGTGTCTTTTAATCAACAACTTAAGTCCTCTACAAAATAGTAGCCATGTAATTCTAAATATAGACAAATTGCTCTATAAAAAAAGTAATTTCTCTAGAATAAGAAATGAAATGCCCATTGATTTCAAATGGCAATAAGAAAATTATTATACAGCCTCATACCCAGCTCATTTAACAAAGATTAAGGGAGTACATATTGCATGACCGTCATGCAAGATGCAAAACTACAGCAGTCAGCTTATAATTCAGAATACAAACCTTTAAATATATTTTCTCTAGTTTGGATTATAAAAGTTTTAGAAATTTAGCCATGTGTTTTCTTAAGAAGTGGTAGCAACTCTTTGGGAATTCCAAACATGGAATGAAGACCCTCCATTGAGAATAAAGAGGGCAGAAAAACCAAAATGTCTTTTCCTTCTTGTCTCCTAAGTCCTAACAATTCCCTAGTCTCTGAACAAAAAAAAAAAAAAAAAAAAAAAAAAAAAAAAAAAAAAAAAAGTTGGGGTCTGAAGATAGCAAAAGGAGAAAATAAAAATTTGCAGGTATATTTGCTAAAATATAATGAATAGAAAGCCAGATTCTCTCCACTTTATAAAACTTTCAAATCCTGGGTACCACAGGGCAAAATATTTTTAGATCAAGAAGCCATTACTTAATTAAAATCTTTCATTGCTGAGATTGACACCTTACATGGTTTCTTCAAAATATTGAACACTTTCCCTGAAAAAGCAGTTAATAGTGACAACAAAGACCAATTAAACTTATTCTTGCAAGATATTTATCAGGTCACTGGTGAATAAACTCTGACCTAAATATACACCACAATGTCTTGTTATTGATTACATTCTCTGATTGTTGTTAATTATTTATGTAAATGTAAAACCATAATCATCTTAAAGGATATAAAGAATAAGAAGCATATTGCATTATTCTGGATTAACAAAGACTGTATCTTAAACCAGTTATGATCACCAGATGTTCTATTCAGGCCTCTGGTCAGACACTGTCCCCTCTAGAATCTTCCCATGACATCACTGATGTGAAGGTGATGTTCTTCCTATGCTCTGCAACAGCAAATTTCACTAATTTTCATAGCAGAATTTGCCACTTATTCCATGCATTTACATTGGCTTGTCTTCCCTTTAAATCCTTGAGAATAGGAGTTGGCCATGTTGGTCACTAAATCTGAGTGTCAGAACAACATCTAGCATATAGAAAGTATTCTATCATAATCTGTTGAATGGATGAGTCCCACTTCAATGCCAAAAGGATAGCATTATACACTTTGGGATATATTAACTTTGGGGACATATGAAAACCATACATTTTTCTCTCATAAAAGAACCACAAATATAAATCACATATTTTGTAATTTTCGAAGAAAATTTTCAGTGCTTTGGATTAAACTCAGAGGCTTGTACATGGTAGGCAAGCCCTTTACCATACCTCCATCTCAAAGTGAAATCTTTTGAAAATGAATTGGGAAAGGGATAGTACAATAGTTCAAATTTTCTGACTAAACCTTTAACTTTATATTCCTTTTTACTGACAGAATGGGCTCATCAAATGACAACTAGGCTCCAGAATTACATGCTTATAGCACAAGGTAAGAAATCCAAAATTTCAGATAATGACAATCTCTTCCTTTTATTCAGTTCCCTTACAAACTACATTTTTTAAAGAAATGATATACATGGGTTCATATCAAGTATAGCAGTATATAAACTTCCTTTCTCTAGGCGATAACTTCATATAAATGTGAAGGAAATATATCCAAATGAATATGAAGAAATGTCAGATTTGACCTTAATCATACATTGGAGATTACACAGAGCCTTTATCCTCCTAGGCTATCATTCTGAAATAGAAAAGAAGCAAGGAAAGAAAAAGAAGAAATGTTTTTTAATATACTCAAACTGTCCAACAATTAAATTTATTTGTCTTTATGTTGGCCAAAATTTTTTAAAAAATTTTTAAAAAGTGTGAGACAACAAAAGTAATTGCTAAATAAAGGCCCACATGGACACTATTTAGCAGAAAACCATAAATACTCACTACTGAAATTGATGGTTCACTTTATAATTCAATCATACCTATCTTATAAAAGAACCATGGCTATGTTATAGTCACTCCTTGGCAGATGTTATACATTAGAACACTATGGCTTGAAAGGCAATGTGCTTTATTAGACCTTTTATGATATAGTAATCTCAGATCAGCTGTTTTTGGGGTGGGTGGTGAAAAAGCACAATCTCTGATGTATGAATAAATTAAACATTAGCTTTCCTACTTTTTGGACTCAGAATTATTGTTATAATAAAGATGGTATATCACATACTTTCAAGCATCATCCTCATTTTCTATAGATAAATTATTAGTGATTTCTTACAGCCAAAAAATTATGTTGTACATTTCACCATATAAAAGCTACACCTTTAAATCATATTAAAAAACAAAGTCATTATGTTTTTTTCAAAACCCATTTTATATTGGCTGAAGGAAATGAATAAATTGCAGTGTTGGATTATTCAACAGAAATAAACCATTCACTCTTTGATCTCCTCATGAAGTCCCAATGAAGAAAAGAGGACAAAGGGGGATATAAACAGAAAAATCGGAAGGAATAACAACATCCTCCAGTATTGATCTCACCATGAGATAGGCATTGCATCAGATATTTTAGGGATTTTTGTCTGATTAAATCTTCACCACAAACTTATGAATATTTACAGATGAAAACTCTGGAGTGCAGGGAATTACTACAGCTGCCCATGATATACAATAAGTAAAGAAAATGAGGTTCAAATCCAGACCTGCCTAATTCCAAAACCCAATCTGTTTTCAGGATGGCTCTACTACAAAGTCAGGGGCCTCTTTTCCTCTTTTCTTGCTTTCTACCTATAAGTTCCTTTATGTCAGTATGACATAATCCTAATAATGACAAGATATTATGAACATTTATCGAGTCTTTATTACATATCACATAGGAAATCATGTTCATTATTTCACTAAGTGTCAACAACAAAATGGAGCTGTACATGGAAAACTAAAGGTGGCAGAAGTTAACAGACTTTATAAGGTTACTCAGCTAGAGTGGCAACACCAGGAATCCCCAGTCTGACACCCAGTCTCATTCCTAGCTCATGCACTATACAAATCCATAGTAAAGCCTCAGTTCAACAGCCTCTAGCATCTCAAAATCCTGAAATTATCAGAATGTGTTCACTGCTTTCAATTTTGGGGAAAAATTGAGAAAATAAATAAGAATTCTTTTTCTGGAATGGTATGTCCAATGACCATCCTGGGCTTGGTATATATACAACTATAATCACTTAAACTTCAAAATCTCCTTTCACAGTATTCCATATTGACTTGATATTTGGAACCATACCCTCCTTCAATACAAGAAATAATCAGTTATGTTTACTTCTCTGTACCAAAACGAGGATATAAAATCCACTAGATCTTAGAAGACATTTTTAACAAGAGTTGAACTCAAAGGAGTTTCATATCACTAAATCTCCATAAGCTAGAAAATCCAATTAGCTATAATGCCCCATTAACCAGCATTGTAGTTAATCCAAATTTTCTTGATTGTCAATCAAAACCTTGAAATTATTTAAACATAAGGAATTTTTTATATTAATGTCCTTGATTTCTTACTGAGACTCAACTGCAATGAATTATTTAACACAAAACTGGAAGGACTCCAACAGAGTCATTAGCATTAGTAAATATACAGTTAAAGTGTTTTAGAGCAGGACTTAATGGACTCCAAGACCTGCCTCTGTGATGGTTTGGGCTAGGGGTTAAAACATCCTTGCTGATGATGCACAGAACTCAACACCTCACTCTCACACTCTTCTTGGCTTCAAACTTCATCTGAATGCAGCATATGCATTCTTAACTCTGAAGAGTGAAACTGCAAATATCCAATACACATAAATAAAACCAGAACTAAATAATGGTTTCACAACATTACTTTTCTTAGGAAAGATTTTGTAAATTGACATAAAATTTTAAGAAAAAAAAAAATTTGACTAAATCTTGACCACGTTTTCTCTCTCTTGAAGAAAGTTTTCGTACTTTATAATGAATGGATGGAAGGATGATTGCAGGACTTACTGGCACCTCGGAGTTTTATTTTGAGAAATTAGCCCATTTATGATTAATTTCCATTAACACCTTCATTAACGTGGATGACATGTGAAACAAAGGCTGGAGGTTTCTTAGTATGGGTTACTTTGGGGGCTTGTAGGATTCTCTTGTTGGGTGCAGTTACCTGTATTGGTGAAAGTTATGACAGCAGGGGAGACAACTATTTCTACAGGTTAAAAGGGGATTTCTATGGCCAACACTCAAAATCGAACAAATCCATTCCACATGCCACTGTTGTCACCGTGTTATAGCCTGTGACATGATTTATTTTTTGAGTATCCTAAACATTCCTCAGTCGGTTTTTGTTAATCAGTAGGTTCCCCCGGGTTAAAGACAATAGCCCCGGAGCTCTAGTACATGGAACAAGTTGGAGAGACTTAATTCCTAAATGTCCAGACAACTTCACAGCGCATATTTCTCTCCAGCAGTTTGAAAATTCAGAGACCTCGAAACTGAACACCCAATCTCGTTTTCTAGGACCCGAAGTACCGAACAAAAGGTCCCAAGGTATCTGTCCCACTTCCCTTTAGGTTGGATATGCTAAACAATACTGTGGCACAACCCAAGGCTTCGTCAGTCTCCAAGGCTAAATTATTGATTAAACACCCAACACCAAAGCCTGCGCGGAAAAAATAACGAGTGATCAGGGCAGCCGCACAGTCCGGTGCGCATTTGGGGCCGAGACGTCCCCTTTTCCATCCTCTGAGGGCGCGAAAGCCCAAACACTAGTGGAAGGGAGGACGAACCCAAATTGAAGGCTTGAGATAGTCCACAAATGAAGCCCCAGATGCTGAGAGACAGGGATGTCCTTCCTTCTGGTACTCACCCTCCCCCATGTCCCAGCACTATTCATTCCATCCCGGGTCCCCACCGCACCCCCAGGGTGCCAGCTGCACGCCTAGAGCCAGGAGCGCGGCGGGGGCACGGGGCCGAGGGATCGGGAGCCGAGGGTGCTTGGCAGGGTCCCGGGTACAGCTCGTCACTCACCAATGCGGCTGAAACTCTCCGACAAAGTTCTCCGCAACTTCTTCATCTTGCCGATTTTCTCGGTCGGCTGTGGTTCAATGAGGTCGCACATCTGGACGACGCGGGGCCCCGGCAACTTCCCCAAACTGGTCCAGAGCCGAGCGCAGACAACGGCTAGGGCGCGCGGCGCGGAGAAGGCGGCGCCGCCTCCTCCTCCTCCTCCTCCTCCTCCTCCTCCCGCGGCCGGGAGGCGACGCAGAGCTCGGGAGGCGAGCGGCCGGCTGCAGGCTCCGTTCGGGCCTGGGCCGCGGCTGGGTGGGGGCGTTTTACGTGGTGCCGGGGGCGGCCGCGCTCCCAGTCGCCGAGGTGGCCCCGCGCGGTGTCGCCGCCGCTCGGCTCATTTTCCCTCCTTTGTAACCGAGAGAAGCACGGCCGGCGGCCCACTGGGTGTGTGTTGGCGGGGAGGCGGCGCGGCCCCAGGAGGAGGCGGGGGCGGGCCGGGGACGAGGTGCGGGAGCCGCGGGTGGCCGAGTGCGCGGGGCGAGGGCGGGCGGGGAGAAGTTGTCAGCCCCGAGTTGCAGGCGCTCGCTGAAAGAGCCGCGGCGCGAAACCGCCACCCCCACCGCCCCTTCGCCGCTGCAGCCGCCGCCCCGCCTTCCCCTCGGCGCAGGCCCGGGGCGCGGGACCCCAGTGCGACCCTGGCTCCGCGCTCAGAGTCCGGGTTCTCCGCGGCCCCGCTGGACCGGCTCGTGCCCCGGCGGCGCCCCCTCCCGGCCGCCCCCGCGCTCCTCCCGGTGCTCCCGCCCCGCCCGCGCGCTTGAGGACCGTGGCCCGCGGAGGGCCGCGAAGGGGAGGGCTCGGAGAGGGCCGCGAATCCGGACCGTGGCGCTACGGAAAGGAAACAGGCTGAGTCCGGTGATTTGCGAGGTTTTCTCCTTGCCACCAACGCCTGTGAAAAGGGCGCAGAGTTAGGTGAAGGGCGTCCCGGACCGAGTGCCCTAAGGCCCTGGGGAACACCTTCAGGTTTAGTAGAGACGTTTTTTACATTTAATTTTGCAGAGAAAGGTGTGAAGTGAAAGATCCAAAGCGAAAAGTGGGCAGAAATGGCAGCTTCGACTGTAACCCCCCAGAAGGCAGGCTCATCTGTTTCCGCTCTGCTCTGTCTCTGACAGTAGGTGACAGGAAGGTAGATGCAGGTGATTTCTGATATGAACCCTGTTCTCCAAGTAAATAGCGAACACCGTCCTTAGTGTATTTATAGCCCATTTTTACAATAGATTTCTGAATTGGAAGATTTAGGGGCTAAAGAGATTCCGAACTCCTTTCCCCCACCCATTAAAACAAAACAAAAAAAGCGAACTTTAAAAAGAAGTAGGAGAGGCTTTATAAAATACCAGGACAAACCGTTCCACCAGCAGTTTTATTCTAATAAAACATAGATCCAAACGTAGATCTCCCTGGGGAGAGAGAAGGAAGATGGGGGAGGGCCCGATGTGTTGATTTGGGGCCAGCAAACTCCTTATGAATAGAAACGTTAGTAATCTTGAGTCATCTGGCTGTGTAAGTAATAAGAGCTTGTGAGGCTGTCACAATGCTGTTTGGTTTAAAGGAAGTTTGGGGGAATTTGTGTTTTGTTAAAAGATTTTTATCTTAAAAACAAAAACTAGCCCCCTGCCTTCCTTAAATTGTGAGGTGGAGTACTGACTTGTTCTACCCTGCACTAAGCACATTACAGGGTCTTGATAGATTGCCTCCGATAAAAGGCAGGAAGTCAAGCCAAGTGCTGAGCAAAGGAAGGCCAGGAATTGGTGAGCAAAGTCGGTATGAGTTGGAACATAAGGATGTCTGAACCTGGCAGCCATGTCTAGATGGTTTCAGACAGCACCAAGTGTGGCCTCATACAGGAAAAAGTTTGACTTTTACCACTTCCTCAGATTAGTTAGGGAGAAAGTTATCAGCAGTTATGAATGAAAAGAAAAAAGAAAAAAAAACAGGCTATCACAACACAGGTTCTAGAAATCAACACAGTTGAAATAATCAGAAAATCCCCACATACAGACACGCACACACACTGGGGATCTAACCTGGGATGCTTTAACATGGAGGTACATCCCCTATATTTTTTTTCTTTCTTTGCTCCTTGTTTTTTATTTGGTTTTTTTGTTTGTTTGTTTGTTTGAGACAAGGTATCACAAAATCACAAGGCAGGCCTCAAAATTGCAGTCCTCCTGTCTCAGCCTTCCATGAAGCTGGGTGTACAGGCATACTTTGGCTACTATATGCTTGTGCTATGGTACTGTTGACTCTGTCAACTATTTCAAATTATGTGTGTGTGTGTGTGTGTGTGTGTGTGTGTGTTTCCTTGTTTATCTCCCAGTTATTTCTTATTATTAAAAAAGTCACTTTCTGCTTGAATTATTATCTATATATACAAAGCTCTAATTTCCACCATCTTTTTAAAAGTCAGATGAACATGTACTGATATATGTCTAGGGTAAGTAGGGAAAAAATAATGTTTAATATTAAGCATACATTTCTGTATGTATAGAATATTTCTGGAAAAAATAACATAAGACTGTTCAGAGTGTATACCTAGAAAAGAGAGAACTCTGTCTTTATACTGTAAGTATGCTTTGATTATTTAACTCCAAAAAAAAAAAAATTTTCACCTAGGAACATGAAATACTTGGCAGGAGAAGCAGATGTTTACTCATGGACCAAATGGTAACCAACTCTCAATTATATGTTTATCTGCTCCTCCTCTTTTTTAGATATTCAGGTGGCAAATTGTGCAGGAAGCTGTTATGCAAAGAAAAAAAATAATTTTATTATTTTAAGATATGTATGCTTGGGCTGGGGTTGTGGCTCACTGGTAGAGCCCTTGTCTAGTATATATGAGGCACTTGTTTCAATCCTCAGCACCACATAAAAATAAATAAACAAAATAATGGTACTGTGTCCATCTAAAACTAAAAAAAAAATTTAAAACATATATACTTCTATTTTAGGATTCAACTCTTTGTTTAGTTACTTGTTTTACATTTGCCTTCATCTTAAATTGCAAGTACCCTAAAATGGGAAAAGCACAGTACCTGTTTCATAGACAACATAAATTAAATGTTTGTCAAGTGAATATAGGATGGATTGCTGTCACTGAGAAGTGATGTGGTATTGATTTTGGAAACAAAATCAAGCATCTATATGGCATATGTGTTTTCAGCAGAAGGATGAATCTGTGCCAGTTCTAAAAGGTGCACTCTCTAAGTCCAATCACATAAGCTTATCTTGGGATTGACCACACCATGAGTTGACTTGAACCAAATACAAAATGCCAGGCCTAGAATAATAGTAACAGGAGCTGGGGACCTAGAACTGGTCAGTTATCTTAGACAAGTAAATAATTTACCCTCTTGCTTATCAATAACATGAAAGGCTTAAACCAGATGACCTTTAGTTCCATTTATAACTGCAAAATTCAGATGCTAAATTTAATGGTGAAATTCCCCCTCTCCCAACTTACATAATAAAGGCTGATACATCTTCTGGGTGCAGTGTTTCATGACTATAATGATAGGAACTTCAGAGGCTGAGGCAAAAGGATTGCAAGCTCAAGGCAAGCTTTAGCAACTTAGCAAGACTCTGTCTCAAAATAAAAAATAAAAAGAGGTGAGGTGTAACTCATTAGTAACGTGCCCCTAGGTTCAGTCCCCATTACCACACACACATACAAAAAAGACAGATATATCAATGGAGAGTAATTCATAAACAAATAAGATAAAGATCCATTGATGAAATTATAATATTTAAGATATTATTTCTAGTCATATTAGACATCAATTATGCTTTGATTGTAAAATAAAATTTATGAATCTTGTGCATATAAGAAAAATAGCAAGCTAATTTCCTGGCAGTATATATCAAGGGAAACAATCCTAATCCAAATAAGATGTAATATAGAGGATTTAACTAGAATCCAAGTACCAGAAGAAGCAGAAGCAAGACTCACTGATTCAAAACAGTAAGGAAAGATATTAGCAGAGAAAAGAAATCCATGAAACACAGATACCAAGGATGTGGATGATAAAGATGGAGAATGAATTAACACAAGAAGATATACTTATTAACGTAAAATTTTAGAATTTAGTGAAAACATAGATAAAGAATGACATCCAATCAAAGGATAATTATTAAATTCGTGGAAATTTACTTAATTAAATATCCTCTTAGAATTCTGCAAAGTCACCCTAGTTAATTATTTTTAGGATTAAATATAATCCTTTTTGAACATAGGGTATAAGTGACTTATACAGTTTTTTTGTGAGTCCTCAGTGAAATTGGTACATGGAATCCCAAAACTCTTTTCACTGACTGTTACTTTACAACTCTTGGACAGAGTCCAATCATAAGGGGGTTTGTTTGCTTGGTTTTTAACAAAGAGAAACCTGAAACCAGAACAAGAAGGTAGTACGTGGAAGTCTCACACTCCAGTAAATGGAGGTTTCCCCATCCATCCTCCTCTTCATTCCACCAGTCACCAATTGCCAATTCAGGTCATTTTCACATTCACGAAATCATTTTCCAATGACACACACCTCCAGGCTTATTCAGAAATAAGACCTACATTTGTGTAGTTGTTTAATGGATAGTTTCATATGTTTTCATCATACATTTAAAGATTTCTAGCAACATATGTGCATTTATCTACTTGCAAAGGATGGTAGAAAGAACAAAGCAGTCGTAAAAATATCCAAATGATGTTAAACACATATTAGCTCAGAACAGTCTTGAAGAAAATGAACTACCAAGGTCAAAGCATGCTTTAAAAAGCTAGTAAATTGGGCTCAGAGGTAGAGCACTTGCCTAGCATAGGTGAGGCACTGGGTTTGATCCTCAGCACCACATAAAAATAAAGATTAAAAAAAAAAAGCTAGTAAATTGTCCTCTCCTATTAAACCATCCTTAAAAGATTACAATGGCACATCATTCCTGTTTTTCATTATTATATAATTTATACTAGAGATATATGTATAAGAAAATACCTATCACCATTTTTAACTAAGATAGAATTTGCTTAATTATAGCCGTTAGTGTTACTTGTTTGGTACAGATGTGTTGTTAACTAAGGGTCCTCACTTATGAATTCAGTGTACCACATTGCATCCACCATAACTAAACTTCATAAGCGAGTCCTGTAATTGATTGAACTCTGGATATGGTTTTGAAAGTGGTCAGATGCTAATACCTTAGAGAATTAAAATCTTATGCCTTTTGATCAGTCTAGACAAGTTCTGCTTGGAGTAATTAAATTAAGAAACACATCTTTCCTGTCAAATACATCCTAGTTCTATTCTAATCAAGCTTGCCTTAAACTTGTGATCCTCCTGCCTCAGTCTCCCAAGTCACTTAGATTTCAAGTGTATACCATCATGCCCGGATTGCAATCTTAGGTTTTCTGGAGTTTTGTTATTGTTGTTTTGTTTTTTATTAAAGCAGTTTTGCAGCATGATATATGTCATTTCTTTTTGTTTTTGTTTTTTTAATAATTCAGGTATAATTGTAGGTGTTCTTATTGGATAGAAACACAGGAACCTTCAAGGAACTGACCAAGTTCAAGCAGGTCAAAGAATGGGTCAAAACTTCTAAATTCAAACACTAAATTTTGCATTTTCCTACCTTATGGGAAATAAATTAAAAGTGTGTTATTGAAAATGTGCAAATGACTTTGATACAGAGGCTCCTTTCTATTCTAATTGGTGTTTGTAAATGAAGTAACCATTTTTACATTATAACTTATTGAACCATTGCTACATGGGTCAGTACTCAAAGATATCAACTGTAATCTCACCATGAGCCTATGAGGTATCTTTTACTATCCCATTTTACAGGTGAAAAATGAAGGCCCACAGAGATGAAATTGATTTCTTCAGTCTATTTAAATGACTAATAAGTGTTTATTTTATACCTACATAATATTCTTGCCAAAAATATTTAATGATCAGAAAAATGAATCGAGAATGTAAGACTTTCGACAGGATTACTGACCTAGGCTTTTCAAAATGTTCAATATTCATGTTGAAGAAAAACAAAACAAAAAGGTCAAGAGGATTGTTCTAAATTAAAAGAAATTAAAGAGATATAGCAACCAGAGTAATATATAAATTTTGATTGTATCTTAAATTCAACAATCAAATCAAATAAAATAAAACCACACATTATTTTATAATGCAGTTATAACAAGAGGATAGGAAATGACTGTGTATTAAGTAATACCATTGAATTAAAGTTAATTTTCTCAAGTATAATAGCAATTTATGTATAAAATGTCGTGATATATATAAATTGCTTTCAAATCTTTCAATAACAAAAATATACATGCAAAAGACTACAATAACAAAAATATATTCATATATACACACATACACAGAGAAGGAAGCAAATGTTACAAATTGTTAAAAATTGGAGAACTTAGGTGAAGAATATACAATATTCATTGTATTATTCTTTCAACTTTCTGTAGACCTATAAATTTTCAAAATAAAAAGAGAAAATATGGCAGACAACCCAGTTGGTAAGTGGCTGGTCAATCAAGGAACAAAGCTGTTTGGTTCACATTGTACCACCACCTCCACATCTGAGGAAAACGTGGGAAGGACTAATGTCAGTAATGGATTCATAAAATGCAGCTTTGTCATCATTAATGTTTAATACAATATTCCTCACCTATGGGGATGAGTCATACCAAAATTAACTTGAGGAACATTTTCAGAGGACCACTTTCAATCATCTTAGGCAGGAGTTGGAAGGGAAGGAAGGAGAAAAGGCATGTGTAGACTGAAAAGGCTCCAAGGCAGTCATTGCACTACCCCCGTCATGAGGATCACTGATTTAGTCCTAGGGATAGCAAGAGGATGGTCGTTGTTTGATGAAAGTCAGCTGTAGAGGACAACATGGAGACACAGAACATAAAGAGCAACAGGGTTGGAGAGGTAATATCCAGGGGGTATTTTAAACAATAAAAAAGGAAACAGTGCTAGGAGAAGAAGATAATCCTTGGCTCTAGTATCTTCTCTCTCAACCTGTATAGTGTCACTATACAGGTTCCTTATCTAAATATTAGAGGCTGATAAGTATTCTGGCCCTACTCCTCTACAAATCTGAGGGTCATTATCTCCTTTTCCCAAGTTGGAGGCACCTAATCAAGTATATCTGATTCCTTTTCATCACAAACCAAGAAAACAGGGATAGGCAGATCTAGCTAAACAGAAAGGACAGAAAGAATCTGATTTCAATATTCTCTGTTTTCTTATGATAAGCTGGTGACTTCACTTGTCCTCATCTGTTTTCATCAAACACATGGTGAGCACCTGCTATGTTCCAGGCACTGTGCTAAGAGCTGAGTCTACTGCAGTGAATGAAATGTAGCACAGTCACCAGGACATGAAATGAAGCATGGTCAGAGTCCCTGCTTGCACATAGACTACAGACTAGTGAGGGAAATTGAAGTTAAGCTTACCATTTATAACAAAAGGGACATGAGATGAGGTTGGCAAATTTGGCAAAGGTCAAAGGTAGACATTTTATTAGTCATAGAGTAAAGGGTGTATATGCTTTAATTACTATTAGAAATGTTAGACAACACAAATGGCAGTCCCTGTTTCTCCTGAAACCCCACAAATACTTCAGTGAATGGACTTTTTAAAAACAGAAGTCCACAAGCACATAAATAATGAAAGAGGAATCTGCAGAAACACAATTTTGGAAGCTGGAAAAACTATAGTTGGGTGTTAACTGACTTGTCAGTCCCAAGAAGGTGGAATCCTAAGCAATCCATTAGGAAGGCAGAGAAGCAACTTCCTGAAAGCCTTTAACTGGTTAAGAACTCCTTACTTCTCTCCCCACAGTTCCGGTCAACAGACTATCCTACAGCAAACACCACAGTTGAAAGGTCCAACTGTATCAATCAAGTCTCCTAAAAACCTCTTAGCACCTCTCTCCTAGATAAGAGCAGCCAGCCAGCTAAAGGGTCTCCACTCAGTTGGTGGATCATTCTACCAAGAATGACAGAGGCCAAAACAAACTAATACAGAAAAACAACTAGGAAGAAATAAAGACTAGGTAGGAGGGAAAGACGCCTATTATCAATGTCTTCAAAGATTTAAAGATAGTGAGGTATTATAAGATGTTATAGCCATTAAACAAGATCAAGTTACTATGAATTTACTATAAATTTTGATTACTCAATAGTAATAGCCAAAGGGCAAAACTGAACTCTTGGATGTTAAAATTATCATAGTTTAAAAGAAAACTTCAGTTTAAAATAGAAAGCTGAAAAATATCTCTCAGAAAGTAAAAAACCAAAAAGATAAAGAAATGGAACATTATGACCCTATGTGCATATATGATTGCATGACCTGTATATTTCTACATCGTTTACAACCAGAGAATGAGAAGTTATACTCTATTTATGTATGATATATCCAGATGCACTCTACTATCATATATAACTAACTAGAACAAATAAAAAATTTTACTAAAAAAATGGAAAATAATGAGAACAAAACATGAGAAAGGTGCAGGCTAGTCAGGGATTTCAATATCTGAATAACGGGCATTCCAGAAAGAAAGAACCAAGAAAATTGAAGGGGAAACATTATCAAAGAAACAATTCAAGAAAATTTCCAGGAGAAAGGACTTGGCTCAAAATTAGAAGGGCCTATTGAGCTCCCAAGAAAACAGATGAAAATAAAACTACACAGAGACACTTCGTTATGAAATTGAGAAACACTATGGACAAAGAGAATATTCTAAAAGCTTTCAAGAAAGGAAGACAGGATTCTAAAAAGAATCAGTTACCAGAATGACTCTGAACTTCCTGAGAACAACATTGAACACTGGAAAATAGTAGAAAGGAATGATTGCCAACCTAGGATTCTATTTCCAACCAAATTATTAATTAAGTGGGAAGTAGAATCTAGATATTGTAAGACATGAAAGGTAAATTAAAATGACCTCATAGGTCCATTTCTGAGGAAGCTGTCAGAAGATTTGTTCAACCAAAACAAGAAAGGAGAAAATGGAATCCAGGAAACAGGATTCGAATTTGTGAGGAAGGAAGGAGGTGACAAAGGCACAGCCTGGACCAGAGCACTGAAGAACACTGTCAAGGACTGGAGCAGGACAAAAGGCCCTGGGAGAAAGCTCATCAAGAAAATGGCAGGGATGGAATGACTGAGCTTTCAAGCATGTTAAAGAAGATTTGCACGACTGGAGGTGGGGTCAGTTTGGCGGCATATGAATGATAACTACTAGAAAGCTGTTTTCATCAGTCTTCCCAGAGGTGGGCATAAATGTGTATTCAGGAATTTATTTAGATTATAGCTAACAGAATACACTCACCAGTGAATATGAATAAGGTATGTTTAGTACTCACACTAATTTGGAGTTCCCAGTGGTGAAAGAGCTCATGCAACAGTGAGAAGGTGAGCAAAAGACTAGGGTTTTTTTTTTTTTTTGGGGGGGGGGCAGGGGTTATGTGATTAAAGGGTACAGTCAACACTGTGGGGATTTCCCTAAGCAGCATAGATCAGAGTCTTGTTTGAAATTCTCGTTGGTTCTCAGAGGCAAGGACCTACACAGTTATGATTACTTTGTTTGCCCAGATATGGGGGAGACCAGAAAGAGAGATGGAGATTGACAGTTATCCACAGTTCATCATCAAAAATGGAGTCAGACTCTTCATTGCAAAAACCAAGTTACAAAGGGAGGAAAAGACCATTATTAGCTCCAGAAAAAAAAAAATTGGTACAGAAAAGGAAACGCACTCATAGCATAATATACTCTTTGGCTTGAACATGAATAACATACAAAATCATATCAGCACAAATTCTGAATGCAGTATAATTAAGTCATGGCCACATTGGGAAGATGAGGAATGAGAGGTGTGCTGTGTACAGATACCACAGGGTTGATAAAGGTGAGCTTAATCTTTGTTTCTAGAGGTAGAAGTCACTGATTTTTTAAATAGCAATATAAGCATGTTATTTAGAAATATGAAATATTTCCCAAAATCAGGCAGAATAATTGAAAATGGTTGCTCCCAGGGAGCTGATACATGAAAGAAGGTAGGCAGTTACATGACAGAGAGCATGTGGGGGAACTACTATTTTATTTGTTATTTAACTTTTAAAATATGCATAACTAAATATTAACTTACTGATAAAAATGACTTTGTCCTAAAAGCCTTAGTGTGCTCCCTATCTCCTTGAAGCTCTGAGCTTCTGATAGTATGATCAGATTTGCATTTTATTAAAATTACTCCAATTACTTTATGGAGATGAATTATAGGGAAGAAAGAATGGATGCAGAAGTGACAATTAGGGGTTAGTAGTTACCAGGAACCTAGAATCTAGACAGGAAGTGACACTGATCTGGATTTCTATGGCAGCAGGGGCATATAGAAGCAGACAGATTTGTGATTGATTATATGGTGAGACAGAGGAGAGAAGACTCACAACTGACACTACATTCTTCATTTTGGACAATGGATATATGGAAATGCCTTTCATTTAGACAGGGAATACCAACAGAAGCAGGTTTGGAGGAAATTGGTTGATTTCAGTATTGAATATCCAAGTGGCATAGCTATAAGGCCAATGCAGATGTAGACTGGGGCTCAGGAGATAAAACTTCATTGAAGATGTAGATTTGTTTGGAATTAGCATAGAAATAGCAACTGAAGCCCTAAGAGAGTATGAGATTGCTCAGGAAGCAGGTGTAAAGAGTAATCAGTGTGTCAGTGTGTGTGTGTGTGTGTGTGTGTGTGTGTGTGTACCAAACCATTGAGGACAGGTTCTCAAAAAGATATTTGTACACCCATATTCATAGTGGCATTTTTCATAATAGCTAAAACTTGGAAGTAACCCAAGTGTCCATTCACAGATGAATGCATAAGCAAAGTGTGATACAACACACATGGAATATTATTCACATTTAAAAAGGAATGGCATACCACATGGTTGATCTTTAAAGATATGCCAAGTGAAATAAAGCAGTCAGAAAAAGATAAACATTGTCTGATTCTACTTATATGAAGTACTTAGAGTAGTTAGAATCATAGAGACAGACAATAGAATTGCCGTTGCCTGGGATCAGGGGAGAGAACACTAGGGAGTTCTTATTAAATACAGTTTCAGGGTTGCAAGATGATAAGAGCTATGAAGATGATGATGGTGATGGTTGCTTCACATTATGAAAACTTAATACCACTAAATTGTACACTTAAAATTGTTAAGATAGTAAATTTCATATGCATTTTAAGACAATAAAGACATTGTGGAAAAAAGGAATTAGTGTCTAAGGCAGAACCTGAAGGAGCATCAACAGGGAAGAGAAAGAGAAGCCCGCAAAGGGGAGCTTTTGCTCCAAAAGGGGCCTAGCAGAGAGGTAGTGGGGGAAGCCCACATGCAGGGAAAAGAACTGAGGTACACAGTGTGCACTCAGGGTAACTGAAAAAAAGATGGGAACACTGCAGAGGTATGAAAGGCTGGTGCAGGGAGTTCAATATCTGAATAATGGGAATCCCAGAAAGAAAGAACCAAGAAAATTGAAGGAGGAAATTATCAAAGAAACAATTCAAGAAAATTTCAAGAACAAAAGTATATGATTCCTTAGGAACCTTGACCAGAGCTGTATCTGCGAAACACAGGGGTAGGTAGAATCTCTATTTACAGACATTAATAGCAAACTTTCTCAAGATGTTACAAAGGGCCAGATTTTACATTATTTAAGTATAACATAATAATATCACTTTCATGAAATAGAAACTATCCCTCATTTTTCACATAATTCCCCCATATTTTGGATAATGAACCTGAAGTGGAAAGAGATGAAGCAATTATTCAAAGGAATAAAGCTAGTCAACAGACAGATTGGAATTAAAACTCAAGGAGTCTGGTACTGGAGTGCAAATTCTTCCATATTGCACCTCTAATTGATCTGTCCCCAGTAACAGTGGTATCGGTTCAAAAAGCCTACTGTGCGTCGGGCAGTGTTCCAAGTGCTGGTAATTCAATAGTGTACAAAGCAAAGCCTTTGATCTCATGGAACTCACTTTCTAGTGGAATAGAAAGACAGCAAACAAACTTCAAAATGCACATATACTTCCAGTACTTGGTGCAGTGAACACTGAGAAAGCAGAATGAATAGCTGGAGAATGGCTAGAGAGGAAAGCTATTTTTTTTTTTAAATCATAGATCTTTCTAAGATGACAAATCAGCAAAAGCCTGAATTAATTCAAGGTTGAGCCATGAGAAGATGCATTGGGAGCTGAAGGAACAGGAAATGTCTTGACCCTTGGGCAGGAATAAACTTTGACTCAACAAAGAAGGCCAGGAGCAGGGCCTGGAGGAGGGGAAAATTGGAAGACTGTGAAATCAGCAAGAGGCAGGAGCTGTACCATATACGGCTTCATATATAAAACTTCTGCTGTGTTCGAGTTCGGACTGGAAGCCTTCAGAGGATTTTGAGCAGGGCAGTGAAAAACTGATGCACATTATATCTGCTTGCGATAGAGCCCAGGCTGGATTCTGTGACTTTCCTTGAGCCTCTAGAGTTGTACTATCATGTGGCTACTGAACACTTGAAATGTGACTGGTATGAACCAAGATGTGCTATGAGTCTAAAATAATCACTAGATTTCAAAGAAAGTCCAAACAGAAGATGCTCATACATTTCATGAATAATTATTTGTATTTGTTACATGTCGAAATGATAATTTTTAGATGTAGCAGGTTTATAATATTCAAATTAATTTCACCTGTTTCTTTTTTCCTTTTATTTAAACTGAAACTATTAGAAAATTTTAAATTAAATACGTGGCTTGAGTTCTATTTTTATTGGCTGGCCTTGGTCTAGATAAATTTCCTTGAAGTGGAGCCTAGCTGCTCTGGGCGTCAACAATGCTGTGAAGACAAATGAAATAACTTGTGTGGGGTGCTTTGAGTCTTCTTAAGGAAGCCTATTGCACAACAACAAGATAAATTACTTAGATGACAGTCAGCCAAAAAAATGTACTGGTGCTTTAGAGGCCAAAGATAATGTTATGGACTGGGTTGTGGTTTTTTGTTGTTTCTCCTACAGTGGTGATGAGTTTGCACACAGTCATCTGTAACATTCCCCTCCTCACCCACTCTACCTCCTCCCTGCACTCCCTTATGACCCAAACAGCATATTTTTGAAACACCTGGCCCAGGTTAAGAATGCAGCTCTCCAGCCAGGGAAATTTTTATCCCTGTAAAGCATTTAGTCCTGGATAGGTTTAAATCTCAGCCTCCTTAACATGATATTTTAATTATCTGGTCTACCTGCAAACAGATTCCAAATGTCAGTAATTTATATCTATAATCACAATTATAGAATAGGATTGGTTCTCATATTTAATTCTAAATGTGGTTAATTAAAATGCACTTATATTTTTGAAATTTGCACACATGCTGTAACCAAGAAATTTGTTTTTCTTTGTGAATTTATAGCTCTGGAAAGTGTCACAATGTTACAAATCAGGTCATATTCTGATTTATTTATAACAGCATTTGAAAAATATAAGATTTTGGACTTGTTGGGGGTAGTGCAGCTTTGTTATTCTATCCTAGGCCTTGAGTAGCAGTAAAAAGAAGGAAAAAATAAAAGGCAGCATCAACTGGAACCTTCCTCATATTCTTCACCTGCTATCCCTGCATGTGCTCTCTCCTTTCTCACCCTTCTTGGGCAGAGAACAGGTCTCTGTGCTCAGTTTTCAGTCTCTGTCCGGTGTTGTGAATTTTCTTCTCCCTTCTGCTAGAGGAACTCACCAACTCACTTCACCCTTCTTCCTCCTACATGACGCCACCTCCCATCCTACAAGGTTATCTTCCTCAGCAAACCAATATCTGTATAATCTCCTCTTTAAACAAATATATACACAAACATCTCCCTTACCCCACATTTCCTTCTGTTGATAACTTCTTTCCTCCCCTTCACAACAAAAGATTTCAGAAGAGTTGCCTGTAGCTCTGCTTCAATTTCTTCACCACCCATTCATTTTTTATACTTTGTGTATTCCTTTACTTATTTTCTTATTAGCTTTTAAATTATACTGTATATTTAATTAAATTTTATTTCAGCTTATTATTTTAATGTTTTATTTTTTATCAAAAAATCAGTGTGTGTATGGTATACAAAATGTTTAGAAACATGTATATATTGCAAAATGACTAAATAGTGCCTATTAACATACATATTTTGTGACAAAACACTTAAAATATACTCTATTACTGATTTTTCAGGTATACAATAAATTGTTATTAATTGAGTTACTTCTCCTAACTCAAATTTTGTAGCCTTTGTCCAACTGTCCTCCCTCTAGCTTCTGCTAACCACAATTCTACCCTCTACTTCTGTGATTTCAACTTTTTTTTTTTAGATATCACATGTAACTGAGATCATAACAATATTTGGCTTTCTGTGCCCAGCTTATTTCACTTGAAATAATGCCCTTTAGCTTCACTCATGTCACAAATGACAGGATTTCCTTCTTTTTAAAGGCTGAATTGTATTCAATTGTATACAGAGACCACATTTGTTTTATTCATTCATCTGTTGATAGACACTTAGGTTGAGTCCATATCCTGGCTATTGTGAATGGTGCTGCAGTGACCAGGAGAGCACAGTTATTTCTTATGTCAAAGATTCTTCTTGGGGCTGAAGTTGTGGCTCAGTGGTAGAGCGCTTACCTAGCACGCATGAGGCCCTGGGTTAGATCCTCCAGCACCACATGAAAAAAAAAAAAATAAAGGTATTGTGCCCACTTAAAACTAAAAATAAATATTAAAAAAATATTCTTTTTTCTGGATAAATATCTGAAAATAGGATTGATAGATCATATGATGTTCTGTTTCTACTTGTTAATTTTTTTTCTATTTCTACTTGTATTAGGAACCTCCCTACTGTTTTATGTAAGGAAAGTACTCATTTGCATTTCCACTAACAGTATAGAAGTGTCTCCTTTCTCCACATCCCTGCTAATACTTGTTATCTTTTGTCTTTCTGATGACAGCTATTCTAACAGATTAACAGGTGATATCTCATTGTGATTTTAATTTGTATTTCCCTGATGATTGGTGATGTTGAACATTTTTTATAAACATATATATCAGTTTCTTTGCACACTTTTAATTGGTTACTTGTTTCTTGCTATTGAGTTTCTTAAGTTCGTTATGTATTTTGAATATCAGATATAAAACTTACAAATATTTTCTCTAATTTTATAGGTTGTGCCTTCATTCTCTTGACTGTTTAATTTGCTGCACAGAAGCTTTGTAGTTTGATTAATTCCATTTGTCTATTTTCCTTATTATTGCCTATGCTTTAATGGGGGTCATATCCAAAAAATCATTGCCCAGACTAATATCATGAAGTATTTCCCTATATTTTCTTCTAGTAGCTTTATAGTTTCAGGTCTTATGTATAAGTCTTTAACCCATTTTTTAGTTGATTCAGTATCAACCTATATGAGAGAAATGTCTAATTTCATCTTTTGCATAAGCATGTTCAATTGTTTCAACACATTTATTGATGACACTTCTGTCTCCTTTCCTTTCATGATTCTACATACTAAAACTCGTTTTCCTTCCCCTGAAATTGCTTCTGTCAAGGGCAAGCTAAGGCTTTCGTGGGACAAGACCCAAAAGACCTCTGTGTCCTCACCTTGCAGTGCTCTCAGTGTGTGTGATGCAACTGGCCACTCCCTCTTGATATCCTCCACCTCCCGTTTGGCTTCTTGTTCTCAACTTCCTTTCTAGATCCTTTGGTTCTATACAACCTCTAAATGCTGGTTATCCTTGGGCCTCTTCTGTTTACCCATTCTCTCCCTAGATGCTCTCAATGACTGTAGCTTTAGATTCCATGTAATTGCCAATAAGTCCCAACTGTTTAAGGAGGTTGGCTTTGTAGGCAGAGAAAGCAGAAACAGACAACAAAAATTAGACTGGTCATTTTATTACTTTCTGTGTAAAAGTTAAAGCAGAGAGAACTTCCTTATCATGCCAACTAAAACTGCCCTATTTGAGGATTTCTCTCTCTCCCGACTTTTCTCTCCCTTTCTGTCAAGATAATGGGTGGAAGTTTAGCATGAGAACTTCCAGGTTTGGTCTGTTGGGCCCAAGTTCAGTCTAAACCAATGACCTCCTATAAATTTTATATAACAGAAAGAGGGAAGGAAGAAAGGAAGTAAGTGAGGGAAAAATAATATCTCTTTTTGCTATAGCCAAAAATCTAGGTCTTTTATTCATCATATTAACTCCATCAGCAAACTGTGTCTAGACTAGCTTCAAAATATATCTCAGACCTTTCACTGTCTCCACTACCACTATTTTTTTTTGCAACTGGCTTCCCTGCCTCTGCTCTTCTATCTGCTTACATCAGTGAAGCCAAAGTGATCGTTTAAAACCCCAAATCATTTCATGACATGTTCCTATTCAATGGCCCAAAACCTTCCCATTGCAATTTAAGTAAAACCAAAGTTCTGACCATTCCTCAAGGCCCAGGATGGTTCAGCTCTTGCCTATCTCTCCAGGTTCGTCTTATGCATCTCATCTCCCACTTCTACTTTTCTCCACCTTGGGGTCTTTGTGTTTGCTGATCTTTCTCTCTGATATGCTCCCACACTCCAACATCCTCCCCTATTTGAATGGCAGGCTTCTTTTTATCCTTTAAGCCTCAGCTTTAATACCTTGTCAAAGACCCTTGTCTGGGCCCTGGAGTTGTGGCTCAGTAGTAGAGAGCTTGCCTAGCACATGTGAGGCACTGGGTTCAATTCTCAGCACCATGTATGAATAAATAAAATAAAGGCCCATTGGAAAAAATATATATATATATATAAAATAAATAAATAAAAAATATATATATATAAAATAAATAAATTTATATATATATATATATCCTTGCCAGACTGCCCCTTTTAAAGCAACTTTGTCCATTTATTTCCTCGAAAGGCCTTGTTGGCTTCTTTCCTAGTATTTGCCACAATTCTAATGACATATTTTTGTAAATTCACTTTCTTAACTCTCAGGTCCTGTCCATTCTTATTGCCTCCTCAACTCAGCTCATCAAAACACTCTCTATATATTATGAAATGAAGCGTTGTACAATTCTAGAATCAAAAATAAAGGCAATTCATATTGTTAAATTAAATTTTTATAACTTTGTCTTTTGACATTCACAAAACAGTATATTTGGGGATTAATGTAGAAGAGGTAGAGATAGAGGCAAGTCAAATAACCATGACCAGTGCCCCAAATTCCTTTCTATTATGAGAATCTCAAGATGGAAAAAGAAATTGTCATAGAAACAAATAGTGTTGGATCTGTTTTTAAGACCCCTGTGTCCTCATAGTTACACGATGGCATAGAGGCTAGGACTCCCCATTCATGTCCAGCAGTAAAGAAAGCATTTTTGCCAGTAGCACTTGCCAAAACACACACCTTAAAATTCTTATATTCTTTCTTTCTGCCTAGAAGCATGGGCACAATCTCTTGAACTGAATTATGTGCTAACCTGAACCAATCAGTTTCTAATGGGATTGGCCTAGGTCATCAACCAGATCTTAACCCCAGAATGAGGTGGGATCAGTCAGCAAATACACATCATTGAGAATGAGCTAGGGGAGCTCTAACTGGCAGAAGTGATGAGTAGACACTAAACAGATGTAAGCAATCAATGTGTGTAAGCCTGGGAGAGAGTCCCGAATGGCTACATGCCTGATAGATTATGTGAGCCCCTCCATACAGAACAGACCTCTTGTAATTTAAAAGTCCCTATTTTCAAGAGTATTGGCAATCTCTCTCTCCTCTCTTTAAGTTGGATTGCCCAGGATAGTTAAACACCTGTGCTGACATTTCTATCTTACTTTTAAGGTCCTAATCGAGCTTTTGGAAGAAACTGAAGTTTCAGAAAACATGTACTAAAGAGGGGGAAAGTCCTCAGCCACAGGACAATGGAAGACATGTCATAGGCCCAGGATGCCAAAGCACCAGGCTTGGAAAAACAAACACTAGAGATCATCCCCTGCAAGGAGAGGTTGGGGAGGTAAGTGAAGTCTTAGCAAGGGTAGTGGACATTGGTGGCTTCAGGAGAATCCATTTTCATATAAGCCTTCCTAAATTGACCCATAGAAGCTCCTGTAGTCAGTCCATCAGGCTGTTCTTTTCTTTTATTATTATTCTTTATTGTTTTTAGTTGTAGATGGACACAATGTCTTTATTTATTTATTTTTACGTGGTGCTGAGGATTGAATTCAGTACCTCACACATGCCAGGCAAGTGCTTGACCACTGAGCTACTGCCCCAGCCCCTGTTCTTCTCTTTATCCTGTGCAATCACCTTTCTTTTATAACTTGATAATAGGAAGGCAGACATCAAACCCATCCCAAACCTACAAATGCATTGCTGGGGTATGACAACCTCTGGAAGACCAAAAAAGGAGAAGCAAATGTCTGAAATGAGATAATTAATCCTTATGCAAATAGGGTGTATTCCAACTCTCCTCTTTCCACAAAAGTGAAGGACACCTAATCAAGTCATCAGATGAGAATCACCAAAAAAAGTTAAATTAAATTAAATTTTAAAAATCTTGATAATATCATGCAATTTAGGGGATATCGCTGAACAAGAATTCAAAGAATTGAACCCCATTATTATTAAAAAAATTCTCATTTACTTATTTAGTTGAAGGACTTCTCAGTGCCTGTATCTAGGTATATAGCAAATTATAGCTCTGATGCTGAATCCAGTTATCTTTATCCCTGGCTGGATACATGGGTGGGAGAGATTTTACTCATTTCAATAAGCAATGGAATTTCAATATAATTTTACATTTTGTGTTTAGTAATTATTCATCAACATTTGTAATATATTTATGTGGTTCTTAGAAATCATGCAGAATTTTCTAACAGAACCTTATGGTCACAGTAAATTTTAAATTATTTCCATTTATTTCCATTTTTATTGCAGAGAAGTATGTTGCTCATGAAATACTCTAAAGTATAAAAATATAGTACAAAATGGAATGGAAATGCAACTTCAAGGAGAAAAATGAACAAAAAGAAAACTTTCTACTGGTAAAGAAGCACTTACATATATTTTTTAAATGTGTAATACAAGTATGAGGACTATAGTTAATAACTTTGTATCGTATACTAAAAATCTGCTTGGCGAGTAGATTTCAGTTGTACTTACCACACATAAAAAGTAACTGTGGAAAGTGGTGGACATGTTAATTTATTTGACTATATTAATCATTTCACTCTATATGTATATATATGCCTAAACATCATGCTATATACCACCACTAGGTACAATAGAAAATTAAGTTTGTCAGACACCAAATTGTATTATTTTATTGTATAGATATCAACTAGTGATCTGATACATTATGTTTAAATATCACTACTTATAATGTATAGAAAGTATATACATTTATAATAAATGTATTCACACAATTCTTTTACCTTATGATAAAAAAATTTAGTTATCAATTTCAAAAAGTGGTGAGGAGTATACAGGTTTTTAAAATACTTTTGGACCACATGTGTGAAAAATGTTTGAAGACAAGGAAAATAAAATATTGTGTGTTAGGCAAGAAATGGACCAAGGAAATAACATTCCCACTGTTGAGACTGCGCAGGGCAATAAGATGACAAAGGGCCTGTCTTCTCACATTTGCCTTTGTGTCCTTTATCAAAGAGAAGATCTTCTGACTAAGAATGATTGAATGGACACTGATAAAGGGAAAGAGGAGTTCAAGATGGAAAAAGAAGTTGTAACAATTTACCCATCTCCCTTGAGAGCCAGAGGGTAGTGAGAATATCAAGGATCTGAGTCCGACAGAATTGACTGAGAAATAGTGATGTGCCTGAGGACAAGATGCTTAACTCAGCTCATCTATGTTATGGGCATAATGTGATTTACCATAGAGATAATAATAATCCTGGGAGGAAGAAGTTATTCTTTCTATATTTTTAGAAGAAAGTAAAGGATTAAATTGATAATAAACATGGGAGTACTCACAACACAAAAATGCATTTAATAGATATTAGTTCTATCCTCACCTTCACCTCTCTCTCTTTCTATTGACCCATGCAGTTCTATGGTACCCGTAATGGGACATGATGAAGAGGAGTCTCATTTCAAATACATATTTATAGAATATTATATTACTTTTATCATGACTACTAGTAAAAAGACTAAACCCAGAATGGTATTTTTTTGTTATTGAGAAGAGATCAGGATCTTGTGTTATAAATGACTCTTTCCTTGAGGAGATGACCTTCTTGCTTTACTAGCAAATCTCATTAATGACAAAATTATTTTCATGAAATTGTGGAAGACAAATAGGTTGCTGATCTATGACTATATAATCGATCCTCTCACAAAGAGGACATCCTCACAAAGAAAATAATCCTTCCCAAGTATTTCCTTTTCTCTTATGAGTGAAAAGATTTTTATTTATTACTCAGTGGGAATAAATTCTGTTGATTCATATCACTCACTTAGATGGCATAAGTTTGTGGACAAAATAAAGCATGGTTTAAGATGAGATTGGATGCTCAGGATGGAGTTAGGGACCCAAGCTTCACTGAACAGGCAGGGAATATGGCTAAGGCCATATTAAAAAATATATATTTCTACCATTTTATGGGCTAATTGTCAAATTACTGCTACCTGTTAAGAAGAGGGGTGTAGTGATCCTGAAGAGCTAAAATACATCTAAAGCCTCATATCAGTCAGGATTCCAGCAGTAAATAATTGGCACCTTACAAAGGGGTGACAGATTCTTGTTGATGCTGGAGAATGACTACATGGGCATCCATTGCACTATTCTCTATTTGTCGATGTTTGAACTGTGTATAATAAACTATAAACAAACCAAGGGAGGAGTGAAAGAAGAGAAAAAAATGAGAAAAGGGTTGACAAAGGTATGGACAGAATACCTCCTAAAATAGCAAAGGAAAGCACAGTCTCCCTTCCTCCTCCACTGACACCCCACATCCTCATCCCCCTCCCCCAAGGACGGTGACAATGGCAATTGCTCAGGGAGCAGGTTTGAAGTCACAAGGGGAAAGGAGCAACTCCTGGAACCCAGGGAGAACTATAGCTGTCAGATAGGAGCCCTCTCTCAGTAATTCCTTGATAGAGGAATGTAGCCACTGTCCATCAATTATGTGGCCCTAAATTATGAGGCCCAGTGATAATTGAAAAAGCAAGAAGAGCACAATAAAGAGTACAATGTAAAAAAAAATGCAGTAAATGCATTGTATATGCAGAATCACCAAAATTATGTGGTACGTATTTCAGAGATTATACATCTATATTTGTGCAGAAATACTGCACAAAACTAACTCAACTATAATTTCACTTCTTCATGACGTATATTGTACCAACATTCTTTACCTTTGGCTTACTGATGAGTAAGGAAGAACTAGAAGAAAAAGGAACTTTGGTTTGCCCCATACTTCCCCTTATATCTATGGCATTATCTTTTGTGAAAGCAGTTGCTTAAAATAGGGAAGTAACTTGCATGAGAAAGAATATGATAGGGTTCCTTGGTGGTTGGTGTTTCTTAGAATGCCATTATCATCTTTCTTTTTTTTTTTTTTTTTGTCTTCAACTTGAAGCCAGTTTTGGTTGAAATGGAGAGCATAGCATCTCAGGGCTTCCTCAGTTGTAGCTGTGATAGGTTTACCTTGCACTTCCTTTGAGTCTCCTTGAACTCCATGCATTGTGTGTGGGTGCTCAGGAATCTATTGTCATGGGGAAGGGAAATGCTATATTCAAATGGGCAACAAGAAAAGTGGACACACATCTTACACATTGCATGTAATTCCTGTGTTCAACATAGACTCCATTATCCCACCAGACTTCATTTAAGAAATGTGTTCAAATATAAAATTATTAAGAATTTCAAGACAATGGCAGCAAAGTATTAAACCAAGCAAGTATAGGGCCCTTCTGAACCTGAGTATACTCATGAAAACTGCCCTTCTGCCAACCCATTTTGGGCAAGAAAGGAGCCAGGAGGACCAATACTCCTTCCTCCAGGCTTCCTGTCTCCCACAGGTGACCCCACTGGTGGACCTCAGCCTAAGGAAAAAGGAGACAGAGACACACCCACAGAGAGTAGCCTCTTGGACTGTGGGGAGAAGGGTAGAGAGTGGGTCTGGAATGCAAGCAAATATCCAGCTAGTCCCCAAATCTCTTTCCAACGGTTTTCATTCCTTTGTAACTCAGCTAGGATAACAGGGACCAGGAAGGCTCCAGATGTGGCTCCAGATTTCTGTAGGTCCTGATGCTTAAGCAATTTTATGAGCCTCCTCCCAAAATGAACCGAACAGCAACAATTAATTAGTAAAGCAAAATACAAATATAAATTTGGCACAAAACTGGAATTCAGAATTTAGAATAAACAAAAGAAATTGCTTGGTCCTGTTCTTCTGAAGATGCTAGAAAATCCACCAGGAATGTCTATATCAATATGCTTCCTAGTTGCATGCTGGCTTCCCCTCCCTCCCTGGAATACTTTAGAGCTCCAAGTAGCTCCCTTTACTCATAGAGGCCTGGGGAATTGAAGAGCCCTGAAGCTTAAATTTTTAACTTTACGGTAAAGCCCTCTGAAGGTACAAGAACTAAGGATATAGAATTAAGTAACCACACAGCTGCAGGCATTTCTTAACATGCTAAAAAGGTGGCCCTTGAGCAATGATCTGCCCTCTTTTCCCACCATGAATACCCAAGTGAACCTGCTTGTTGGGCTCCTCTGATCCAGTGCTTTTTTTGCTGTCATTAAGAAATCCCACTGAATTCCAAGTACACCCCGTGAGCAGCCAGTGGAGAGTCACAGCCATTCCTTTCCATACTTGATCTCTCGTCAATTCCTTGGACTATTTTTTTTTTCTGGGTTGCAGAAAGCCAGAGAGAAAACTATATTAAAAGTCATTGCTCTCACTCACCTTCAGATCCTGACCAGATTTGCCCTGATCTAATCAATATGTCCCCTTTAAACATAAAATGTTACTGGTCTTACCAGCTGAAGCACAGAGGAGGTGGTTCACATTCAGAAAAAAAAGAAGAAACAGGTCAGTGAGATACAATGGCTGTCTGGATGAGGTTCCATGGAAGCTAGAGTCTTAGAGGCCAGACCAGGGCCCATGAGAGGAGGGAAAAGGTGAAGACAAAAGAAGAGGATGACAGGCACATACAGGGAAATGGAAAGATGTTAAAGAAAAAATTTAAACTTCTCCTAAGGATTTAGGTGAACTATTTGCTTTGGATAAATATGGAAGAAACTGGCAATATCTGAACTAAGAATTTGTCCTTAGTCAAAACTTCTATGACAAGAATACCATAGACTGAGTGGCTTCAATCACAGGTCTATTTCTCACAGTTCTGGAGGCTGGGACATTCGAGATCAAGGTACCTGCTGATCTGGGGTGTGGTGTGCAGACAGCTGTCCTCTTGCTGTGTCCTCACATGGTGGAAAGGGCCAGGCAGGTCTCTGAGACCTAATTCTTCTTACTAGGGCTCCTGTCTCATGGCCTAATCACCCCCCAAATTCCATCACCTTGGAGATTAGGATTTCAACACATGAATTTGAAGAGGCACAAACAGAAATGCACTCAACATGAGGGTTTACCATAAATAAGATAGAAAAGGATAATGCTTAGTGCATAGGCTCAAATTTTCAGTTTCTTCATCTATAAATGAGAGCATATTGTATTGTTACTTATGTCATCTAACATTGTTGTGTCACGTTACATTACATGGTGTTATGTTTATGGACCTTACTGCAAATATGTGAGAATTGAAAGTAAATTAATACTTATAAACCACTTATTCCACTTCTTCACATATAATTAGTACAATAAATGTGAGAAATTATTTTTACAAAACTGGCTCCAAATATAGCATTTATGAATACCCAATATTTAAACTACCCAAACTAAAACTGCTGTTCCATTTTCTATTATGCACAATTTTACAAAAGTCACCATTTTGAATTGGTGAATTTTTTCATGTTCAATCTCTAGCCAAAGTATGAAATTTTCATAAACATGAGTCAGACTTTTCTAAATTTTTGTTGCCAAAAACAGATTCACTTTATTTTTTTGTCCCTTATGGCTAAATTGGTCGACTCCATTATCCCTAAACATTGAAAAAAAGTTTTAGTTTTCTTTTTAACTTTCATCAATTTATATATAACAAATGAAGAGGGAATCCCAGGCTCTTCTGAGCAAATAGCTAGATGGGGTCTTTCCTCAGTAAAAGCAACTTCAAATTAAAATCAAGTGTAAAATGCACAATTTAAAAAGTTAGAAGACTCAGTCATTAGTTTTCTTTGCTTCTAGAGGTCAAGATGAAACATGAGTGGGACTTTCTGGATTCCTGTGCAAGCACATCACGTAAATTCCCTGGTTTCCTTGTCCTCATCTATAGAAGAACCATGGGGAGGGGAGGGACAGATGTGAGGATTTAAAAGGAAATAGTCTGATAAAATACTGAAAAACAAAAGCACTCTACAAACGCAAAAAGAATTTACTCAAATAATGATCTTCTTAACAAATTTCTTTTTTGCATGTCATTCAATGGCAGGTAGACTGGTTCATCTATCAGGCAAACCAGAAGTGAATTAATCCCATTCACATCTTTGAAGTGCTCTTACCCACATCTGTACTAGAAAACTCACAATTAATCAACTGGAGTTGTTTAATGTTGGTTATAAACAAAAGGTGTCTGGCCAATAGTAGAAACTCAATAAATGTTTGTTGAATGAATTAGGAAGTGCTATAATTTAAAACATTTGACAAAATTCCACCCCCAAGTCTGTTAAAAGTCAAAACATTGGCCAAAACAACCCAGTTACCAGGGAGACACAATTTTCATGGAGAGAGAGTTGAATAATAACAAGAACTATAGCCAAGTGGTAAATGCTCATCTGACAGAATGGACAATTGTGGTGACTCTCCGACCTGAGTGCTTAATTCAATACTTCTACATGTTTAAAAAAAAAAAAGGTTCATGATTAAAGGGAAAAAAAAGTGTCCCTCAAAAGCTCCTGTGTTAATGACATTAAACCTTCATGGTAATATATTACAGCATCACAGCATCACATTGAAACAAAAATGCATGTAGATTTCACACATTGTGAAAAAGCAGAATATTTGCAATGGCACAAGCAAAAACAGTGTCCTGGGGCAGGGTGGGGAATGGTGTAAATGACCTAAACTAATTCACTGGAGGCCCTGAAAACAGGTAAAGGAGTCAATACAGTCTCAAGATATTGGTAAATGCTGACTACAATTCATGAAGACATTTGAGAATGAAAAAGAGGATTTCTTTATTTTTTTTAATCTCATATTAACAGAGGTTTTCTTCTACCATCTGTCCCTCTTCAACCATTGTCCCAGTATTTTTTAAACTATCAGCACTTTTTCTTCTTTAATAACCTTATTAAAACACAATTTGCATACCATATAATTCACCCATTTAAAGTGTACAACTCAGTGTTTTTTAGTATATTTACAAGGTGAATTATTGCCACCATCTAAACTGAGAACATTTTCATCAGCCCTAAAAGGACCCCTACCTGATAGTCGCTCCCTGTGCCCCACCCCCACCCCTGGGGGCAACTGTGAGTTTACTTTCTATCTGTGTAGGTTTATCTGTTCTGAACATCTAGTATAAATGGTTTTTTACAAAATGGTCTTTGGTGACCAGCTTCTTTCACTTGACATTTCAAGGTCCATCCTTATTGTGGCCTGCATAAATATTTCATTTCTTTTTACCACTGAGTAATATTCCACTGTATAAAAATGCTTCATCCTTTCATTAGCTCAAGAAACTATGGATATTTCCACTTTGGAACTATTATGAGTAATGCTGACATTCATGTATACAAATTTGGCGTAGATGTACATAGTAAATCTGAGTCTAAACGTTTTTTCACCTTTTAAAAGTTGAGATATATTTTCCACACTATAAAATACACCATTTAAATTTGGGTTTTAGTATATTCACAAGGCTATACAGCCAACAGTATTATCTAACTCCAAAAAATTTCTACCCCCTACATGGAAACCCTATAGTCATTATCCTTGAATTCATTTTGGATCAGAGTCCTCAGCTCTTCCCTTTGCTTTTGGAAAATGATTAAAAACATCTTTTCATTTTTATTCAAATTGAAATGTCATCTGTATATTTGAAAAATAAGCACATTGGCTTTTTTAAAATAATGGGTTTTTCAACATAAAATTCACATACCATAAAATTCACCCTTCTAAAGTGTATAATTTAGTGGGTTTTTGTACTTACCCAAAATTGTGCAATCATCACTACTGTCTGATTCCAAAACATTTTCATCATGCCAAAAAGAAATCCTGTACCCATTGGTGGTCATTTCCCATTCCCTTCTTCCCCCAAACACTGGCAACTTCGAGTTCACTTTCTGTCTCTGTGGATTTTTTTATTCTGAACTATGTTTAATATTTTGAGGAATAAAAGGGACTTTTAACATTGTTCATTAACGGCTTTTCTGAAGCATTACTCCTTTGATATACATACAAACATCCATTGCTTCTGTAATCACTGACATGTTCATACCTCTATGCCCTTCCTCACAGAGGAGCAGGATACCTGTTAGAACATCAAAGGTGTGTCGGGGGAGGATACTGACAGCTTATGGCAGCAAAGTCTTGATGTCCTTAATAAATTTACCCATTTACAAGTAGCATAGAATTCCCTATAGTTATACAGTTACAAGCTAAAACAAAATGATCTTTTCAGTTGAAAGTTTTGGTTTTTTCCCAAGAGAGAATTTCAGCACTTTGATACACATTGTTACTGAGGATGTTAGGAAAGAGAGAATTTAAAGTAGTAAAACATTTCCAGTTTGGCCAAATGCATCATAAACTATATTAGTTCCATCCAGAAACTTTACTTCAAGGAATTTACTGTAAAGGAATTATCTTTTGAGCCCCTAAGATGCATAGGAGGTGTGCATTAATACATTGCTATTAATAATAGTATAAAATAGGAAACAATCTAAATATCGTTTTTTTTAAAAAGGTTATGTTAACCTGTCAAATAGCCATATGATTAATTAACATGAGGCTATTAAAAATTATCCTGAAGAAAATATTTGGAAAAATGTTTGTGTGCTAAATGATAAAAAAAGATTAGAAAGCAGTCTAAATATTATTCTAAAATTATAAAAATTTGGTATTACACATAGAAATGAGACACAAAAAAATAGTCAATAAAAATTTAACTATGTTTCTATCTAGGGGGTGAGAGATCTTGGGATAATTTCAGAAACACAGCTCAAAGATGTAGAAATATTCCTTTTTTATTCTGAACTCAGCTCAAGTTGCTGTGAGATCTTGCCAATTACAGGTAGCTGTGTTACTTTCAGCATAATAATGAACCCCTTGTGGAACTCCAGCAGAGTTGGCTTACTATTTTATCATTTCTGAGTTTGAACTCAAATTTTATTTCTCAAGATTTTGTCCCTTCCCAGGGGAAATACTGTGGAATGATATCGGCCTAATTATATTGTTTATTGTATGCATGTACAAATATGTAACAGCAAATCCCACCATTATGTACAACTATAATGCACCAATTAAAAAAAAAAGGGTGGTGGGAGGATTTTGCCCTTTTCCTCTTCTCTGGATCTCTGGGGGAGGGGCAGTTTTCAGAATATAATAGCATCCGGTGGACTCTGGCTCCTGCCCTTCCCCTGCTGGTTCCTACTGACCCTGGGTGAGCAGTGACTTGTTGGCCCATCTTCACTAAATGTGCTTTTGGAGTGCCTGGATGGGGTGCCTTCTCCTGGCACTCTGATAAGGCCCTGCAGTTGTCCTGTCTATCCATACTCCCTGACGCCATCTCTCCACCATGCCTCTGAATCACCCCACCTCAGTTCTATCTGGGAGGTTGGTCTTCTTCTGACACCTACCCCTCAATTGTAAGTGATCCCCTCCCAGTAACCTCTGGCAGGCCACTGGACCAAGTCGCGGCAGCCCCAACCCTAGGATATGGATCATTTGTATTTTCAGTCTGCCTCTTGCACACTTAGAGGAACTCAGGATTGCATATCTTCTCCATCCTCTGTTCCTGCCTCAAAATGAGACAGTGACAATCTACCTAGGTGACTCGCTACTGACCTCAGGCTTTGAATAACATTGTCCTCCAAGAATTCTTATAGTAGGGGTGCAAGTCCCTGCTATTATTTACTGATACTGAAAATTCTCTAGAACTCTCTATTCCCATAGTTTTTAAAAGAAGAGGGAAGGAGAAAGCTCTACAAAAACACCAAATTTCTCCCCTCCCCTTTTCTCCCTTTCTTTATTTTTACTTCCCTTTCAATGACTTCCCACTACAGATGAGAAGTGGCTATGGTTCATCCCAGCTCTTATGGTCTGGATATGAAGTGTCCCCCAAAAGCTCCAGTGTTAATGCAGGAAGATTCAGAGGTGAAATGATCAGATCATGAGAGCTGTAACCTGAACAGTCCATCCTAGTTTAAGTGGACTGACTGGGCAATAACTGTGGGCCAGAGGGGTATGACTAGAAGGGTTCACCTTCCCTATGGCCCCTTCCCCTTTCTCCCTCTGCTTTCTGGCTCACCTTAATGGAGCTGTGCTCCTTCACCATGTCCTTCTGCCATGATGTTCTGCCTCACCTTTGGCCTAGAGTAATGGAACAGGCCAAAATGGACCGAACCTCTAAAACAGTGAACCAAAAGAAACTTTTCCTCCTCTAACTTGTTTTGTCATGTATTTTGGTCACAGTGATGAAAACCTTGGTTAACACACTGTGGATGCAAAAGTATGAAGTCTGGGGAAGCAAGCAGTCAGGGCCCAAAGAACAGATATGGAAGGCATCAACATAGAGAGAGGGTTGAAATTATGGAGTTTATAACTGAAAAGAGATCATGGCCTACACAGTCAGAGGGGTCATGTTTTATTATTAAGTGGCCACAAGAAGGCTGGAGATGTAGTTCAGTAATAGATTACTTGCTTTATATGCATAAGGTCTTGGTTTCAATCCCTAACACCAAAAAGAAAGTGAGAATACAAAGTGGGAGCAAGAGAGCACCCTGGCATATTGCAAGATATATAACTTAAAACCTGTGCAAAAAGAAAGACTTCATCATTTACGTTGTCAAAAAAGTAGCTCCTAACTAGCTACCAGGATTTTAGGGATGGAGAATAATGAGTACTGCAAACTCTTTTGTCAGTGAATTGACCAAGGGGAAGGCTTGAGGGAGGCTGGTAGTCTATAAATAAGGGCTGTCTCTGTTGAAAATGCTACTCAAGTAACTCTGCCTGTTCTGGAAGGAAGCTCTTGGAACTGGAAATTCCTTTACTAGGAACATTTATTTTTCATTTACTGAAGAAAAAGAAACCTTTTCTAAAGATTATCTTTGATACTTAGATGCCTGTGGGGATAGAAGATTGGATGGGCTGATGGATTCATAGGTTGATAGTTGACTGGATAGATGAATGGAAAGTGATGGATGTATGAATAGGGGATAGACTGATAGACAAACGTGTGTATGGACGGGTGGGTGACTGAGTGGGTGGATGGCTAGACGGAAGGCATGTCTGCTGTCTACCTGAAAACCGAAAATAGTCTTTAGAAAGGTTACTCCTTTAAGAATTTACAATGAATGACTTCGTTGAATTGAAAAATACTTATTGAGAGTCAATTGTTAATCACCATTTGGAAAAGTCTTTAAAGTAAATGTCCTTGAGGGGCTGGGACATAGCTCAGTTGGTGGAGTGCTCATATGCACATGTCATGGGTTCAATCCCCAACACCACCCCCAAAAAAGAAGATCAACAGGGATGGGAAAAGAAACTGTAACTTTAAATCTAAAGTAAATGTCCTTGACCTCATGGAGCTCTCAGATTAGACATAGAGACAAAGAACAAACACATTAACACAACAAATTATTTTAGATAATGAAAATTATCCTCATCTTAATTTTCATTTTAAATTCCATTAAATTAGAAAGAAAAAAGTTGTACTAATTTCTTCTTACAAATTCATATTGTTTAAAATTTAATATCAGCTAGGTTGCTTGACCTCCTGTCAATTTGCTAAAAAAAAAAAGAAAGGACATAATTTAATTTAATATTTGCATCTGAAGATCAACTAAAAAATGTGTCCTGAATATAAAACATATGTAAATATGTTTCTTTTCAATCTCTTTCCCCTATAGCTAGTATCTGTTTTATTGGAATTACTTAAAAAATATTATACCTAGAATACTATTCAAGTATTCCATCACTATTGTATTAAGCTGCCCTCTGGTGGCTTTTAATTCGGTAAAATCTTGAAGTACCTTAATATCTGTTGTATAGTATATTTAAGGTACTGCAGTGTGTTTAATACTCCATTAGTTCCTACTTTGTGGGGGAGAAGAGTGCCAAGGATTGAATTCAAGGGCATTCAACTACTGAGCCACATCACCAGCCTGATTTTGTATTTTATTTAGAGACAGGGTCTCACTGAGTTGCCTAGTGCCTCAACTGTTGCTGAGGCTGGCTTTGAACTCTCAATCCTCTCGTCTCAGCCTCCTAAACCACTGAAATTAGGCATGCACCACTGCACCCAGCTAGTTTCTACTTTACATATGTACTTAGTTGGCAGGGTCTCTGCAATACATTCAATTAGAAAGAATGAACACTGGCTATTATGCAGATCAGGGAAAGCAATTCCCAAATTCATGTACAACCCAAAGTAATGAATCATCACTTATTAGCATTATTTCCGTCATTTTCAATATAGTAGAAAACTGAGTGATATAATCCTCAGTCACCAAAAACAATTGAAAATTAAAATATATCTACTTAGTGGTTGTTTCTAGCACACACTAAAAGTTCTCACATCACATAAAACCACAAAATTCACCTTTGTTATAAATGTATAACAATCCTCATTAATAAATCAGCTAAATGTTTATCTCTTCTACCAATAATTTGAAATACAGAACAGTCTTTCAACCTTCTTCCAAAGATAAGAAGAATGTGTCTATTGGAAACGAATACCTCTAGTTAAACCATCTGTTATCGTTTGATAACAAAATGAAGATGTCAGTCCCTTTTGTTTTATATTTGTTAAACTTTCTCCAGAATAATGATTATAATTTATAAAATGATCTTGGCTATGAGAACAATCTTTTTCAATAAAAATTGGAAACTTACAGTGCCACCCAACCTTCCTGATTATTCTTTTTAGCCAAAGCAAGATCTAAATTGGGCAGTATAAATTATGTATTTTCAGTTGGGGATGTAAATCTGTGCTTGTCTAGCATGTGTGAGGTTCTAGGTTGAATCCCCAGCATGCCAAAAAAGGCATAATAATAATAATATAAGATTGTTCTATAATGGATACACTCCGAGTTTAGGGGAAGCAGATCCAAATCATATGAGATTACACATTTCTTCAGATTTGAATATTTACTTAAGCATTTGTGTGCCTGTCCTATGTGACTTATTCTATAAAAAAGAAGGATATTTCAGGAAAAAAAAAAACTCCACTTATAGAGAGAGGTTTCAAGATGGCAGAACAGAGGAGGTCACTTTCCTGGCTGCTCCATTGCAGACAGGCAGCAAGATGGGTGAAGACAAAGTGGGGTGGTTCACTGGGAATTAATACTGCACTTTCAAAGCAGATCAGGGACTCAGAATGTTGAATATAATAAAATAAAGAATAAATTTCCAGTACCACTGCCACTGCTGCCAGCACCAGACAGACAACCCCCCAACACACACATGAGCAAAGTCAGGGATAGGGAATTAAAGGGACACTCAATTTTAGGAGGCCTGTGGTGTGTCTGGGTACAGAGAAATTGGAGATCAAAGACACAGGTAGACCAACCTGAAAGGCATGCTACACTATATTCTTGTGCAGGAAGCAAGTCAAATTTCTCCTGGTTCCCTACAGAGGACAAAGGAAGGATCCAATTTGCAGCCATGCTTTGGGGGTCAGAAGCTGGGGAAGGCAATTCCTGGAGAAACCAAGCTGGGCCCAAAATACAGGCTAACCCACACTAAATGATATAGAGAGTGCTAAGTGACCAGGAGAAAATCAAAAGGGAGAGGGGTTTACACAGGGTAATAAGGATCATGGAAACCCACTTGGACCCCTCCTGTTGCCCCCTTCCCCTTGAGTCCAGCAGATGACAAGACTAGCCGGGAGGGACCCACTCTACAGGGAATTTGAAAGGGCAGTGGCAGGAGTGATTGAGTTTGGAGCCTGATCCTGAGAGACCAGGAAATGTAGGATTTACAGGTGACTAAAGGGACAAAGGATTGGTTCCAATGCTGCAGGAGTGGAACACGGGAGATTCCTGGGGTGCAATCTCCCAGTACAGATCAGCAACTGCAAGCCCCAGAGGTACACTGAATGAAAGTCATCAGACCAATTGCCATTCAATAAGCCTCCCTAGGCCTAAACTCTGCCTCCAGGAGATCCAGGAAGGGGATTTCCTTTCACAGAACACTCCAATGACCCCACCCCCAGGGTGGAGTAGACATCACACTCCAGCTCACCCCACCTAACTGCTGAGAAGGGAAGCCAAGAAGTTTTTAAACTCCAAAGGAAATAATTCTTTAACTTTTCACCAAGAACTTTTTTTTTTCTTTTCTCTGTTTATCATGATGTGAATGGTTCATGAACACTCACACATATACGTATTTGTCTCTTTTTTCTCATTTCTTTCATTTTTTGAAGGGAGCTATTTTTCAACACTCAGCATTAGTATATCTTGGTTTTGTTTTGTTTTTAATTTTTATTTCATACATTTTATCTCTCACTTATCTATTTTTCCTTGATTCTCTTTCTCTCTATTCTTCTTCTAACAGCCAAACTCTATTGTTCTCTTTTTCACTCTTCCTTTAATTTTTTTACTTCTGTTTTCTCTCCTCCTCCCTCATAATTATCACATCCTACACTCTTCTCTCCCTACTCACCATGTAAAATTGTAAACCCTTGCACAAACTTACTGTTTTTACTGTGGGCAATAACTGTATCATTTATATTCATTGTGACAATTAACATTGTAAATATCTTAGCAGGATCTATTTGATTTAATGCTGTATATTGTTTGCATTAGTTGTTATTATTTACTCCCCTCCTCCACAATGGTGAGTTATTAGAAACCTTCAGAGACACTATAATTCCACAGGTTAGAAACTCTACTCCCTTAGATCCATACTGTTAGATGGGTAGGCATACACATAACACTAAAAATCAAGGGACCAAACCATTCCAAACAAACCAAAATACTTCAATAACAGAATCCAAAGATACCACAGTAGAATAAATGTCAAAGAAGGAGTTTAGAAAATTCACAGTTAAACTTAAGGTAAAGGACAATGTAAGGAGTGAAATCAGAGAGAATTTACACGGAGTGAAAGATCACTTCAATGAAGAGACAGAGATTCTGAAAAACAAAATCAAGTGGAAATTCTTGAAATGAAGGAATCAATAAATTTAAAATTTAAAAGAAACATCACCAATAGACTAGACTATTTAGAAGTCAGTTTCAGGCAATAAAGACAAAATAGATATTCTTGAAAATAAAGTGAACCATGGAGAAAAGATGTTAAGAGACCATGAACAGAACTTCCAAAAAATATGGGATAACATGAAAAGGCCAAATTTAAGATTTATTGGGATAGATGAAGACTCAGAGATACAAACCAAACTGAAATAATATCAAAAATGTTCCCAAATCTCAAGAATGAAATACACAGGAGGTTTACAGGATTGCACATACACAAAATTACAACAGATCCACACCAAGGCACGTTATTTAGAAAATGCCTGACATGCAAAATAAGGATAGAATTTTTAAAGGCAGCCAGAGAAAAATGACAGGTCACATTTACAGGGAAACCACCCAGAATCTCAACTGATTTTTCAACCTAGACCCTTAAAGCTAGGAGGACTTGGAATAATATATAACACACTCTGAAAGAAGATGGATGCCAACCAAGAATACTATACCTGCAAAATTAAGCTTCAGAATTGATGATGAAATAAAAATCATCCATGATATACAAAACTGTAAAGAATCACAACTAGAAAGCCTACACTACAAAACATACTTAATAAAATATTTCATGAAAAAATGAAAAGTAAAATTGAAAACCAGGAAAGAGAAGAACCACACTAAAATAATAGTCAGTTGAAGGAGAACCTAATTCATAATAAATAACAAAAATAAGTCGGGTGTGGTGGTGCACACCTATAATCCCAGCAGCTCAGGAGGCTTATGAAAACCAGGTTTAGCAACAGCAAGGTACTAAGAAACTCAGTGAGAACTTGTCTCTAAATGAAATACAAAATAGGGCTGGGGATGTGGACAAGTGATTGAGTGCCCCTGAATACAATCCCTGGTATAATAAATAAATAAATTAATAAGACTGGGAATAAAAATCACTTATCAGTAATAATATTGAATGTCAATGGCTTAAAATCAGAAATCAAAAGACACAGACTGGCAGATTGGATTTTTTATTTTTAAAAAAAGACCCAACAATATGCTGTCTCCAAGAGAGTCACCTCAAAGGCAAAGACTGAAGATACAGGGATGGGAAAAAAACCCTATTATTCACATGGATCTTATAAACAAGCAAGAGTTTCTATCTACATATCAGATAGTGAACTTCAAGACAAAGTTAATTAGATGGTACAAAGAAGGTCACTTCATATTACTAAAGGGAATAATACATCAACAATATATAACAGTCATAAATATTTATGTCCCAAACAGTGGAGCATCTACGTATATAAAACAAAACTTCTCAATTTCAAGAATCAAATATTCCACAATGCAATAATATTGGTTGAATTTAAGATGCCTCTCTCATCACTAGATACATATTCCAAACAAAAACTAAATAAAGAAGCTATAGAATGAAAAAATATAATAACTTAAAGTTAATAGACATATATACAATACTTCATCCATCAATGACTGAATACACTTTCCTCTCAGCAGCACATGGGTCCTTCTCTAAAATAGACCACATCTTAGGCCCCAAAGCAACTCCTAGCAAATACAAAAAAAAAAAAAATGGAGATAATACCTTGCATTCTATCATATCATAACAGAATGAAATTAGAAATCAATGATAAAATAAAAGTAGAAGGTAGTCTAACACCTGGAGACTAAATAATATACTTTTGGATGATGACTGGCTAGCAGAAGAAATAAGGAATGAAATTTAAAAATACATAGAGGTAAATGAGAATAGCAACACAATATATCAAAATCTCTGGGACATTATTAGAGCAGTTATAAGAAGAAAGTTCATTGCATTGAACTCATTCATTAAAAAATTAGAAATTCACCTAATAAATAATTTAACATTACATCTCTAAGCCCTAGAACAACAAAAAAAATGCCAAAAGCAGTAGAAGACAAGAAATAATTAAAATCAGAGCTGAACTCAATAAAACTGCAACAAAACAAAAAAATTCAAAAAAATCAATGAAACAAAACCTTGGTTCTGGTGATCCAAGATGGTGAGCTAGAGGAAGGCTGCATTCTGTGTCGCTCCATGACCTGGGATTCTAGCAGTGGGAATACTGTTTCTCTGTGAGTTATTAGAGAACCCCACAATAGCTGCTCCTGTGCAGGTCTCCAGGCCTCACCTTCAGCCCAGGACTCCTGGCCACTCACCCATGCAGGACCTCCAGCTGCCACTCCCATGTGGGCCCCCATCTACCAATGTGGGGTGCCCCTGGTTGCCTCCATCTTGGAACACTGCAACTACTGCTATCGTCCCCTACACACAGTAGCCTACACCTGGGGACACAGGACAGGGTCTGGAGACAGCCACCAGCCACAACACTGCACACCACAGAGCTGCATCTCTAAACACACTGCCCAACACCACCACCCAGCCTGACCCAACCCGACACCCCATCTCTGAAAGCAGCTGCCTTCATCTTGGGACACCTTTGTCTTCATTTTTAGTTGGGGCAACTCCCGGCTTGAGACACCTTCTGGGGCCTAGAAGCAATATCAAAGTACCTATAGTCCCCAATTCTCCCCCACAGCCACTAACCTGGCACAGTGCTTGCGGATACACGGTAGGTCTGAAGCTTGAAAAGCCTGGCCCTGAACTGCCCAATACAAAACAGCTCTCTGTGACAGACACGCAGTTTCTAGAGCCCACAAGACCTCGGGAGAGAGAGGTTCCTCACTGGGAAGTAGAATGGGAGAGGATGAGGGAGATGCAGTTTAAAGACTAAATTAGAGACCAGGAATTGTGAGGTCTGCAGGTGTTATAGGATACTGAACTCCAACAAAAACAATCCTTGTATTTTCCTTCGAGATTTTTTTTCCTTTCTCTCCTTTTCCACCCTATCTCTCTCTCTTCTCCCGCCATCATATCTCCAACGTTTGTGAAACCAAGTACATTACATGAATTAGGCTACTGAGGACTGGGATGTCTGAATAGTATATTATAGTTGTGTTGTATATTCTTTTATCTCCTATTTTTACATTTTTTATTTTTCTTATTTTTTATGTTTGTTTGTTTTTTTGTATGCTCTCTACTGTCTTCCCACTTAATTGTCTCCCCAAAATCACTTTCTCCCATTTCTCCTGCTACTAGCCAAATTCTTTAGATTCATCTTTCACAATTCCTAAGATCTAATAACTCTATATCCTTACCTCCTACCTCCTTAACATATCATCCTATACCCCACTCTCATTCTCTCTTTGTCCACCATCAAAAACTGTAGGCCTTTTTGCAAATCTACTATTTTTTAAAAATTTACATTTATTGTAGTTGAACATAATACCTTTATTTATTTATTTATTTTTATGTGGTTGAACCCAGGGTCTCACTTATGCTAGGCAAGTGCTCTACCACTGAGCCACAACCCCAGCCCAAACCTACTATTTATATTGTAGATAATAATTGAACTCACCATTTTTGTACATTGTGACAAAACTGTAAACATCTTATTAGCAGCTGTTTGGTTTAAGGCTGTATATTGTTTGCATTGAGATCTGTTAAAATTATTCTCCCCCTTAAAAGAGAGGTATTGGAACCCTGCAAGTATGCTATAAGTCTATAGGGTAAAAACCTCAATACCTCAGTTCCAGAGCTAGAAAGGAAGACGCATGAACAATATGAAAAAAACAGGAGAGAAAGTGCCCCAAACAAACCAAGATACTACATTATTAGAATCCATGGACAGCATAGCAAATGAAATTACAGAGAAGAAGTTAAGGACATACATAATTAAATTGTTCTGTGAATTAAAGGATTATATAAAAGAGCAAATACAAGCAGCAAAAGATCAGTTCGATAAAGAGCTACTTAAGCAAATACAGGGAGTAAAAGATTACTTCAATAAGGAGATAGAGGTTCTGGAAAAAACAAAGGAATCAGATTACATATAGGGGGAAAACAATTAGGATCTCTGCAGATTTTTCAACTCAGACCCTGAAAGCTAAAAAATCCTAGAACAACATATACCAAGCTCTGAAAGAAAATGGATGCCAACCAAGAATCTTATATCCAGCAAAATTAAGCTTTAGATTTGATGATGAAATAAAAACCTTCTGTATTAAACAAAAGTTAAAAGAATTTACAACTTGAAAGCCTGCACTACAGAACATCCTCAGCAAAATATTTCATGAGGAGGAAATGAAAACAACAATGAAAATCAGCAAAGGAGGGTATGACACTAAAGGAAATACTGATCAAAGGAGAAACTAGTCAAATTAAATACCAAAAATAAACAAATATAACTGGGAATACAAATCATGTTTCAATAATAACCCTGAATGTTAGTGGCCTAAACTCACCAACCAAAAGACATAGGCTGGTAGATTGGATTTTAAAAAGACTAAACAATATGCTGCCTTCAAAAGACTCATCTTATAGGAAAGACATTCACAAACTGAAGGTGAAAGATTGAGAGAAAATATACCAATCACATGGACTGTGGAAACAAGCAGGGGTTTCCATCCTCATATCAAATAAAGGAGACTTCAAGCCAAAGTTAATCAAAAGGGATAAAGAAGGACATTTCATACTGCTTAAGGGAACCATATATCAACTAGACATCAAACAATTACAAATATATATATACCCCAAACAATGGAGCATCTATATTCATCAAACAAACTCTTCTCAAGTTCAAGAGTCAAATAGACCACAACACAATAATTCTGGATGACTTTAATACACTTCTTTCACCAGTGGATAGTTCTTTCAAACAAGCTAAACAAAGAAACTATAGAAATCAATGATATAATCAATAACTTAGAATTTACTGACATATATAGAATATCTCATCCATCAATGAGTGAATACATTTTCTTCTCAGCAGCACGTGGATCCTTCTCTAAAATAGACCATATATTATGCCACAAAGCAAACTCTTAGCAAATACAAAAAAGTAGGGATACTACCCTGCATTTTATCAGATCATAATGGAATAAAACTAGAAATCAATGATAAAATAAAGAATAAAAACTACTTCAACACCTGGAGACTAAATAATATGAAACTTAATTAACAATGGGTTGCAAAAGACATCAAAGAGGAGATTAAAACTAAAATCCTTAGAGGTAAATAAGAACACTGATACAAGATATCAAAATTTCTGGTACAGTATGAAAGCAATACGAAGAGGAAAGTTCATTGCATGGATTTTATTCCTTAAAAGAAGAAAAAGTCAACAAACAAATAAATGACCTAACATTACATCTCAAAGCCCTAGAAAAAGAACAAATTAATACCAAAGCAGAAGACAGGAAATAATAAAAATCAGAGCTGAAATCAATAAAATTGAAACAAAAGAAACAATTGAAAAAATTGACAAAACAAAAAGTTGATACTTTGAAAAAATAAATAAAATTGACAAACCTTTAGCCATGTTAGTGAAGAGGAGACAGAAAATTCAAATTACTAACATCAATGATGAAAAAGGAAATATCACAATGGACACTACAGAAATACAGAAGATAATTAGAAATTATTTTGAAAATTTTTACTACAATAAAATAGAAAATATCAAAGGCATCAACAAATTTCTGGAGTCATATGATTTCTCCAAACTGAGTCAGAATGACATACACAAGTTAAAAACATAAATCTCAAGCAATGAAATAGCAGACCCATCAGAAGGCTACCACAAAGAAAAGCCCAGGACAATATGGATACACAGCTGAGTTCTACAAGAACTTTAAAGAATTCTAATACCAATATTCCTCAAATTATTTCATAAAATAGAAAAAGAGGTAACACTTCCAAACTCATTCTATGAGGCCAATATCATGCTGATTCCAAAATGAGACAAAGACGCATCAAAGAAAGAAAATTCAGACTAATAACTCTGAACATAATTGCATAACATGAACATAAATGCAAATATTCTCAATAAAATTCTGGAAAATCAAATACAAAACCATATCAAAAACATAGTGCCCCATGGTGAAGTGGGGTTCATCTCAGGGATGCAAGGTTGGTTTGACATATGGAAATCAATAAATGTAATTCATCACATCAAAAGACTTAAAGATAGGAACCATATGATCATCTCAATAGATGCAGAAAAAGCATTCAACAAAATACAGCATCCCTTCATGTTCAAAAAACTAGAGATAACAGGAACATATTTCAACATTGTAAAAGCTATCTATGCTAAGCCCCAGGCCAACATCATTCTAAATGGAGAAAAATTGAAAGCATTCCTTCAAGCAATTGGAACAAGATAGGAATGCCCTCTTTCACCACTTCTATTTAACATAGTTCTTGAAACTCTAGTCAGAACAATTATACAAATGAAAGAAATTAAAGGGATATGGATAGGAAAAGAAAAACTCAAACTATCACTATTTGCCAACAACATGATTCTATACCTAGAGGATCCAAAAAATTCCACCAGAAAACTTCTAGAACTAATAAATGAATTCAGCAAAGTAGCAGGATATAAAATCAAAACCCATAAATCAAAGGCAATTCTGTACATCAGTGACAAATCCTCTGAAGAGAACCTGGAAAAAACTTCCTCATTTATAATACCCTCAAAAAAAGAAAAGAAAATAGTTAGGAATCAATTTAACAAAAGAGGTGAAAGACCTATACAATGAAAACTACAAAATAGTAAAGAAAGAAATTAAAGAAGACCTTAGAAGATATAAATATCTCTGTTGTTCTTGGATAGGCAAAATTAATACTTTCAAAATGACCATACTACCAAAAGCACTATACAGATTTAATGCAATTCCAATCAAAATCCCAATGACATTCCTCATAGAAATAAAAAATGCAATCATGAAATTCATCTGGAAAAATAAGAGACCCAGAATAGCCAAAGCAATTCTTAGCAAGAAGAGTGAAGCAGGTGGCATTATTATACCAGACCTTAAACTATATTACAGCGCAATAGTAACAAAAACGGGATGAAATTGACACCAAAATAGACTTGTAGACCAATGGTACAGAATAGAAGACACAGAGACAAACCCATATAAATACAGTCATCATATTAGACAAAGGTGCCAAAAACATACACTGGAAAAAAGATAACCTCTTCAAAAAATGGTGTTGGGAGAACTCGAAATCCATATGTAGCAAAATGAAATTGAACCCCTATTTCTCTCCCTGGACAAAACTCAACTCAAAGTGGATCACGGACCTAGGAATTAGACCAGAGACCCTGAGCCTAATAGGAAAAAGTAGGCCCAAATCTTCATCGAGTCAGATTAAACCCCAACTTCCTTAACAAGACCCATATAGCACAAGAAAGAAAATCAAGAATCAATAAATTGAAAGGCTTCTTCTCAGCAAAAGAAACAATGAGTGAGGTGAAGAGAGAGCCTATAGAATGGGAGCAAATTTTTATCACATGCACATCAGATAGATCCCTAATCTCTGGGATATATAAAGAACTCAAAAAACTTAACACCCAAATAACCCAATCAATAAATGGGCCAAGAAAATGAACAACAATCAATCAATCAATCAACAAATATAAGAAAAAACGTTCAACATCTCTAGCAATTAGAGAAATGCAAATCAAAACTACTCTAAGATTTCATCTCACTCCAGTCAGAATGGCAGCTATTAAGAACATAAACAACAATAAGTGCTGGTGAGAATGTCAGGGGAAAGGCACACTCATACATTGCTGGTGGGACTACAGATTGGAAAGTAATATGGAGATTCCTTGGAAAACTTGGAATGGAACCACCATTTGACCCAACTATCCTACTTCTTGGTTCATACCCAAAGGACTTAAAAGCAGTATATTACAGGGACTCAGCCACATCAATGTTTATAGCAGCACAATTCACAATAGCTAAATTGTGGAACCAACCTAAATGCCCTTCAGTAGATGAATGGATAAAGAAAATGTGGTATATATACACAATGGAATATTACTCAGCATTAACAATAATATAATAATGGCATTTGCAAGTAAATGGATGGAGTTGAAGAATATAAAACCAAAGGCCGAATGTTTTCTCAGATATGTGGATGCTCTTTCATAATGGGGGTGAAGTGTGCATAGGAGGAATGGAGAAAGTTTAGATAGGGCAAAGTGGAGGGAGTGAAAGGGAGGAGGCATGGGGGCGGGAAATATGGTTGAATGAGATGGACATCATTACCCTAAGAACATGTATGAAGACAGAAATGGTGTGTCTCCACTTTGTGTACAACCAGAGACATGAAAAAATTGCGTTCTATATGTGTACTATGAATTAAAATGCATTCTGCTGTCATCTATAAAAATTAGAATAAATAAATAATTTTTAAAAATTTGGTTCTTTGAAAAAATAAAATAAAAACTAAACAAGAGAAAGAGGGAAAACACTCAAATTAATAGAATCTGTGATGAAAAAAACAAATATCACCAGGTGATAATGAGAAACCATTTTGAAAATGTGTACTACGATAAAATATAAAATTTTGAAGACATCAACAATTTTCTAGAGACATATGACCTACCCAAATTGAATCAGGAAGACGTAGAAAATTTTAACAGATCAATTTCAAGCAGTGAAATTGAGGATGCCATCAAAAGCCTACCAAGAAAGAAAAGCTCAGGACCAGACAGATTCTCAGTCAAATTCTATCAGACCTTCAAAGAAGAACTAATACCAATACTTCTCAAATTATTTCATGAAATAGAAAAGGAGAGAACCCTTCCATATTCATTCTATGAAGGTAGTATCATTTGGATACCAAAACCAGACAAAGACACCTCAAGGAAAGAAAATTTCAGACCAATATCCCTAATGAACATAGATGCAAAAATTTTTAATAAAATACTGGCAAATCACATACAAAACATATTGAAAAGATAGTGCTCCATGATCAAGTGGGTTTAATCCTAGAGATGCAAGGTTGTTTGGACATAGGGAAATCAATAAAGATAATTCATCACATCAGTTGACTTAAAGACTAGAATCACATTATTATCTCAACAGATACAGAAAAAGAATTTGACAAAACACAGCATCCATTCATGTTCAAAACCCTAGAAAAACTAGGGATAGTAGAACTATATCTCACCATTGTAAAAGCTGTATACTTCATTCTAACCAGAGAAAAATTGAAAACATTCCCTCTAAAAACTAGAACAAGAGACAGATGCTCTCTTTCACTACTTCTAATCAACATAGTCCTTGAAACTCTAACCAAAGCAATTAAGCAAAAGAAAGAATTTAAAGAAATACAAAAAGAAAACGAAGAGCTCAAGCTATTCCTATTTGCCAACAACATGATCTTATATTTGGAAGACCCAAAAATTTCACCATAAAACTCCTAGAACTCATAAACAAATGCAGCAAAGTAGCAGGATATAAAATTATCATGCATGAATCAATTGTGTTTTTATACGCTAATGATAAATTAGGTAAAAGACACATTCGGAAAACTATCCCGTTCACAATATCTTAAAAAAAAAAAAAAACCTTGGGAATCAATCTAACAAAAGAGGTGAAAGACCTCTTCAATGGGAACTACAGATCCCTAAAGAAACAAATTGAAGAAGACCTTAGAAGATAGATTATCCACGTTCTTAGATAGGCAGCATTAATATTGTCAAATGGCCATACTACCAAAACTGCTATACAGATTTAATGCAATTCCTATTAAAATTCCAATGACATTCTTCATAGAAATAGAGAAAGCAGTCATGAAATGCATTTGGAAAAGTGAGGCTTAGAATATCCAAAGCAACCCTTAGCAAGAAAAAAAAAGCAGAAGGCATTACAATACCAGATCTTAAATTGTACTACAGAACTATAGTAACAAAAATGGCATGGTATTGGCACCAAAACAAACATGAAGATCAACTAATGGTACAGAACAGAAGACACAGAGACAAACCCACATAAATACAGTTATCTTATACTAGACAAAGGCACCAAAATATATGTTGGAGAAAAGAAAGTCTCTTCAACAAATGATGCTGGGAAAACTTGAAATCCATATGTAGCAAAATAAAATCAAACCCCTATCTCTCATCCTGGACAAAACTCAACTCAAAGTGAATCAAGGACCTACGCATTTGACCAGAGACCCTGTGCCTACTAGACAAAAATGTAGGCTCAACTTTCCATCATGTTCCTTTAGGAACCGACCTCCTTAACAAGACTCCTAAAGTATAAGAAGTAACAACAAGAATCAATTAATGGGACCATATCAAACTAAAAAAACTTCTTCACAGCAAAGGAAACAATCAAGAGTGTAAAGAAAGAGCCTACCAAATAGGAGAAAATCTTTGCCACCTTCACCTAAGATTGAGCATTATTCTCCAGGATATAAAAGAACTTAAAATTTTAACACACACACACACACACACACACACACACAAACATACAAATAAGCCAATAAATAAATAAGCAAAGGAAATAAACTATCTCTTCACACAAGAAGAAATATGAATGGTCAATAAATATATGAAAAATGTTCAACATCTCTATCAGAGAAGTGCAAATTAAAACTCCCCTGAGATTCCATCTCACTCCAGTCAGAATGGCAACAATCAAGAATACAAATAACAATAAATATTGGCGAGAATGTGGAGAAAAGGAATGCTCATACATTTTTGGTGGGACTACAAGTTATTGCAACCACTCTGGAAAGCAGTATGGAGATTCTTCATAAAACTTGGAATGCAACCACCCAGATATCCCACTCCTGGGTCTATACCCAAAGGACTTACAGTCAGCATACTACAGTGACTCGGCCACATCACTTTTTATAGCATCTCAATTTACAATAGCTAAGCTATGGAACCCTTCAACAGACGAATGGGTTTTTTAAAATGTGGTATATTTACACAATGGAATATTAGGCATAAAAAGAGTGACGTTAATGACTTTTGCTGGTTAAAGGATTGATCTGGAGACTATTAATGATAAGAAGCCAGTCCCAAAAAAACAAAGGTAAAATGTTTCTCTCATTTGTGAACACTAACACACAACAAGGTATAAAAGAATAGAATTTCAGTGGATTAGAGAAATGAAGAGAAATGAAATGAAGGATAGATTGGAATAGGAATGACAGTAGAATGAATCAGACATAACTTTCCTATGTTAGAATATGAATACAACACCAGTGAAACTGCACATCATGTACATCCACAAGGCTGGGATCCTAATTAGAATAAGTTATACTCAATGTATGTATAATATGTCAAAATATACTCCACTGCCATGTGTATCTATAAAGAACAAATAAAAAATGTCAAAAAAGCTTCATGTATATTTTAAACTATTGCATCACCATAGGAATTAATGCTTGAGAGATTAAACATGCTTCACTATTGAAAAAGAACTGAAAGCTGGGTTAGCTATTAGGGGAAATCAAGCTTTGTAGAGGAAATGGCTCTCGAACAGGGCTGTGATGGATGGATAGGATTTTAGTGGAGTAATGTTGATTCTGATTCTGATTGGAAAGTATGCATGAATGTGAACATGTCAGGAGATCATATGTTGCTGAAAATCATTAACAGAATTGAGTTTAAAAACCAGCTATTTTCTAAAACAAATGCATAATTATAATATGTTATAGTTAAATATAGAAGTTAAAGTACATTTTATAGCTATGTTTAGCAAAATTCAGAAAAATTTCATAACAGCAACTGTTTTACCTAATTTGACAACATACATTGGACACCTACTCCATACCATCACTAATTGATGATTATTACAATCAAAATTAGTAGAATCAATGGACAATGGTTATAACAGAGTCTATCTGGCTATTTTAAGCTGTTCAACTCTTTTTAAAATAGAGAAATTACTTAAGTAGATGAAAATGCACAGCTCTTGAGTGTACAAATCTATCAGTTTTGACAAAACAAACCCACATAAGCTTTATGACATTCTGTGTAGTAGGTTCAAGATCCTATGTCTGATGTTCCTTCATAAAGAGGGATTACACAAGGGCATGAGTAAACAGGAAGTGGGTATCACTGGGAACCATCTCACAGGTGCCGTCACAGAGTGATAAACTTTAAGAAGAAGGGAGAGCTCTTCTATGGTATTAGAAAGAAAAGGGGAAGAATTGGGTATGGTAGAGTAGTTTCCTAAAATTTTAGTGAGAATGAAGGTGTATCCTTCATATAACTTCTATTTTTATGCAAACTAAAATACTCTTTCTGAGAGTGAAGACAGAATTGGAGTCATTGGAAGTTTGATAGTGGAGAAGTGGATAGTTGTGTGAAAATAGTAGAGAAGATCGGGAAAAAAATTATTGTTAAGAATGAAAGAGGCAATGGAGGAAGGATAGCATCTTCAACAAATGGTGCTGGGAAAACTGGAAATCCATTTGCATCAAAATGAATCTGAATCCCTATCTCTCGCCATGCATAAAAGTTAACTCAAAATGGATCAAGGAGCTTGATATCAAATCAGAGACACGGCATCTGATAGAAGAAAAAGTAGGGTATGATCTACATACTGTGGGATCGGGCTCCAAATTCCTCAATAGGACACCCATAGCGCAAAAGTTAACAACTAGAATCAACAAATGGGACTTACTCAAACTAAAAAGTTTTTTCTCAGCAAAAGAAACAATAAGAGAGATAAACAGGGAGCCTACATCCTGGGAACAAATCTTTACTCCTCACACTTCAGATAGAGCCCTAATAACCAGAATATACAAAGAACTCAAAAAATTAGACAATAAGATAACAAATAACCCAATCAATAAATGGGCCAAGGACCTGACCAGACACTTCTCAGAGGAGGACATACAATCAATCAATAAGTACATGAAAAAATGCTCACCATCGCTAGCAGTCAGAGAAATGCAAATCAAAACTACCCTAAGATACCATCTCACCCCAGTAAGATTGGCAGCCATTAGAAAGTCAAACAACAATAAGTGCTGGAGAGGATGCGGGGAAAAGGGCACTCTTGTTCATTGCTGGTGGGACTGCAAATTGGTGCAGCCAATTTGGAAAGCAGTATGGAGATTTCTTGGAAAGCTGGGAATGGAACCACCATTTGACCCAGCTATTCCCCTTCTCGGTCTATTCCCCAAAGACCTAATAAGAGCATGCTACAGGGACACTGCTACATCGATGTTCATAGCAGCACAATTCACGATAGCAAGATTGTGGAATCAGCCTAGATGCCCTTCAATAGATGAATGGATAAAAAAATGTGGCATTTATACACAATGGAGTATTACTCTGCATTAAGAAATGACAAAATCATAGAATTTGGAGGGAAATGGATGGCATTAGAGCAGATTATGCTAAGTGAAGCTAGTCAATCTTTAAAAAATAAATACCAAATGACCCCTTTGATATAAGGGGAGTAAACAAGGACAGGGTAGGGACGAAAGTTTGAGAAGAAGATTTACATTAAACAGGGATGAGAGGTGGGAGGGAAAGGGAGGGAGAAGGGAAACCGCATGGAAATGGGAGGCGATCCTCAGGGTTATACAAAATGTCATATAAGAGGAAAGGAGGGGTAAGACAAGATAATACAAATGGAAGAAATGATTTACAGTAGAAGGGGTAGAGAGAGAAAAGGGGAGGGGAGGGGAGGGGAGGGGAGGGGAGATAGTAGAGAATAGGACAGACAGCAGAATACATCAGACACTAGAAAGGCAATATGTCAATCAATGGAAGGGAAACTGATGTGATACAGCAATCTGTATATGGGGTAAAATTGGGAGTTCATAACCCACTTGAATCAAACTGTGAAATATGATGTATTAAGAACTATGTAATGTTTTGAAGGACCAACAATAAAAAAAAAGAAAGAAAGAAAAAAAAGAATGAAAGAGGTGAGCTGGGAAATAGAGGACTGGCTGGGAATGTTGTGGGCCCTGTCAAAGTAGGTATCCATAAATTTACCGTGAAATCAATCTTTCCCATAGAGTGATTTCCACCCCATCTAGCTGCAGTTAGTAATAGGCAAGCAGAATACTACTAATGATCACCCATTTTTCTTAGGGGAATATGGAAAGGATGAAAAGTTGCTAAGGCTGATACCAAAATTCATGTAACCATAAAATCCAACAAAATAGCTGCCAGTTTCAGAGTCTAAAAACAGGACCTGTCATGCAGAGATTTTTATTTGCTACAAAACTCACAGAGAATCAGGTTAGCACAAAATAGCCCTGGCAGCTAAGTTCCATGCCATAAAGTTTTCTTTTTAGATGCCTTTCCTGTAATTCATGTTTGCTGATGAAATCAAACCCGTCAATCAGAGAAGAGTATTTTCTCTGATTACACTGGAAAGACTGTCTTCAGAAAAGTTACCAAAATGAATTTTTGAAAAGTAGATGACATGTACACACTACCTTCTGAATAAAACCTAATAAAATCCTCACTTTGGTGCTTGTTTTTTTTAATACAACATTTATTAGTACATTATAATGACATACAATAGTGAGATACAAGTGACATGTTCATATATGTACATATATAATTTGCCCCCATTCATTCCCCAGTAATTCTTCCTTCCCTTCCTCTATTCCCTTCCCCTGTTTCCCTTCCTCTACTCTTCTGGATTTGCTTCTGTTTATTTACACGTATATATTACAGGTATATTTTTTTACTGGATTCATTCTCATATAGGCATATAGGATAATTTGTTTCTTATATAGAAAATCTTTCTTTATCTCAAGAAGATTGAGACAGTTTTCCCAGACTGGAGGTCTGGCTAATTACAGTGGGTCAGTGTCACCCTGTTTGTTCCGGCTTCCAGTCAAGTGCGCTAATCGTTTCATCAGCTACCAGAATGATGCTTGCCCAGAGCAGTGGAGGCAGGGGCCTGGATGTAAACAGGAGTCTCTCCTGCTTTGCATGTATGTGCTGTTGGATTGGGAAGGTAAGCAGAGTCAGGTGTGGTGCCTGACTTCACTCAGCCTTGTCTATTAAAGGGTATCCAAAGATTAGAATATTAAAAGGCAAAGAGAAATAAAATTTTTATACTCAAGACAGCTTTAAACCAAGGCACATATATGGAGAAGACAAGCAAAAAAAATAGTCGAAATTTTTTTTCAGGTTCTAAAAGACAGAAAAACAAAGTTTAGGATTAGCCAGTAAGAGTGGTTGATATGTTAGTCACAATAGGATAGAACATGAGAGGGGCTAAGAGACACACAGAGAATAGGACTGTCACTTGGGGTTGGAGGATATGATACCAAAAAGGCAGACCAGAGGCGCTAGGAGTGACTGAACTACTGAGCTAGGAGCAGAGGTGGTTGATTGTGCCTAAAATGGGGTTGGAACTCATGATGTCTGGGTGTTTTACAGAGTGTCATCATGGTGTTATTGGCAAAATGGGTTTTGCCAACTAACTGCTGTGCATGATATGATTTTTATGGGAGAATACTTTCAAGGTTCCTATGTTTTTGTGTACATTTAACTCATGACCTTTCTAGAGAAAGGAAATTACTACCTAGATCTTACAAGAGGAACAGAACAGCTAAAATAGGCCTGGATAATACCTAGTAGATATGATAATTAAGAGAGCTTACAGTACAAACCAGATGCAAATCCATCATCCTGACATAAGATTGCTCTTCAAGCAACATATCCCTTTAAAATATTTTATCCTTACTATAAACAAACAAAAAAATTCATTGCAGAAAACTAAAAAATTCATTCATCCATGAAACCATTCATTTGGTGAAAACAGAGAGCCTTGGTGGCCTTGTTGGAGAGTCATGTATACAGCAATGAATAAAATTTCCTGCTTTAGTGGACCCTACTTTCTAATGAAAGGGACTATGAATAAAAGAATCACAGTAATTTTAGTTAATAAGAAAAAATGAATGGGTCAATGAGATGCAGAATGACTTCTGGGTAAGGTGGGAAATAAGGATACCATTGGATGTAGTGCTCAGACCAAGATCTATTACAGAAAGTGAAACTTGAGCTGAGATCTGAATAATGACATCTGGGGGAAGAGCATGTTAAGTGAAAATAATAATTATTAGCAAAACATGAATATGGGAGATATCTTAGCCTATGCTAGAAACTGACCAAAGCTCAGTGATCCTGGAGATGAGTGAGCTAATCAAAGACCGAAGATATAGTTAGAGTAGCCAGCAAAGGCAGAACCACCTAGGACCTTGCAGACTGTGGGAAGACTTTGCATTTTGTTCTAGGTACTATAGAAAGCCATGTTGAAATTTAGCCAAGAAATACACATGATTTGAACCACATTTTAAAAATATGACTTTGGCTCTTTTGTAAATGAGTAGGAAGGGCATAAGGAACTATAAAAAAGAAAATTAAATCTATGAATGTTTCCAAAACTGTAATGCTAACATACGTACAGTTTTGTATGATTTTAAAATTCTATATCATGAGGATATAACTATGTCTTAAAAGCCATTAGAAGTAATTTTACAGATAAACATATGAAAGTATTGTCTGTGTTTCACCCAAATTTATCTTGCCATTTCCCTAATGTTGGGAAATCAATCAACTATTCCCGTTTGAATCATGGCACTTATAATTACATTTTATTTAATCTTTGACTGCTTTTCTCACTTCATCAGAATCCATTCCTAGATGTTAAATTAAACCACAAGTTCAAAAAATATAAGTGCTGGATTGTTCTATTGTTATCTTGATTAAGCTGGGGACTATGTTTCCCAGAATTCCTTTCCCTGTAGCTTAGAGATAGTTAGCCAAAAGAAAAACTCATGTGAGATTTGAACAGTGGACGTGAGGTCTTTGGTATTAGAATGGGGCAGAGTCCATGTTGTCCTTTCTCTTCTCTTGGCATGGAGCCCTTCCTTTTGATTGGTGGCCCTGCTGGTGGACAGTGGCCCTACTCCTGTCACCGGATGCCTGGCTGCAGATCTCCAGAAGCAATGTCTCCAGACTGATTTTCCTACAAACTGTCTTTGGGAAATTCAACCTTTACGTCCATATTAGTAGCTCAGATTTATTCTACAAGTGATTGAGGATTAGCTAATGGCTCTTTTTTTGATCTCAAACTTCCCCATCTGGGCTTTCACTTCCCTAGTTTTCCCCACAATTATGTAAGGTCTATTAATATAATATATCCTGGATTCTGTAATGCTTCCTCTGCATGTCTAGTACAATTATGAGCCTTTTGATGTTCTTGTTACATATTGCCAGATTGCTTTCCTGAAAACCTGTTCAACACCCACCAGAAGGTTATGATGTGGTTAATCTCTCCACCTTTTTGACAATATTGATATTTTAAATCTCTTTCAATTCTGTAGGGAAAATTAATATCTAGTTTTATATCTCCAATTACTGATGAGATTGAACTATTATTTTCTGTGACTCTTTACTATTTTATCTTTTCAATTGGGGACAATTACCATACTTTAAAAGATTTTTGAAAAATTGGAGAAAATTTTGTAACAACCTCACCTATAGTTTCTCATTTTTGTCAATCTTTTCTTTTTCTTTCTTTCTTTCTTTCTTTTTTTTTGGGGGGGTGTGATGTTGGGGATCAATTAACCTAGGCTTTGTGTATATTAAGTATATGCAGTATCATTTATTAATCTTTTCTCTTGGTACTCCCTACCCAAATTCCTTCATTAGTTTAAGGTTGTTATTGGATTTTTTTAAATTTATTTTTTAAAATCTTAATCACACATGGTCAATTCATAAATCAGTAGATGGAAGGTCAATCAAGGGTTTGGGATTGGAAAAATAATAGAAGGCAAATCTATTGAGATTTACGCATAGGCTCAAGGAGCAGAGTGCCAATGAAGAAAAGAATAAATTCTATCAATATCACTTTCTCTTTTATTTTATTCAAGTTTTACATTCCCAGGCACCAGCATTAAATCAACCTAGCTTATATGAGGTGCAGGCTTTCTAGCTCCATCTGGTTGTTGAGAAAAAGATACTGGTAGAAAGCATCTCCAAAGGCAGCTTTCTCATTCATAGTGGGAAGGAAGATACCTGAATTTACCTTTTTACCAAGAGTATTTCCAATTCAGAAAAAGTAGTTTCACAAAGGACACTGGGATGCTAGTAAGAAGATAGAATCTTGAAGATTGGGTAGTCTAATTCCAAAGCTGGGTAAGCCAGATCTAGCTGCTTTAGTCTATTTTGTAGCACTGTGACCAAATAATCTGACAAAAACTACTTTCAGGAAGTAAACATTTTGTGGTCTCATGGTTTCAGAGGTTCAGTCCATGGTTCACTGACTCCACTTGTCTGGGTCCAAGATGAGGCAGAACATCCATGGTGGAAGGGCATGGCTCAGCTCATCACAGCCAGGAAGCAGGGAGGTGGGGGGAGCCCAAGGACCCAGAAACAAAATACACAATCCCCAAGGCCCCCAAAGACCCACTTCCTATATAGCTATACCTGCCTGCCTACAGTTACCACCCAGTAATCCATTCAGACTATTAATCCACCAAAAGGATTAATCCACTGATTAAGTTTACAGCTCTCATGCTCTCATCAATTGACCTCCTTCATTAACAAAGGAAAGCTTTTGGGGCCACCTCATATCCAAACCATAACACTAGTCTCTGGTGAGTTTTCACTGATCCTGAGTACAGAATGAATGAATACATTTTGAAATCACAGATTTTTAAAAAAAAATTGCAAGTAGTTTGATTGGGGTTGTAACTCAGTGGTAGAGCACTTGCCTAGCACATGTGAGGCACTGGGATCCTCAGTACCACATAACAAATAAATAAAATAAAGGTATTGTGTCCACCTATAACTAAAAAAATATAAAAAAGAAGTCAATCAACTATTTTTTTAAAACTGCAAGTATTTTATGAGCTATCATTTATAAATCTATGTAGGAAATATGCAAAATAAATGAATTCCCTTTTTACATTTTTATAAGATTATCTGAGCATATGTAAGAGGATGATTTACTCAAAAATAGAAGGGTTTAACAGGTTTGGCAAACCCTATCAGTAACTTTCCAGACCTTATTCACCTATTCTTTCTTTTGTAGTCATACAGTTAAAATATTAGTGTATGTTGTCAAGCAACCATGAAGATGACTTCTTTCCCACTTACTACTAGTGGCAATTATATTTTTCAGCAAGAAGAAGCAGAAAGACCTGGCTTTTTTTGTGGTTGTTTTTTTTTTTTTTTTTTTTTTTTTGAATTGTTGGTTGAAAGCCAGTACTTGCTTGGCAGGTAAGTGAGTATTGCAAATAGATAAAAGGAAACTAAACTCTAAATGTATAAGTTATTTTAAAAACAGGAATAAGAAGTGTTGCCATAAGTTGAAGGATCAGAACAAGGATCTGAAAAGCTTTAAAGCACCAAACAGCTGCTTTTTCATGTTTCCTCTCTCTAGTCTTTTAGTCTCTGGTTTTATTTTTCTTGTTCATCTCTCTCTTTTTCCATCTCTTTCTTCATACCAGCCTTTGCTATTGCTATAAATAGTGCTCCTTTTTGTGCAGAATCAGTGTCTTTTATCGTCTCTGTCCCTGCTAATTTTCCCCTAGCGTCCACTTCCCCTTTAATCCACAATAAACTGTGTTTTAGAGAGGCCTGTTCCTGCTCAGCTCAAGACTACATTTTTCAGTTTTCTGGTAGCCAGCTGTGGGCTTATGACTTATTAGACCAAGAGGATGTATGCAGAAATATTAAATGGGACCACCAGGTCATGCCCTTAAAAGGAATGTGTATTCACCTTTCCTCTTTCCTGCAGGTTGTGATATTAGGAGATGATGTGGGCTTGAGAAGTAGCCCTAGGCCCAGAGAGGACACCGCTGATATGATGGCAAAATTGACAAACTTGAAAACAATGCACTTCATTGCTTGGTTTTATTGATCTATGTATGTAAGTTATTCTGGCAGACATTGATGTTGTCAATGTTGCTTACAGGTGTAAGTTGTCCACCTTAGGACTCTCCTGTGGGAGAGAAACTTCTACTTAAGTCTATTCTAAGTAGAAAAATCACAGAGGCTTAAACAGCCTCTTAAATAAAATATGCTCTTCAAGATTTGAACCTTTATGAGGGTGCATGAGAGAACTTTTCTTTTTCATAATTGTTCCTTACACAGCTCATATTAAGCATATTGAACATCAAGGGATGAACTGTGGCATTTCAAAATTCAAATGTTGAAGTACCAATTCCCCTTTTCTTAGAATGTGACTCTATTTGGGGATAGAGGGTTTAAGGTAAAATGAGGTTATTATGATGGGCCCCAAACCAATATGACTTGTGTCATTATAAGAAGAGGATGTTTGGACAAATTCAGGCACAGAAGGTCCATGTGAAGACACAGGGAGAAAACAACCATCCACTAACCAATAAGAGAGGCTTCAGTAGAAACCAGCCCTACTAATCTTCCCCTTCTCCTTCTTCTTGGCTGCTGGGGATTAAATCCAGGGCCTCAAAAGTCTAGGCAAGTGCTACACCATTAAGCTACATCTCCAGTCCTAGGTATTTTTCTTTTTAATAAAAGTATCCCTGGGAAATGAATATATGTTAGAAAAAAATAGGCAGATAGAAAATGTTTCTTTTTTCCCCCCAAGAACACCATCAATGTCTGGTAGAATCACTCAAAAATGTAGACCATTAAAGCCAAGAGATAAAGTTCAGTGTTTTCAAGTGTGCTGATGATTTGAGTCATTACATAATTCATTAAAAATCTAATTTTTGCTGAGAAATTCAGGATTTTAAATCCCAAGAACATTGCAAAGTGCACTATTCATATTACCCACAGACAAAATCACTGCTTTAAAAACAAATTTCTTATGTAGAAGAAGAGCAAATTCTTGTTCAAGTGACAATAATCACAAAATTTCAGGATATGCTTAGACAAAAAAAAAATCTTTTAAATTCTCTTTAAACTTTAATGAACTAAAATCCATGACAGAAAACAAGAGGTAAACTTTTAAGAAAGCATGTATTTTAGTGAAGATATTTCAAGTAAGATAGCAAACATCTACTTGTGCCAGCTTACAGGATAAAAAAAAACCTCATAATTTACTGGTAAGCTATGAGGAGTCCCTCTCAGAACCCATAGGTAGGAAATAGGATCTCAAGCAGAGAGGAGAGTAGCAGAAGCTGGAGACCTGCCCGGCCACTCCTCCTGTTTAGTGTAGAAGCCTTTCCACACCCTCTTGGTCTCTCATCTCTATTTCTTTGCTCATCAGTTTTATTTCTGCCCCAAACAACCTTCCTTCTTGCTTCCTCCCCATGGCCAAGGGTGAAAGGAATGATGGCAAGGCATGTTACATACATAAAGCAGATACATTCTTCACCCATGAGCTGGGAAGTCACTTATTAAAGAACTGGGGAGGAGTTGTGGTTGGGATAATAACTCTAAAAAGCTATAATATTTACTCCTACAAAACTACACAAATTGTACAACTTCCTATCAGAATTTTCCTTGACATAAAAAAGCCACATAATTAACTAGGGCATGATTTCATAGGAAAAATGATGATATAGCAGTTGGAATTGATAAAGTAGTATATGCTTTTCACTCCATTCTTATGTAGTGCTATGTAAGACCTCAAGGAATTAGTTTCTAAGGCTTAGGGTCTCTACTAGGGAACCAGAATTCTAAGCTGAATCTTTATTAATTGGCACTAAAATCAGTTGGGGATGGGGAATAAAAATAAAATTGTTCATTTATACATCATCTTAACTTTTGGATGCAATGTATAAATAAACAGAAGAATCAGTTTTAAAAGTAGAAGTTACTTATTCCCTTCCCATATGTTTGAAAAAAACCTGATGATGAATTGATACTTTCAAGACAACAGAATTCACTAAATTGCTTTAAGTCTTGTGGTTTATCACATCATAGCATATTTTCAATTAGCTCAATTGTTAGGTGTCATAGAATTATCAACACTTGCAAGAGTGAATTGTTCTGTAGCTTATAGTCCTTCCCCCTTATAAACTCGGAGGGTGGAGCTATGAGGCAGGCAGAATCGGGCCTACAAGGAGGAGACTTAGAACTTAGAACTGTAGGTGGGATGCCCCTTCCCACCAGGGTATGGGAAGAGGGATAGGGAAGCTCATTTGGAGAAATGGGTTAAGTCATGTGCAGGGTTGGTTAAATTAAAGGCAGTCCCACAGTGCTAGGCGGCAGTGCAGCTCAGACATTAGTCATTCATATAATGCTATCAAGAAGCCTATAAGAAATGTTTCTTTCAGCAAATTACAGAAGTTTCACCCCAAATTGGTATGACCAAAAAAAAAAAAAAAAGGATTAGCCCCATGTAACTGAAAAGTTAAAGGCTAGGGTTGATTTTTAGGTATAACTTATGTGGAAAACAACATGGTATAATCATAACCCATGTCTACCCATCTCTTGGTTTGGCTCTGTTCTCCTTTGGTATCTTGGATTTATTCTAACATAGTTCCTATCATGATTGTGAGATGGTGCCTATGGCTTAGTGTCATCTGTAGATCCAGGCAAAAGTCCCTTCTGCTGTCCTACATGATGGAGAACTCTTCTCCAGCTTTCCTCAAGCCATGCCCTTTCCCATGGAGCAATGAGCCTCTAGGCCCAATGGGATATACGCCCCACCCCCACTCCTTCTTAAGTTCTTCTAGACCTGGGAACCATGAACCCGAGGATTGTTCCCCCAATCTCCCAACTAGTTCTTAGACCATGTGGGCTTCTTTCTTAAGGCCATCCTCTTGTGGTTGAAACAGTCAATCTGTATATCTTTGAGTCCAAGGGTTAGCTATTTGCAGAAGATGTGGTTGGAATTTGTATGAGAATGACGGAGTGTTCATAGATGGCTTATGAGTTCTCTTATGGTACAGAATTGAGGCAAGAGTGAAAAGAGCAGTAGATGGGCCAAAATGTGAGTTTTCTTTTCATCAGCCATCATCCAGAGCACAAATCTGAGGAGTCTGTGAACTGAACCTGCCTTTCAGGTCATTATGAAAGTTTATTTGTCCAGATAGGAGAGAAGAACACAGTTTTACCTAATTTTTTTATTTTTCACATATTTAGGTATATGGTTCTATGTTTAGTACCGAGGCCTACATTTACTCTCTTATCCCTGAGACTGGCAAATGTTGGGGTCAAAACTCCTACAGTAATAGCCTTACAGATTTTAATATAAACAAAGAAAAGTAACTATCATAGAATTTCCAGTAGTCATGACATTTTTTCTGATGGAATAATTGTAGATCACACTCCCAACTCTGAGCCAATCACTGGACCTTTGTACCCCAAAGTCCACCCCCTAGGGTATAGAACAGAGACCCAACCAGCTTACTAGGACTAATATGGGAGTGTGGAGGATCTCAACCTAAAGTTGGGGCTGCTCCTAGAAGGAGGAATGAAGTTTAAGCTAGCAGTTCTGGCACAATCCTGGAAAATTTCGTCTAAAACTCAGTTCTAGGATATTTTATGCCTTTTTTACATAATTGACCTGGAATGACATGGTTGATCCTAAAAGGAGGGTCATTACTGTTAGGTAAAAAAGATGGAACTACAGACAGGGAGTCTGGGGCAGACAATGTATCCATGAACAAGTCATCTGGGGAAAAGTGGGGGAAATGAGAAAGAACAGTATTGCTTAGGAATGTCCAGGCATCCAAGCACCCCAGAGATTTTAAGCTTGTCAGAAACAGACATTTGAAGAAACAGGCAGGGGTCAGGTCTGGTATGGTGATTTCATTCCGAAAAGTTTCCAGACAGGCTAAAGAATTTACAATTGGAGAGAAAGATGAGTGAAATTGTGTCTGTGTGTAGAGGGCATCCATAAAAAAGACAAAGACAGAAGATGGGGCAGAAGAATCAAGATGGAGGCCAGCTTTCCCTCACATTACTCAAAAAGTAGAAGTAGAACCTTGAGAAGAACTGGCCTTTTGACTGAGGTTTGCAATATGAAAACCATTATGACCAAAAGAGAGAGTATAAACACTTTTCAAATATCATTGAGAAAATTATTAGTTTTGCTAAAGATTCCCAAATCATATTTATGTTTATTCAACCATAACTCATAAAATTCTAAGCCCTTTGTCAATACATGGCTTTTATTAATAGTCAAAAGCATTTAATTTTCCACCATCATATATATGGCGAACTAAGGTGCTACTTACTCCAAGCCACAAGTCGAAGGATTTACTCCCACACTTTTCTACCACTGTCTCTAACACTTGCTTTTCTTTGACCAGGTTTTCTGGGGTGATGTTTATACTTTATAAGTTTAATTTCTGGCTATAAAATTTAAATCTTTGCATGAAATAAAAGCATTGTATATTATATGGACTCATCAAATATTTGATTTATATGGAAAAAAGTAAAATAAACTTTATGAGTTTCCTAATAAATGTCATTTTAATTCATAGAAATTTGACCTGGAAAAGTATTTGAAGAGTATGCTTATCCATTTTTTCTCTTCTTAAAAGAGGTAACTAACTAGCTCCTGCAGCCATTTCCAACATAGGTCTCAAATAATGGGGGATATCTCAGACATCTGAAAATCATTGCTCCCTCTTTTGCCTAACATAAGGCTGGCTGTTGATAGATTAAGACTAAAGAACTTCCCTTTTTTTCTTCTTTTTTGAAGTACTGGGGATTGAACCTAGGGGCTCATGCATGCAAACCACTAGCTGTACACTGAGCTCTATTCCCACCCAAGTACTTCTTTTTTGGTCAATTTGGAAACATTCATAGTTGTTTTTTAAAATAGGAAAAAAATCCTATTGAGAAAAATGTTTACTTCTCAGGAATGCTCCAGAGTTGAATAAGACTTAGAGATCATTACCTTACAATTCCATTTGAGGAAAGAATTCCTTCCCTTCACTTTTTGATCTTTTAAAACATTGCTACAAACCCAGAAAAAGGTAAAACAGCTTTAAAACATTGTACATAAGTTAAAAGGAGGAGTAACATCCCAGAAAACAAAATAGAATAATTCTCTATGACCTCTTGGCACAAAATCAGTTCCATTTCATTACATTTAAGCTGAAATTTCAAAAATTGTAGTCAGAATAGCTAAAAAATCACCAATTAAAATGCCTGAATATGAAGTTATGCTGGCCCAAAGGAATATATGTGAGCCAAAATCTGAGTGGTCCATCTCTTATGTTGTGAGCAATGTAATAACAGGAATACTACATTGGGTGTTCTGGCCTAAACTTTGCTGCCTGATGCTTATTCTAGCTTTTTTTTTTTTTACCATTTTTTCTCACATTATATCAATGCTGGGTCCACATCACCTTGTGATATTTGGAGCATCTGGAAATCTTTTAATAGCTTATTTCTAGGCAACTTTTAAAACTTGTGTTCCCAGAAATGAACCTGAAAGAATCATGGTAGAGCTCACTGATCTTTGCATCCTCTGGGTCTTATCTTCACCAGCAAGAAGTGCTCAGTGACTTCAGGAAAGCACTTGGTAGATTGTGAGAACCATGGAATAAATGATAGAGTTGAAGGGTCCCAAGTGGATCAAGAAAAAAGCATCATCCTCATTTTATAGTTGAGGAAACTGAGGTCCAGATCAGTCCTTCAAGGATACTTTACTGACTACTAGAAACTTCAGGATTGGTTAATTTAGTGGCTGAATGACATCATCAAGGACCTACATTCTTTCCAATTTTCAGTCCATCTCTCTCAAGATATCAGCTTTTCCCACAAACGTTTATGAGGAAAGTAGCTGAAGTAGATCTGGGAATCATATCTAAATAAAATAATGCGCAGCTGAAGAAGATATCTTCCTTGTGACTTATTGAGATCAGGAAAAACTTTCCTAGGTTATTCCAGAGATTTCTTTCTTTCTTTTTCTTATTATAGTGTTATACTTATACATAGTAGTTGGGTCCGCCCCAACAAACTCACACCTGCATGGAATTTGATGTTAACTCACAATCCCTCATTTTACACCCCTGCTTTTACCTCCTATCCTCCCTCCCCTCCCCTATTCTCCTTCCCCTATTCTGCTAGACTCTCCTTAATTTCTATATTTTCTTATATTTGATTGGTTCATTTTCCTTATATATAAAGGTGAAATTCCCTGTGGTATATTCATATATGCATATAACATGATTTTTTTAAGAATTCATTCCACATTGCCTTCCCTTTCCAAATTCCTCCACTCTGCCTTTCTAATTCAGTGCAGAATGACATTGGTATTTTGATGAGGATTACTTTGAGTCTCTATATTGCTTTTGGTAGCATGATCATTTTGACAATATTAATTCTGCCTATCCAAGGACATGTGATGTCTTCCCATCTTCTAAGTTCTTCTTCAATTTCTTTCTTCAGTATTCTATCATTTTCATTATATAGCTCTTTTACCTCCCTGGTTATATTAATTCTCGAGTTGTTCTTTTTTTTAGGTTACTTTGAATGGGAGACTTTCCTGCTTTCTTTCTCAGCTGAACTTCTGTTGGAATATAGGAAAGCTAATGATTTGTGGGTGTTGATTTTGTATCTTGCAACTTTGATGAAATCATTTATAAGCTCCAGAAGACTTCTGGTGGAGATTTTTGGGTCAATCAAATACAGGATCATGTCATTGGCAAACAGAGACTTCTTTTCTTCCTATCTGTATCTTTCTAATTGCCTTCTATTGCCTGATATATTTGGCTAATGTTTCAAGGATTATATTGAATGGAAGTGATAAAAGTGGACAGCCTTGTCTTTTTCCTGATTTTAGAGGAAATGCTTTTAGTTTTTCTCCATTTGGTATGATGTTGGCTTTGGGATTTGCAATAATTGGCCTTTATAATACTGAGTTAGCTCCTTCCATCTATAGCTTCTCCAAAATTTTTAACATAAGTGGATGCTAGATTTTACAAAGGACTTTTCTGCATCTATCGAAATGATCATGTGATCCTTGTCCTTAATTCTGTTTAAGTGGTGAACTACATTTATTGATTAATGTATGTTGAACCAACCTTGCAACCCTTGAATAAAACCCATACAATCATGGTATATTATCTTATTGATGTGTTTTTGAATGAAGTTTGCTATTTTATTGAGAATTTTTGCACTTATGTTCATCAGGGATATTGGTTTGTAGTTTTCCTTGATGTGTTCTTGTCTGATTTTGGTGTCATGGTTACACCGGCCTGAATGCATTTTGGAGTATTCCTTCTATTTCATTCATGTAATAATTTGAGAAATACTGGTGTTAGTTCTTCTGTAAAGTTCTGGTAGAACTCAACTGAGAATCCATCTGGTCCTGGGCTTTTCTCTTTTGGAATACTTTTAATTGCTGTTTCAATTTCCTTACTTGATATTTGTCGGTTTAGGTTTCTATATTTTCCTGGTTTATTTTGCCATATGTATCTAGAAATTTGCCAGTGTTTTCTAGATTTTCTAGTTTATTGGAACATAAATTTTCTAAATAGGTTCTTATGATCTTCTGGATTTTAGAAGGGTCTATGGTGATATTTCCTTTTTTATCTCTAATTTTACTTTCTTGGGTCTTCTCTTTTGGTTAGTTTGGCTAAGGGTTTATCAATCTTATTTATCTTTTTGGAGAACACTGCATTGATTATTTGTATTTTTAAATTCTCTTTTCATTATTTTCCAGTCTTCTCATTTTGGATTTAGTTTTTTCTTCTTTTTCTAAGACCTCGAGATGGAGCATAAGCTTATTTATTTGTGATCTAATTTTCAATGTAGAAACTTAGTGCTATAAATTTTCCTCTTAGAATTGCTTTCATACTGTCCCAGAGACTTGCATATGTTGTCTGTTCTTGTTTATTCCTAAGAATTTTTTTCTCTTCCATTTCTTCTTTGATCCATTCTTCATTTAATAGAGAATTATTCAATCTCCATGTGTTTATGTGGTTTCTATTATTTTTCTTGCTGTTTATTTCTAGTTTCATTCCATTATGATCTGAGAGGATACATGGGATTATATTGGGTTTTTTTGTTATTTGGTTTTTGTAATTGCTGAGATTTACTTTGTGACCGAGGATATGGTGTTTTTAGAAAAAGTTCCATGAATTGTTGAGAAGGTAAGTTCAACTGTTTGGGGGTGAAATATTCTGCAGAAACCTGTTAGGTCCATTTGATTTATAGTATTGTTTAGGTTGGAGATATTTTTATTGATTTTATGTTTTGATGACCTATTGGTGACAAGGGAATGTAACATCATCAACATAACATCATCCAGTGTTATGGTGTTGGGATGTATCTGGGATCAATGTCATGGAGTTTTTTTTTTTGTTTTGTTTTGTTTAATGTAATTGGGTACAATGACATTGGGGCATAAATATTTACTATTGTTGTATCTTCTTTTTGGATTGTTCCCTTTACCAGGATGTAATGGCTTAGTCTCTTTTGATCAATTTTTGCTTGAAATAAGCTTTGTCAGTTTTTTTTTAATTGTTGGTAGTTCAAAACATTACATCTATTTTGATATATTTCACAGTTTGATTCAAAAGGGTTATGAACTCCCATTTTTACCCCGTATACAGATTGCTGAATCACATCAGTTACATCAATTACATTTCCATTGATTTACATATTGCCATTCTAGTGTCTGATGAATTCTGCTCTCTATCCTATTCTCTACTATCCCCCCTCCCCTCCCCTCCCCTCCCCTCTTCTCTCTCAACCCCCTTTACTGTAAAACACTTCTTCCACTTGTATTATTCTTTCCTTACCCCTCACTTCCTCTTGTATGTAATTTTGTATAACCCTGAGGATCACCATCCCTTTCCATGCAATTTCCCTTCTCTCTCCCTTTCCCTCCCCCCTCTCATCTCTATTAATGTTGATCTTCTTCTCCTGTTCTTCGTCCCTACTCTGTCCTTAGTTACTTCCCTTATATCAAAGAAGTCATTTGGCATTTGTTTTTTAAGGATTGGCTAGCTTCACTTAGCATAATCTGCTCTAATGCCATCCATTTCCCTCCGAATTCTATGATCTTGTCGTTTCTTAATGCAGAGTAATACTCCATTGTGTATAAATGCCACATTTTTTTTATGCATTCATCTATTGAAGGGCATCTAGGTTGGTTCCACAATCTTGCTATCGTGAATTGTGCTGCTATGAACATCGATGTAGCAGTGTCCCTGTAGCATGCTCTTATTAGGTCTTTAGGGAATAGACCGAGAAGGGGAATAGCTGGGTCAAATGGTGGTTCCATTCCCAGCTTTCCAAGAAATCTCCATACTGCTTTCCAAATTGGCTGCACCAATTTGCAGTTCCACCAACAATGAACCAGTGTACCCTTTTCCCCACATCCTCGCCAACACTTGTTGTTATTTGACTTCATAATGGCTGCCATTCTTACTGGAGTGAGATGGTATCTTAGGGTAGTTTTGATTTGCATTTCTCTGACTGCTAGCGGTGTTGAGCATTTTTTCATGTACTTATTGATTGATTGTATGTCCTCCTCTGAGAAGTGTCTGTTCAGGTCCTTGGCCCATTTGTTGATTGGGTTATTTGTTGTCTTTTTGTCTAATTTTCTGAGTTCCTTGTATACTCTGGATATTAGGGCTCTATCTGAAGTGTGAGGAGTAAAGATTTGTTCCCAGGATGTAGGCTCCCTATTTACCTCTCTTATTGTTTCTTTTGCTGAGAAAAAAACTTTTTAGTTTGAGTAAGTCCCATTTGTTAATTTTAGTTGTTAACTCTTGCGCTATGGGTGTCCTATTGAGGAATTTGGAGCCCAACCCCACGGTATGTAGATCGTAGCCAACTTTTTCTTCTATCAGACGCCGTGTCTCTGTTTTGATATCAAGCTCCTTGATCCATTTTGAGTTGACTTTTGTGCATGGCGAGAGAAAGAGATTCAGTTTAATTTTGATGCAAATGGATTTCCAGTTTTCCCAGCACCATTTGTTGAAGATGCTATCTTTCCTCCATTGCATACTTTTAGCCCCTTTATCAAATATAAGATAATTGTAGTTTTTTGGATTGGTTTCTGTGTCCTCTATTCTGTACCATTGGTCCACCCGCCTGTTTTGGTACCAGTACCATGCTGTTTTTGTTACTATTGCTCTGTAGTATAGTTTGAAGTCTGGTATCGCTATTCCACCTGATTCACACTTCCTGCTTAGCATTGTTTTTGCTATTCTGGGTCTTTTGTTATTCTATATGAACTTCATGATTGTTTTATCTATTTCTACAAGAAATGCTGTTGGGATTTTGATTGGCATTGCATTGAACTTATAGAGAACTTTTGGTAATATCGCCATTTTGATGATGTTAGTTCGGCTTATCCATGAACAGGGTATATTATTCCATCTTCTAAGATCTTCTTCTATAACTTTCTTTAGGGTTCTGTAATTTTCATTGTATAAGTCTTTCACCTCTTTTGTTAGGTTGATTCCCAAGTATTTTATTTTTTTGGAGGATATTGTGAATAGAGTAGTTGTCCTCATTTCCATTTCAGAGGATTTGTCGCTGATATACAGGAATGCCTTTGATTTATGCGTGTTGATCTTATATCCTGCCACTTTGCTGAATTCATTTATTAGCTCTAATAGTTTCTTTGTAGACCCTTTTGGGTCTGCTAGGTAAAGGATCATGTCATCTGCAAATAGTGATAATTTAAGTTCTTCTTTTCCTATTTTTATGCCTTTAATTTCTTTCGTCTGTCTAATTGCTCTGGCCAGTGTTTCGAGGACTATGTTGAACAGAAGTGGTGAGAGAGGGCATCCCTGTCTTGTACCAGATCTTAGAGGGAATGCCTTCAATTTTTCTCCATTCAGAATGATGCTGGCCTGTGGCTTATCATAGATTTCTTTTACAATGTTGAGGTATGATCTTGTTATCCCTAATTTTTCTAGAGTTTTGAACATAAAGGGATGCTGTACTTTGTCGAATGCTTTTTCTGCATCTATCGAGATGATCATATGGTTCTTATTTTTAAGTCTATTGATGTGGTGAATAACATTTATTGATTTCCATATATTGAACCAGCCTTGCATCCCAGGGATGAATCCTACTTGATCATGGTGCACAATTCTTTTTGATATGTTTTTGAATCCGATTCGCCAGAATTTTATTGAGGATTTTTGCGTCTAGATTCATTAGAGATATTGGTCTGTTGTTTTCTTTCTTTGAAGTGTCTTTGTCTGGTTTAGGGATCAGAGTGATATTGGCCTCGTAGAATGAATTTGGAAGTTCTCCCTCTTTTTCTATTTCCTGAAATAGTTTGAAAAGTATTGGTGTTAGTTCCTCTTTAAAGGTTTTCTAAAACTCTGCTGTATACCCATCCGGTCCTGGGCTTTTCTTAGTTGGTAGTCTTTTGATGGTTTCTTCTATTTCCTCTATTGTCATTGGTCTGTTTAGGTTGTCTATATCCTCCTGACTCAATCTGGGCAGATCATAAGACTTAAGAAATTTATCTATGCCTTCACTATCTTCTATTTTATTGGAGTATAAGGATTCAAAATAATTTCTGATTATCTTCTGTATTTCTGAAGTGTCTGTTGTGATATTACCTTTTTCATCCTGTATGCTAGTAATTTGGGTTCTCTCTCTTCTTCTCTTCGTTAGCATGGCTAAGGGTCTGTCGATTTTATTTATTTTTTCAAAGAACCAACTTTTAGTTTTGTCAATTTTTTCAATTGTTTCTTTTGTTTCAATTTCATTAATTTCAGCTCTGATTTTAATTATTTCTTGCCTTCTACTTCTTTTGCTGTTGTTTTGCTCTTCTTTTTCTAGGATTTTGAGATGAAGAATGAGATCATTTATTTGTTGGTTTTTTTTTTTTAAGGAATGAACTCCAGGCAATGAATTTTCCTCTTAGAACTGCTTTCAATGTGTCCCATAGATTCCAGTATGTTGTGTCTGTGTTTTCATTTAACTCTAAGAAGTTTTTAATTTCCTCCTTGATGTCTTCTAAAACCCATTGATCATTTAGTAACCTATTGTTCATTCTCCAAGTGATACTTGATTTTTCCTTCCTTCTTTTATCATTGATTTTCAGTTTCATTCCATTATGATCAGATAAGATGCATGGTATTATCTCTACTCCTTTATATTATCTAAGAGTTGCCCTGTGACATAGTATATGGTCTATTTTTGAGAAGGTTCCATGTGCTGCTGAGAAAAAAGTGTAGCTACTTGATGTTGGGTGGTATACTCTATATATATCAATTAAGTCTAGGTTATTAATTGTATTATTGAGTTCTATAGTTTCCTTATTTAACTTTTGTTTGGAAGATTTGTCCAGTGGTGAGAGAGGTGTGTTGAAGTCTCCCATGATTATTGTATGGTGGTCTATTAGACTCTTGAACTTGAGAAGAGTTTGCTTGATGAACATAGCTGCACCATTATTTGGGACATATATATTTATGATTGTTATGTCTTGTTGGTGTATGGTTCCCTTGAGCAGTATGTAGTGTCCCTCTTTATCCCTTTTGATTAACTTTGGCTTGAAATCTATTTTATTAGATATGAGTATGGACACTCCTGCTTGTTTCCGCAGTCCATATGAATGGTATGATTTTTCCCAACCTTTCACTTTCAGTCTATGCATATCTTTTTCTATCATATGTGTCTCCTGTAGGCAGAATATTGTTGGGTCTTGTTTTGTGATTCATTCTACTAGCCTGTGTCTCTTAATTGGTGAGTTTAAGCCATTAACATTTAGAGTTATTATTGAGATATGGTTTGATCTTCCAGCCATATTTGTTTATTAATGTTACTAAACCTGTTTTGTTTTCCTCTTTGATTACTTTCCCCCTTTTACTGTCCTATCTCCCACTGTTGGTTTTCAATGTTATTTTCCATTTCCTCTTCCTGTAATGTTTTGCCAAGGATTTTTTGAAGACATGGTTTTCTAGCTGCGAATTCTTTTAACTTTTGTTTATTGTGGAAGGTTTTAATTTCATCTTCCATCCTGAAGCTTAATTTCGCTGGATACACAATTCTTGGTTGGAACCCATTTTCTTTCAGTGTTTGAAATATGTTATTCCAGGATCTCCTAGCTTTCAGAGTCTGTGTTGAGAGATCAGCTGTTATCCTGATTGGTTTGCCCCTAAATGTAATCTGCTTCCTTTCTCTTGTAGCTTTTAAAATTCTCTCCTTATAATGTATGTTGGACATCTTCATTATAATGTGTCTAGGTGTGGATCTCTTATGATTTTGCACATTCGGCGTCCTGTAGGCTTCTAGGATTTGGGATTCTGTCTCATTCTTCAAGTCTGGGAAGTTTTCTCGAATTATTTCACTGAATAGGTTGTTTATTCCTTTGGTTTGGAGCTCTGTGCCTTCCTGTATCCCAATGACTCTTAAGTTTGGTCTTTTAACGTTATCCCATAATTCCTGGATGTTCTGCTCATGGTTTCTTAGCAGTCTTGCTGAGCTGTCTATGTTCTTTTCAAGTTGAAATACTTTGTCTTCATTGTCTGATGTTCTATCTTCTAAGTGATCTACTCTGCTGGTAGTATTCTCAATTGAGTTTTTAAGTTGGTTTATTGCTTCCTGCATTTCTAGGATTTCTATTTGTTTGTTTTTTATTACCTCTATGTCCCTGTGAAATTGATCTTTTACTTCCTGGATTTGTTTGTCAATGTGATCTTTCATTGTCTGATTTTGCTGTCTCATGTCTTCCTTGAGACTCCAGATCATCTGTAGCATGTATATCCTGAACTCTCTCTCTGACATTCCCTCTGTTGCAGCTATTACCTCTTCTAAAGTTGAGTTGACCTGCATTGCTTGTGGTCCTTTCTTTTCTTGTCTTTTCATGCTGCTCACGTTTCTTTCTGCTTGGTGAAACTGTTGTGTTTATGAGGTTTCCCCCCTAATTATTTATATTGCTCTTGTATAGTTGAAAAATCTCCCTTGCAGGGCGGGCAGTGGCTGTGTTCCTCCTCTAATTGGGGTGATCTGTCTACCACGCTGGTGGGCCGCTAGGCCTGCTCTGCCGGTTGTTCGCAGGTCTGCCCACCCTGCGGGTGTGGGTGGCGGCTCTGCTCTGCCCCCATTCCAATTGTGGCGATGTGACTACCACCCCCTTGGGTCGTTGGGCCTGATCCGGATGCGGGTGGCTGCTCTGCTCTGCCCCTACTCCAATTGGAGTGACGTGTTTACCATGCTGGCAGGCCTCTAGGCCTGTTCTGCTGGTGGGTCTCAGGTCTGCCTGACTCTGGCAGTAGGGGGAGTTGGGGGTCGAGAGTCTTTTGGTCCTTGCGGTCACGTCCACGAAGAGATTTTGAAGTTTCCCGGTTGTTCGCCAGGTGGGCGGGGCTGTTAGCAGAGCCCGGAGGGCATGGCCGTGTGCTGGGCCATGCGGGGACCCTTCTAACTGAGTCGGGCCACCGGGAGCCGCCTGAAGAGCGGGGCAGCTGTGTCTGCGTGGCTAAGATTCGGGCTGGTGGTTTGGCTGTTCGCAGAGCGAGAGCAGGGCCTCCTGGGAGAGCCGGGATGGCGGGGGCGTTTGCCGGTTTGGGCTGCCACTCCACTCCAGGCCGCCGCCGCTTTCAGAAGCTGCTGGTGGCTGGGGGATTGGACCTCTGCGCCCGCTGGGGGGGCCACCTGTAGAGCCGGGTAGCTGCAGCCGCGTGGTTAGGAACCGGGCAGGTGAGGCGGCTGCTCCCAGAGCGAGCGCTAGGCCTCCCAGGGGAGCTCGGATGGTGGAGGCCGACTGCCTGTTCGGGCGGGGCAGGCCAAGCCGCTCCGGGTGTCAGCCGCTTGCAAAAGCGGCTGCTGGCTGCAGGACTTGACTTCTGCACCTGCCGCGGGGCCACCTGTAGAGCCAGGTAGCTGTGGCCGCGTGGTTAGGAACCGGGCAGGTGAGGCGGGTGCTCCCAGAGCGAGAGCTAGGCCTCCCGGGGGAGCCGCTTGCCGGAGCGGCTGATGGCTGCGGGATTAGACCTCTGTGCCCGCGTGGCCGTCCAAGATCCACTTCTCTGGGACAAACTGTCACTTCCAATAAACCTACCAGTTCACGGCAGCTCTCCTCTTAAGGGAATTATGCTAGAAGTTCCTCCGTAGGTAGGCTGCAGCTGTTCCGATGGGTCTTTCTTATCCCGTTAAAGTGGAGACGTTGGAATCGCTGCTTCCTCGCTGGCCGCCATGTTGGATCCCCCCAAGCTTTGTCAGTTTTGAGAATAACTACTCCTCCTTGTTTTCAAAGTTTGCATGCATGGCATATTTTTTTCCATCCTTTTAGCCTGTGGGTATCTTTGCTTATTAGCTGAGTCTCTTATAAATGGTATACTGTTGAAGCTTGTTTTTTTTTTTTTTTTTTGATTCATTCTGCTAATCTATGTCTTTTACTTGGGAAGTTGAGACCATTAATATTCAGTGTTAGTATGGATATGTTTGTGGTTTCCTGTTATTTTGATTTATTTGCTACATTTAATACTGTCTTGATTCTCATTTAGAAAATTACTCTTCTATTGATCTTCCTCTCTTGGGGAGCTTTGAGATTTGTTTTTGTGTTCCTCTCTCTACAGTTTACCTCTATTTTTTGTAGTGCTAGCTTGGTGCTTATGAATTCTTTTAATCTTGTCAGGGAAAGTTTTTATTTCCCCCTCGAATTTGAAACTGAGCTTTGCTGGGTATAATAACCTTGGCTGACAGTTGTTTTCTTTTCAAGCTTGGAATATCTCATTCCAGGTCCTCGTTGATTTCAGGGTCTGAATTGAGAAATCAAAAGTGAGTCCTATTAGTTTGCCTCTAAATGTGATCTGACATTTCTGTCTTGCAGTTTTTAATATTTTTTCCTTACTTTCTATGTTAGGCATTTTGATTTTGTCTTGGAAAACTTCAAATTTGAATAGGTCTATTTGGAGTCCTGTAAGCCTCCTGTCTTATCTCATTTCTGACATGGGAAAGGTTTTCTGTAACTAATTGAAAATGTTCTTAATGCCTTTAGCTTATATCTCTCTGTTCTCTGCTATCCAAATGATTCTCAGGTTTTATCTTTTGCTGTTGTCTTGGAGTTCTTATATATTCTGATATGTAATATAATTTCCCCTTGTATTGCATTTTGTACTCAAGTTCATATACCCTGTCTTCAAAGCCTGAAGTTATGTCTTCAATGACTAATATTCTATTTTCTATACAACTTAATTTGTTAGTGATGCTGTCAAGTGAATCTTTGATTGATTGGGTTTTTCATTTCTACTAGCTCTGATTAGTTTCTTTTCACATCTTTTCTTTCTTTTTTGAAGTGGTATTTCATGTCATATTTGATCTCTTAATTTATTCCTTTTACTTCAATGAATATTTTAATAATCAGTTTTTTATAATCTTTCTCTGGAATTTCATCCACATCAATATCAGTGGGATTCATTGTTGGGGAATTGTGGATTCGGGGGTAGTGGTTCTTTTACCTGTTTCCTCATTTTTCAGAGGTCTTTGACTTGTGCATCAATTGAGATGGATTCCCCTTCCTCTTTTTACAGGTGTCCTTTTGTTTGTAATTATCCTATTTGTTCTGGGACGTCTCTCTGCTTTTGATATATGAATGGATGTCAAGAGGTAGGACCTGAGGTCCCTTTCTGATTGTTCCTCCTTGGGTCCTGGTTGTTGTATTGTGTACTCAAGTTCATATCCCCCTGTTGGTTTAGGGTTTATATTCTTTGAGTTTGAGTAATGTCAGAGCTCAGTGAGGTTAGATTGTACGTAGGGTAAGATTCACTGTTGCTTGGTTGAGATGAATTTCTCAGCTGTACAATCTCTATTCTGTGATCTTGAAGTGTCCGAATATCTTTCCAGCCCCTTGGGGATGGGGGAGCCAGAAATGGTGCTAATGTCAGCAATGGATAAATGCTGACAGCCTTAGGATAAATGTCCAGTGTTTTCTTTTACATCTATAACACTAATAGCCACCTACATAGAAATGGTGGTGTCACAATTTAACAACAATACCAAAAATTAAAAAGCATGAACTAGATAAAGCATTCAACAGAAGGTGTCTATTATGTTGTACTCTGCATTAATAATCACAACTTAAATGGGATACAAATTACATAGTCTATATAATTTGCATTATTTAGTGGGATTACAGTTTAAGTAAAAGAAAATAGGCTAGGAAGACAAGAGAAAGTTGAACCATTTGGAAAAGTGATCAGAGGCAAAATCTAGGGAGCAGGTGTCAGCTGTAAAGGAGGAGGAGTAATAACTGAAAGTAATGAAAAACAGACAGGAGGAGGGAGCAGAAATTTTGACTGTTAGTGAAGAATGGTAGCTAGGAGGGCTCAGAGCCTGGGCAGGAATGAACCAATAAATATAAAATTGAAACAACTTGAACCCTAAAATAATTGTACCCCACCTAAGTCTAATCTAGGTTAAATAATGAACACATGCAGGAGAGAGCTATTAATATGTAACTAAAGTTATATGATTAATATATATATTTCATTCATTCAAACCTATCCATGCAGTGAGAGCATACATAACCAACCACACACTCACATACACACAAAATCATGCACAATGAAAAAAGAAACTGAAGAATAATATGTTTTAAAAACCATCAAAATTTTAAAAGTTAAAAAATGGAAATATGAAAGAAAAAAGAAATAAGAAAAAATATTTTTGTGATAAAGGGCTTGTTTCCATGGTGGTGTTCAAATCTATTGGCAGGGATGGATTTTCAGTCCTTATATTTTTGGCTTTGTATTTTTGGCCACTGGCCTAGCTGTCAGCCAGGTGTAGTAACTCTCAGTTTCCAATCTCTCAATGTTGGGTGGGATAGACCAGGGAGTGTGGAGGAATTGTGTAATCTGGGTATCAGCCCTGGGTATTAGATGTGCCTGCGTGGCCCCAGTGAGCGACTTCACAATAGCTCTTACGGGGGTACCAGCTATTATGCAAAGTTTCTCCCTTGAGATCCAGAGGCTGAGTGGTGCTGGTAAAGTGTTCTTTGTGCCTGTTTCAGTCTCCTTTGGGAATGTTTTCCTCTGCTGTTGGTAACTCCCTTTATGAATTACCAACCCCCACCATCTCTGTTCAGAGCTGCTCAGGGACAGTTTTCAGCTCACTTGCCCGCTCTTCCCTGCTGGCTGGCTGAAGACTGCCCGGGTGGGGCCGGCTCCTTGCCACGCCCACGGAGGTTGCCACGCCCATGGAGGTTGCCACGCCCATGGAGGTTGCCACGCCCACGGAGGTTGCCACGCCCATGGAGGGCTTGCTGGCTCCACTTTCACCCTAGTGGACCGCTTAGGATGTGTTTTCACTGAGACACTTATCCTACCAAGTGTGTGTCCATTGATTAGCCTTTCTCTGTAAACCACAGGTTTCCCCAAGTCATTTTTTCTTTCTTGTAAAATTTCTTTTCCCGGCCATATATGTCTGTTTTGTTTGCGCTCCTGGCTCTCCTCTGATGTCAGTGGGAGCTGGCGCATCTCTAAGGCATCATTTAAGTTACCAACTTTCTGTAGTTCTACGGTTTTGGTTTTGGTTTTTAATAACAGTTCGCTATTATGTTTCACTGGGGATCCTTTGTTACTCACCTTGCTGCGAAGTCTTCCCGTTTTCTAAGTCTGATGCCAAGCCGGTACTAGGCCGCGCTTCCTTTCTCGGCGCTGCCATCTTCCCTTCCCAACAGGCCCCTGCGGATTTGTTTCTGATTGGCCAGAACTGGGCTGCACGTCTTTAATTATGAACAGTGGCAAGTAAAGTCAAAGTGCCTTAGACCAACTGGGATTTGCTGGAAATCCAGCCAGCCTCCCTCAAATACAAGGGCAAAGTGGGAAGGAGGGCTACTTGACGGAGATCAGGGGCATTTAGCACAGGTGGGCTGGGAGGTAGATATTGAGGAGGCAGCCAGTAGAATCTTCTACACTATACAGGGGCAAAAGCCTCCAAGTAGCAGCTGAGAATCACTGAAAGAAACATTTTAGAAACCAGTGATCATTTTCTGCTGCCTGTTGCTATAGTGACTTTCCATTTTTCTTCCCTGCTTGTCTTAACCACCTTCTCTTCTTCTAAACTGGCCATGAACTGCAATTAGTCTGCACTATTCTGAGTCTACTACATGCAAAGCACCATAATAATTTGAGGGGCTTAATCTTTTGAGGGCATGTTTATTAAAATTGCCATTAATTAAGTCAGTTTATTATTTAGTTTATAAGCCAACTTCTGAAGTAAATTGCTATTTAATATCAAAGGCACATTTACTTCTTTCTTTTTACCCCAATAATAAGTAATCTTCCACAGAGAAAAATATTTTCCACTGAGTTGTTGCCACTAAAATACAAAAAGTATCCTCAACAATACAAGGGGTTTTCTTCTCAAATGTTCATTGTATCCCAGAATGCTTTTGAATATATTATTTCCTCCTCTGGTAATTTCATTCCATGAACATAGATATATTCTGTGGAATGTCTTTTGTGTCATAAAAATACTTTTCTTTTACAGTTCTTTATTCCAAAGATGATATTGGTATCATTATGGTAACTAACAAAAATCAGTTGCTTTCTGTCCTAAAGCTTGCTATAACTATTGAAATTAATATTATTCATAGCTCTCTGCCGCAGTCCAGCTGCAGCAAAATAAGGGGGGGGGGGGTGATGAGCAACTTGTGTAGATTGATACAGCAGGAGTGGGAGCCGTTTTTTCCTAGGACAACAGAGGTATTTTTACATTCCACACAGCTTATCTTAGTTAATAAACTAGATACAGCAGAAAACCAATAAGAAATCTCCACACTTAATGGCTCACTGGCGACACCTCACAAACCACTCCCCCTGGCAAAATACCAGGTGCCACCCTGACTTGTTTACAGACTCTAACAACTCTGAAAGAATCAGATGTGAATCATTATGAATTAATATGTGCCTATATAAGGGGTGACTAGAAAAAATAAGGATGATTATTTTTTATCATAACAGACCTTCAGAGGCTGATGACAAAGCTCAGTGTTAGAGTGTGCAGTATGTACAAGGCCCTAGAGTCAATCCCCAGCTACAGAAAAATTAAAAAACAACAAACTTGTATGGGTCAGTCATTTCACTGACCTTAAAAACACAAGAAAGCAGGTGGATTTTAAAGAAAAAAAATATAGTTGAAATCTTCACTGAAATATTTACTATTTTTGGTTTTTGTGAGTTTTTGCAAGTTGTTTCCAAATCTTAGTTTTCTTCTGATTTTGGAAAAAGAAGAAAGAAAGAAAGAAAGAAAGAAAGAAAGAAAGAAAGAAAGGAAGGAAGGAAGGAAGGAAGGAAGGAAGGAAGGAAGGAAGGAAGGAAGGAAGGAAGGAAGGAACCGCAGATTCTTCCTATAATTTATTTTCTGAGACACTTTCTGCACATCCCCTACAGGGACTCTTTTAGGTTCCCCCACACCTCCAGTCGGGGGTCAGGATGTATGGGTTTATTGAAATACAACGTAAACACAGAGAAGTATACTGAATAAATCTAGGAAACCAGAACCCAGATTTAAATATCTATTAAACCAGCTTCCAGATCAAGAAATAGAATATTATTATCTTTCAAACCAACATCCTTTTGAGACTGAAAGGTTGCACTATTTTTTTCAACAGGCTATTTAAGATATAATTGACATTTAATAAACACAATAAATGATGCATATTTAAATTGTACAGTTTGATAAGTTCTGATATATACTCATGAAACCATCACTGTAGTAAAGGTGATAAATATATCCACCATCTCAAAAAATTTTCTCATGTCTCTTTTTGATCTTTCCTTTCATCCCTCTTTCCTACCCTCAAGCAACCAATGGTCTGGTTTCTATTACTACAGTTTGCATTATATAAAGAATTTTATATATACAGAAGAATTTTATATATACAGAATAATATACTATATCTTATGTGTTGCATGCAAAATAATTTGTCCCTATTTATTTCTAAGTGATATTCCATTGTATGAATACACTATAACTTGTTTATCCATTCTTCTGTTGATGGACAGTTGGGTTCCCACTTTGGGATTATTATAAATAAAGCTTCTATAAACATTCATTTAAAAGTCTTGATATAGACGTTTGTATTCATTTTAATGTAATATTTAGGAGTAGAATGGTCAGATGTATAGTAGGTGTATTTAAATTGTTTTAAAAAACTGTTGGTTTTCCAAACTGATTGTGCATTTATATTTTTTATAGCATTGTGTGAAATTGTAGTTTCTGCACATCTTATTTTTAAGTTGAGCCATTTTGTTGAGCATCTCCATTTGGTTTTATATTCCACTTTCCTAATGACTACTAACAGTGAATATGTTTGCATTGCTTGAAGGAGCTCTAGTTTTAATTACACCAAGACAAAAGGCATAAATTGGAATATTCCTGGGCAAACTTAGACAAGCAAAGGAGAATAAAGGAAGTGAGATGAAAAGGAAAGAAAAAAGACCATGCCATTGGCTTATAATGTTGTGACAATACTTTACTAGCATAAAATTTCATGACATTTTATTCTTGTTCCTATGTAAACTAATAAAAATAATGCACAAGGATTCTTCTTTCCTCAAAGGAAAAATATGGCAAAAGTTACATCTTGATTGCACTCTCAAGGTCAATATTTTTATAAAAGTTGGCAAAGTGCTACACTTGAAATTGAGCTATTCAAAATATATTTATCTTTAAACCATACTGTATATACTATAATACATCAAAAAGCATATGTTAGATAGTGCAATATAGCAACCATCTCACAGCATTATAATTAATATGGCTCAATTTTATAAAACATTATAAATGGTTATACCTTCTAAGCAATTCCAGACTTTATTTTTCCTTTAGTGACACAAATCAGAATGTGCAAGACTGCTAAGAGGTCTTTTGTAGAAACTTTGCCAGGCATCCTTGAGAAGAAATTATAGTGTCAGAAACGCTTGATTAAGCATTTTGTAAAATAGATGGACACAATACCTCTATCTATTTATTTATTTATTTGATGCTAGGGTTAAATTCAGTACCTCACACATGCCAAGCAAGCAGTCTACCACTGAGTCGTAACCCCAGCCCCTTAAGAATTTTGAATCATGGATATTTTGTTCTACTCTCTTCTCATAGGAAAGAGAAAAAAAGCATATTGGCAACTGTAGATGCTTATGAAAATATTCCATTGATTTTTTTCTGTTGTAATCAACTTTTAAAATAAAATGACCTCTTTCTATAAGCTAGACAGAATCTAGAATCTGTATTCATAGTGCATGATGTCCAGTGATATTATATAAATTTTCATACAGTATTGTTATGCAATTATTTTGAACAACCTATAATGAACTGTGTAGGCTCTCAAATTCTGTTAATTAGGATTAAATATTGGACACAAAGTCACTCCTAGAAATGCAGCCAGATTCCCTAGGGTTTTACCTTTAATATCATCATCTTATGTGTTCTGAGGTTTTCACAGTGATGAACAAAGTAAACATCTGAGCTGGAAATCACTGGAAGTGTTTGAACCACACAACATAGTAATAAAAAAATGTGCTTCTCCTTAACTTTAAAACCAAGCATGAATTTTTCTGGTTGACTGGTACATGGTTGACAAAGCATTTTCCCCCAGAACTGTTGGGTTTTATTTCCATGGAATCTGTCTAGTACAATAACTTTTTTTGTATGATTTTAGACATATTTAAAGGAAAATTTTGAGCTGTTATCTCACAAAGTGGCAGCTTCCTTAAACATAAAAGCAGTGTGCTTCAAATCCTAGCTTTTCCTTTTTAAACCACAGGATCAGGATCTTGAGCAATTTATTTTGCCTTGGCTGGCTTGTTTTTAAAATTTCTTATCTATAATATAGGGGCACTAGTATTCGTGTATCTCAAAGAATTTTTTAAAAAAAAAAAATGAGAAAACCACCATTTTCTTGAAGTCATTTGTCAGAATCACCAATAAATTGGCATCAGAGCCCAGAGCTGTGGTGCACTCTTCTAATCCCAGCAGCTCTGGAGGCTGAGGTGGGTGGATAGTTGAGTTCAAAGCCAGCCTCACCAACTCAGTGAGATCCTGACTCTAAATAAAATACAAAAAAGGGCTGGGTATGTGGCTCAGTGGTTAAGTACCCCAGTACCAAAAAAGAAAAAAAATATATCATCAGAGCTGAACTAGGATGAGGTCTCTCAAGTCTTAAGCTTGATCTTCTATTCCAAGCATGCTGCTCAGTCTTTTGAGGAAGCTTGGGTAATTACTATGAAGTTTCAGCTAGCAGCTGGTATTAAACTAGTCATTTTTGATTCCTCACCAGATTGCACCTCCTTAAAGGGAGAACTGCACACAATTCTGGTTACAGTGTGTGTGTATGCGCCCACCCCCACAACCATGACAATTCCTTTCCTTCTTTCCTAGTTTACTTTGCTCCCTCTGTCCACAACTGGTATTTCCTGGCGCCATCCTGGTTTTGCATTATCTATATAACTCAAAAGAGTTTTCAGAAACTTGACAAAGCTAAGAAGATGTATCCCTGCTAAGAATCCAACAAAATGGTACAAGATGGGGAGAGAGGTTTTTGGTCAGACTGATGCTAGGTGGATGGAAGGGCCTTAGGAAGAATTAATCAGATTCAGCTTTAATTTATATGCTGTTCATTTTATTTTTTTAATTTAATTTTTTGGTACTGGGGATTGAACCCAAGAGCATTCAGCCACTGAGCCACATTCCCAGCCCTTTTTATATTTTATTTAGAGACAGGGTCTTGCTAAGTTGCTTAGAACCTCACAAAGTTGCTGAGGCTGGCTTTGAACTCAAAATCCTCCTGTCTCAGGAGGAGAGGAGGAAGCCAAACTGATGGTGACAGCACTTTGAAAAGAAAGATCTGAAACGGTTTCAGCAGTTGTTGAAAAAAGCAGAGAGCTTTGCATGGTAACTATTTTGAAAGAAGTACATTCATCTGAAACTACTGACAATCCATGCCCTTAGATTTCATAAAACTTTATAAAATGCTTTCTATTTTCATTTGGATTTAAAGTGAAGAGCATATAGCCAGGTGTAGTGGCGCATGCCTGTAATCCCACACACTTGACAAGTTCTTTATAGCCTATCCCTGACTTTGACCAACAATGGATTATCTGAAACAATCATGGCTCTGAATACCTTTCTGATACTTCAAAAACAAATTCTTTGTCCCCATTTCTCAATCATTTTCATAGACTGATAACCTGCACCATTGAATATTTATATATTTTAAGTGTTCTGCAGATTGTTAAGGACATTTCAAAGGAAGAGGTCCAAAGACATTTTAAATATCAGTAACATTTAAATAAGTAAAAAATTCCCAATAGTGAATGCTCTCAAGGAAAAAAATTACTTTTGATACTTCTTTTTAGAATTTGTTAAAAGGTGGTTAAATTAAACTATACCTATACTTCTCTTATGCATGTGTTTGGGTATATGTAATTTTAAAATCTCTTGCATATTATAAAATGGAATGTTAAAATTGAAAGAGAAAAGCAAAAGAAAATTAGCATGTAAAATGCCATGGAAAGAAGCATTTGCAGGGAAAACATAAATGTAAGAGATTTGACAGGCTTCTTTTACATTTTTTTATCCAATAAAAACAGTAATATTCAGGAATAAAAATGTTGTGAAAGCACATTTGCAGTTCAATATTTTTGACACATTTAAAGCTTCAGCTCCATAGTCAATATGTCAAGAATCTAAAAACTTGGAAGAATCTTTTCTTTTTTGAATAATCCATTTTAAAATACATTTTATCCCATTATTTCAGTTGTTTTAATTTGCAAAAAAATTTAGGAAAAGTTTCTAACTTTATCAACTTTAAATTTTGTATCTTAGTGCTGTATTCCTAAAAAAATTGGGTTGACATTTTATCTAGATGTTTCATTTTGTTTCATACCTGAAAATTCAGGAATCATAAACTCACTAACCTTTCACTCCTAAAACATGCACACAAGTGCTCTTTAATAATTTAAAGCGCTTTCTATATTGATAAAGTCATACTGATGAACTCACTAGGAAAAGATTAATACTACCAAACCAAACATATATTTCACTATAGAAACCAGGCATAATAAAGCAAGAAAAATAAATTCTAACTGCTCAAAATATTTTGCTTTTCTTATATCAACACATATGTCTTAAATCATAGTGACATTTTTTTCCTCTTTTGTTGGAATACATGACAGCTAGTCACATACGGTAGCAGGTGCAAAAGATAAATGCTATCCTATTAAAGTCAAGAATGTCAGCATTCCATGTGCAATGATGGGCAGGCCTACCTCATTTTTGCATAAGAGAGCTCCTGGGAAAGCTATCACCAGAACTTATCACTATCAACTTATTTTCACCTTGAATTGTTATTCTTCAAAGAATTCAGCTGAGTTGCACTTTACTTTTTAAGACTAACTGATAGGATATGAAAGAAAAAAGTTATACAGAATACAGATAAAAGGTTTCTTACCAATTTCATTTAACAGCAAACGAATTTAAGATTTAATTTTTTCAATAGATGATTGCTCATTTTGGAATTATGACATACTGGTAATTATTAAATCTGACTATATAAAATAACTAATTAAAAAGATGTAAAAAGGTCAATTAATTATGGCCAGTCATGACAAAACTAATTGAAAAAAAATTGTAGCATAATTGCAACAAAATGAAAGTTTCTACTATGGCTTAAGACTTTTCATTTCCTTTGTTTTTATTTATAGAAGCCCCTTTTCAGATGATTATAAATCAAAAGCCATATTCAGGTTCTGTAATTATGGGAAGACTGTTTTCACAACTTATTGAAGGTGATGTGATATTCAATAGCCGATCATACATCCTATCTCGATTGTTTTGAACAAACATGTTAAATTGGAACTTATTATAGGGAAAGGAGAAAAATATTGAACTCCCCCAAAGATATCAGTTGATGATATTCTGAAAGGTATGTGAAAATGACCAGATGTAGAGAATTAACAAAAAATGGACATTTAACTTTCTAAAAGTTAGCATACTTTTGAGATCCCTATAATAAAAAATAAGATACATTTAAACATGGCAATGGTAATCTCATATATAGTCAAACCAAATACACCCTCTAGATATTATTCCCAATTTTTCTACACATAAACATCCCACCTTTACCTAGAATTATAAGAATAAAGTGCTGCTCTGTCCATGTTTAATAAAACTTGAATGTCCTGGGCATCTCTGTCTTTTCACTGTATCTTTGTGCCAGCGTTGCATTTCCAACCAAAGATTGAGACTGATTGGATATACGTGGCAGATATAAACCCCCAAGAAAGCTTCTGACAAAAATTTATCACCAAATAAACCATAAAAGCCAACTGAGAGTACTATTACATCCTTCTTTTACAGTGAGGTTTAGCATCCTCTCTAAAGTGAGCTCAAACTCCAGAATCCAACCGAAGGGCAAAGAGATAATGAGATAAAGGAGCAACAATCTCAGTTTACTAGCTGCCTCTTACTTAATGGAGAAAAGGGAAAAGGAAGTGGTGGTAAGATTGCTTATTTCTGCATTGCTGTTCATTTCTTTAGTCAAAGTTAAAGTTTCTGCCTGCTATAGCATGGTTCTTGAATATTCCCAAAGGCCTATGTGTTAAAGGCTTGGTTGCCAGGCTGTGGGGTTATTGGGAGGTGATGGAACTTTAGGGGGTGGAGCTTCGTAGAGGGAAATTAGGTCATTGGGGTGTACCCTTAAAGGGAATATTGGGACCCCACCCACTTCCTCTCTCTTTGCTTCCTGGCTACCAGGAGTTAAGTAGAAGTGCTCTATAATGTGCTCTCCACCATGATGTTCCGCATGCCACGGGCCCCTCAAACAATAGAGAAAAGTGACCATGGACTAAAACCTCTGAAATCATGAGCCAAAATAAATCTTTCCTCCTTTTAATTTGACTGTCTAAGGTATATTGGTACAGTGACAGAAAATTGACTAACATTGTAAAAGATGGCAATCAAGCTTTGATCCAATGTAAGATATGTCTTGCTGGAGTTATAGACAACTTAGACTAAGTTTTTTCTAGATCAAATAATATTAGCTCTGATAACTTGGGGAAAATCTTTTAAATATATACAGAATAAAACTTCAATCATCCCCATTGTGACAGTGGGTAATTTTTTTCATAATTTTTAATATATTCCCACACCCCTAAGTTCAACTGAAGACATATTAACTTTAGATCAAAGTCCTGCTTCAAATAGAAACCATATCAAATACTTCTAAATTTTACTTCACAGAAGCTGGAAAAAATGAAAAATGTTGGTGAAACAATTACTAATAAATATATTGGAACATTACTGAATTTTAATGAAGAAACTATTTGAAACAAGTCTGGCATCATTTTATTCTATTAAGAAATCCTCTGGGGCCAGGGTTGTGGCACAGTGGGAGAGTGCTTGCCTACCATGGTTGAGGCACTGGGTTCAATCCCCAGCACCACATACAAAATAAAAAAATAAAATAACAGTATTGTGTCCATCTATAGCTAAAAAAAGAAAAAAAAAGAAAAAAGAAAAGAAATCCTCTAAAATTCTTCCTAAATCGTAAAGAACCTCCACCTCTTTCGTTTGGGAAATAAAAATTTCTACATATTTAAGAAACACATTATCATTAATTTGATCAAAATTTCATCAACAGATTCTAATAATATCAAATCATTATGTCAAGTTTACGACCATCTGGAAGATTCTGAATATGGAGTATATTTTATAAGTATAAGCAAAGTTAAAATAATAGTGATGAGAAAATAATTTCACATAACCTTAGCATATGGCCTCTAACCCTCGAGCTATATATAAATGTATATGTCAAGTGCTTGAACATTCTATATTTATACCACCTTTTGTTCAAAGGGAAGAATATGAAGATTGCAAAACTAGCTAGAAAGGAGATTACTGAAAAGTTTTTTTTTAAAAAAAATCTTTTAACTAACCATAAAATCTTGCTTAAAGAGCTTTTTCAACCCATATAATCTCAAATTACTACACAAGTCATAATGTAAAAGTAATGAAATACTCCACAAAAATGTTCAATAGAATTTAAATTTTTAACTTAAAGGATTCGGAAGTTCAATCATTTTGGAAGAGACTGTAAGGATGATTAAAATCCTGAAGGAAGCCTGGAAGAAAAAGGACACCATCATTACTAGAAATTTAATACAATGTTAACTCTGAAGTTTCACATTCAGACTAAAAAGCTTTACGTTCAAGACATTACACCAATTTTTATAGAAATGTAATGTTTCTAACTCATGGTTCAACCCTTGAAAAGCTGTTCATGGGTTATAATGATTATAAACTCAAATCAGTCACACACACACTGGACTAAATTGGAAATGAAAAGCTTCTTCAATTACCCGAGCAAACATAAATGATTTATTTCCTTCTGCCAACATGAAAGGGAATTAGTTGAAAGTCCATGAAGGATGGCATTCACCCGCCCTGCACTAAGGTTAGAGAGCTCACTCAGCACAAATATTCCCAGAAAGGGTTCAACTTGACAGTAAAAAAAAAAAAAAAAAAAAAAAAAAATCATCTATTCCAAAAGGCCACTGTGTCGGTTCAACTTTTCTTCTGCTATAAGAAAAGTCCCTGACTATAAAGCAGGAGTTGTGCAGAATGACACCTCCCTAAGGAAACTGCTTCTCATACTCCCCTAGGCAAGGCCTCAACCTCAGCAGACCACTTCGTATTGCCTCTGACACTATCCTTAGTCACAACCCCATGTTTTTGATTTTCCATCTCAAATATCTACTTCCAAATATTTCTCTACATTTTATATAAACTTGAGCCCAAACTCTTTATAATGGTACACAAATCTCTACATAATCTACTTCCTGTTTGTGTCTCCAGCCACACTGACCACCCATCCAGTTTCTCTAATATTCCAAGCTCTGACTCACCTTTGAACCTACATGAAGTATGTTTCTTCGTTCACACTTCTCCTGGCTGACTCACGATTAAACCCAACTCCCTCGGGGAGGCCATTCCTGTGTATTTCAAACAGATTATCCATCCCATTTCCCCCAATCTCATTTCCTTCTTTTCTTCTAGCAGTATCGTAATTTTAAGTTATTCTTCTTTGCTCCTTACTTTTTAAAATATCCCTCCTAGAATATACACTCCTTAAAGGACAGAGATCTTTGGTGGTTTTGTTCAAGCTGTATGATGTATGTGCATGATGTGGCACACAGGGAGAACTCAGTAAATGCTTACTCGGTCAACTCCATCCTACCCTGAACTATCCCATTCTAACTCCCTATATTCTTTTTGGATACAGGGTAAAATGAACTCATCACTTACTCAATTTTATCAATACTCTTTCAGCCAACACATTCCCCTACTGTATGCCAGGACCTGTCAGGTGCTATTTCAGCTGTCATTTGCTGAGCGTTTCTTATGTATTAGGCACCATTGTCAGTGTTTTACCTATGTTATCTCACTGTGTCACAACTATGTGAACAAGCATCTATTTTACAGGTGAGGGAGCCAATATTGAAAGGCTAATCGTATATTCAAGATATCACAAACGGTAAGTGACAGAACTGGGATATGACACTGTATTGGTAAAGCACAATTTCCAACCTTTGCATGAGTACAAGCACAGAGGGAATATAAAGTGAGCTGAAATTCAAGAGGAAAGAGGAAATCTGCTGAAGGGGGACCAAGAGCCTTTCTTTGGAGATGGCAGTTGAGCTTTAAAAAGAAAGTTAAGGTTTTAACAAATGAGTACTAGAAGTTGGTGCAAGAGGCCCTTAAGAAAGGAAATAGAACAAACCCATAAGGAAAAGAGATACTAAGTGTGTACAGAAAATACCAATGGCACAGTTAATATATCTTTTTAAAATATTTTTTAATTGTCAATGGATCTTTTATTTTACTTTGTGATATGTGGTGCTGAGATTCAAACCCAGTGCCTCATATATGATAGGCAAGCACTCTACCACTGAGCCACAACCATAGCCCCCAAATCTCAGATTTTTGAAAGAGGGGTTGTGAAAGCAAATTCTGAAAATGTCAGTGGTCAAGAAGAAGAAAAGTCAGAGGATACCAGAGAGGCCAGGTATGTATCATGTGATGTCAATGGTATAGTGATAAAACACTGTATATATAAAATATAAAATAAAATATACTGACAAAATACTTATATTCTGATACAGAGATGATGACTTATAAATTCTTAAAACAGAGTAAATATGTTAGAAGAAATAGAAAGCGTTACATCTTTCAAATTCTACAAAGCAAAGTTATTTAAAAATTCACTCAATGGTTATTTAAAGTTCAATGGTATTTTTCAAAGTGTTTAGGCACAACTTTTTCAAGACTAAAATCAGTAAACTCTATGAGTACTTACAAAATAAGAGCTGTAACATAGTTATTTACATAGGAAAGATTTAATGTCATCTAAAACTTTATTAAAGTGATTACCATGAATTCCCCTGGCTGAATAATCCAGCTCAGCTTTTGCTTTTTATGTTGCCTGCTCATGCTTTTCTATTAAAAAAACCGAAGAGTCAATCTTTTTTTTCTTTCAGTAAGAAGCAATTACCTTCAGTTCTTCTGATACATTCCCATCTTCCCATTAGAATATCTACCTGATGTCCCAAACAACTAAAAGCACACACGCACAAACATGCATGGGAAATAAAAGTTTCTACATATTTAAGAAATACATTATCATTAATTTGATCAAATGTGTGCATTAATTTTTATCAAATGCACGTGCACACACACACACACACACACACACACACACAAAGTGAAGCTTGGATTAGGAAAGGGCTGAGTTAAAGTTATATCCAGGATTCTCCCTTACTAATCCTATCAAAGGCACATAATTTGTTTTCATTCGTTCACCCCAGAGAACCTGACATTCAGCTTCATTTTACAAATCTAGGCATTAGAAAACTTCTGCTACAGAATCTTACCTCTCTCTCTCTCTCTCTCTCTCTCTCTCTCTCTCTCTCTCTCCTTTTTGAAGTTGATATACATGACAAACTAGGTGCTGATAATCATGGTTAGAGTTTTAACAGAAAACTTGGCATCTCAACAAAGGAAGGACATTTTAGGCACAGTGTTCCCCACCCCTGCATACAGGGCAGTTATGTCCAGGAGATCACGGTGCTTTCCCACGTCTCTGCATGATGCTCCCAGCAGCCACTATCTTGTAAGATAAAACATTGCTTGTGTATGACCATTCTCTTGGTACATAAAGTGTATCCTGCAATTCAAGGCACTTTGGAAACCTACAATCTATTTTCAGCTATGGTAGGACCCATTATTTAGCAAAGTGCTTCTTTGTACCTAATAGTTTAAAAGCATCGCTGCAGTTTACAAAATATACTGTATGTATGAACAACTTTTGCCTGTGCTCTTAACTATCCCTACCTAGTGCTAGTGCTCTGTGTCCTGTATCATTCACCCCCATGAGATTCTCCTCCAACTTCTTGGGGGAATAGCACAAGCTCTTTCCACACTGCAGATTAAGGGCATCCTTAAAGATCCTTTTATCAGCCATCTACATGTTCCATCTACATACTCCATGATCATTCTCATCCATATCCATGGCTGCAGGTACACTGTTTCTTCATTTATTTCTCCAGCCCAAACAGCCTAGTTCCAGACCCACAATCCCAACTCCTGGGTGGGGCTTCTATTTCTATGTGTTGCTATTACCACAAATTCAATATGAAACTTCAGCCTTTCATCACGACTTCCTCACCTTGTTGCCATTTTCCTTCTTTATATTAACAGCATCATAATTTACTAGTTCCTCAAGCTGGACATCTTGGAGGAGTTTCTTCTAGTGACTCTTCTCACTCCTTGCCTCTAAGTGATCACTGCGGTTTGCCAATTCTAACTCTGAAATGTAATCAAGTCTGCCACCTCCTCCCAATTTCCAGTGCCATCAGCCTCATTCAGGCATTCATCTGGGCTGATTTTATCGACTGGCATGCTCCTTTCAATTGATCTTCCATCCTGAATATTCCTTCTCTAAATCATCATCAACCCCCAAATTTTCTGTTTCTCCTGTTAACATCACCAAAGCATGTTTCCTTACAAACGTGATTATGTTACCCTCACCCCTTCTAAAAAATGCCTCCACATTCCTTTAAGGCTTATGTTCCCTGTCACCTTCAAAATAAAGTTCAAATTCCTAAGTGTAGATTTCAAGATCCACCATAAATAAGGACCAGGTGCCTTTCTTGTCACACAGTATCTTGATTAAAAGTTCAAACTCTGGAGCTGGATGGCCCAGCTGTATGGTGCTGAGCAAGGCCTCTGTACATGATCGTGTAGGCTGAGAGGTCCTGTGTGAAGCATGTGGCCTAGGGGTGGGTGACCATGAAAGGTAACCCATGCACCACCACCAAACTGTGTCTTAGCACGGGGCTGCTCCAGGCTCAGAAGGAAGTGGCACCACTTTCTGTTTCACAAAAAGACAATATAGGATTTGGTTTCCTTATCTTTACAGTACGGATAATTTTAGGATTTACCTCATGGGGCTATTGTGAGGATTTAGTAAATTAATGTGTGTAAAGTCCTTCGGAAAGTTCTCAGGTCATTGTAAGTGTAGCTGACTTGTTCCTTATACTTTAAGTAAACATTAGAATCCATTTACTCTTCCTTTATATAGTCTGTACTTTTTTCATCTTCATATCTTTTATTGTTTATTTTCCTTCCCCTCTCAAAAATTCCTTCCTCTAGCATACTAGGCTCCAATTTCTGCCTGTTGATATCTTCTTTTTCCTAGTTCAGCTGAGATGCCATGATTGCCTGCATTGAGGTTTCCTTCATCCTCATGTGTATGAGTTTTCTAGCCCTAAACTCAACTCTTGGGCACCAATGGACCTCTGTCATGGTATATGAACCATAATATGTATTTTAATATCTAAACTCATTTCAAGCACTTAATTATTTTTTTCCCCAGTACTGGGGCTTGAACCCAGGGGTGCTTTACCACTGAGCTATATTTACAGTCTACCTTTCTTGAAAGATTTTAAGTGTTTTTTGGTATTGTATAAGTTTCCACCTTATGTTCTCACAGTGCCTAGAAAATTATAGTGACAGAATAGGTTGGTATAAGTAATACCAGAACCTACTGGTGTTGTGTAGCATAAACAGTGCTTTCTGTACAGTATTTAAATGACTTCTCACACAATTTTGTAGTATTTTCCCCCTTAACAAAGGAAAACTTAGAATAAATAATTTTTGTAGTCATAAATTGTTGAGAGCCACAGCCGAAGAGGCCCCAGCAAACTTCCAGCTGCCAGCAAACTTCCAGCTGCCAGCTGATGATTGGCTTACAGCGGCCCCAGCAATCTTGTAGCTGCCAACTGATTGGCTCCTCTGCGGTGATGCTCATTGGGTTGTTTCCCCGCCCTTTCAGACCGCGGAGCTGCTCATTGGGGGACTTTTTTTTTGGCTCCGCCCACGCGACCCAGCCAATCGGCCTCAAGAGCAGGAGGAGTAGGGGAGGTGGAGAGGATTGTGGGAAGCCTGTGGTAGCAGTTGGGCTCTGAAGGTTTTCCTGAAGAGCTGAGTGGTTTGGCGTGTGTGTTCTAAAAAAAAAGTTCGTTTCTTTTGACAAGTGGCTCCTGAATTGTACCCAGCCAGACTGCGGCATTTGGTGGCCCGTATGGGGAACGAACCTGAGACCTTGGCATTATCAGCACCAAGCTCTGATGAATCCAAATATAAAAAGTTTAAAGAGTGTTATTTTAAGTTTATCTTTGGGGAATATATACCCCTTCCCAATAAATAGTTAAGAGAATGGTGGGGACAGAGATAAGAACCAAGATCTTTCTGGCTCAGAGACTGAGTTCTTTTGACTTCATGATAGCAATTTGCCTGACTCTTCACCTAACCTAGAACTACCCTTTATTGATCATATATTTCTAGATTCTTTTCTTACATTACTCCGAATATTCCTTGCAGAGTGGTATTATTATTATTATTATTATTATTATTATTATTATTTTGCAGATAAAAAAATTAAGGCTTAAAGGTGTTAAGGCAATTTATCTTCTTTAATTTTGCTAATGATGTCTATTACATTCAGATGATTCAAATCCTAGAGTTCAGTGTTATGGTTTGGATATGTTATGGTTTGGATATACCTCAAAAGCTGCTGGAATGTTTGGAGGTGAAATGATTGGACTGTGAGAGCTGTAACCTAATCAGTTCATGGGTGGTAACTGTAGGCAAGTGGGGCATGGCTGGAGGATGAAAGGATTGTTCTTCTCTGTGGCCTCTTTCTTTTTCTCCCTCTGCCTGGCCTCCATGGGTTGAGAAACTTTCCTCCACTTTACCCTTCCACCATGATGTGCTGCCTCACCTTGGGCCCAGAGCAATAGAGTCATCTGAACTGTGAACCCTGAATTAAAATTTCCTCCTTTAAGTTGTTCTTGTCAGGAATTTTAGTCACAACAAAGAAAAGCTCACTAACACAGAAATTCTCCCTCCTGTAAGCTGTTGTTGGGGATTTTGGTCTCAGCAACATAAGACTGCCTAACATAGGATAAAATATTACACTTAGAAAAATAAGAATGCACAACTTAGGATCCTGAATGTGCCTCTTGAGCTAAATTCCATGCACTGAGAACAAAGAGAAAAAAAAAGGAAGAAAGCAGTATCAGAATTAATGGTTAGATTTTAAAATAACACAAGAATATAATTTTGAAAAGGGAAAAATTGGGAGAGGACTTACTGGAAATTAGTATGACTTATTTAGGAGTAAAACCGCCATAAGTACTAAACTATTATATATATACTCAGCTACCAAAGTACTTAAAAATGCTTAAAATATAGATATTATTTAAAGTTACATGTCTTGAATATCATTAGTCAAGTTTGACAATACTTACTCTTTGATTGGAAAAGCTTGTTGTTTTGAGAAAAATAATGCACAAGTGAAAATGAAAAGGAAAAAAAAAGGAACTAAAATAGTCCCAAAGAAATGACTCTAAAAGAGTAACCCTCCTTACAAAAATACTAGTTTCTAGAGCTCCCAGAGTGAATAAGGCGAGACACTTGCAATGCATTATAAATGTGTAATTACCATTTAAATAGAGGAAGAAAGCTAATGAGTGAATTAAGAAAAAGGCATTTCTTTTAGCCAATGAGAAAATTGGCATTTCAGGCAATAATCATCTAATCTACAGAATCCAGTTAACAAAGCTATTGTCATTCTGCCACTCACCCTCTCCCTTTTAACAGGCATTCCCTAGCAAAAGGAAACAACAGGTTAAGTCTTTCTCCATGATTTTCAGGCACAATTCACTCATTAGGCTCTGGCATGCTCAATGTATAATTTAACAGCGCATGTTTATCAAAAGGGAGCCAAGAGCCAGGTGTGGTGGCACATGTCTGTAATCCCAGGGACTTGGGAAGCTGAGGCAGAAGAATCACAAATTTGAGGCCTGCCTGGGCAATGTAGTGAGGCCTTAACAAATTCCCAAGACCATGTCTCAAAATAAAAAATAAAAGCCTAGGGATGTGGCTCAGAGGTCAAGTTCCTGTGGGTTCAACCCCCATTACAAAAATAAAAAAAGTTTAAAAAGACAACAAAGAGACATAAAACTTTCTCTTTAATTCTGCCTTTTTAATTACTTTGGCATCCAAATTATAAGATTAAACACAACTTTGAAGTAAATTTTTATTAATGGCACAATCATCCTGATTAGAAATCATCTCATTTCACCTCTAGTCCAATACAGGCTTTCACTAACAACATTCTTATTTAGGGATTTCCCTATTAACACCTGTTCATGGATATGGTTGAACAAGTTGGATGTAGAAAATATTGCTTTATCCCATGAAGGCACTGAATGTTCTTTTCAAATGAGATAAAAATTTGTCATGTAGAATTCATAGCTCTTTGAAAAGTATCAAATGTGTCCCTATTGAATATCTGCATAATGAAGTATAGAGGGTAAAATATTGGTTAAGAACCACACAGATTAGCTGGCAAGACCCCTCACCTGATGCATGTGCATTTTGCAAGTCTAATCTATTCCCTTTGAGTTCCTACAACTCTTCTTACCATGAGATTAGCTACTTCTTATGATGGGTTTGGCAAAATTCATTTGGATTTATCAGGTTGTACGTTGGTTAGATTAATTATTGAAACCAAATATCTAAAAAGAAGAATAAAAACCTGAGTATTTCTGAATTAAGAATACAAATGTGAAGCATGAAAAAAGTATTCAATCATGGGCTAAAAGGCCATGCATGCACACAGTGTGACAAAAGTGATGGGGCTGTGGGTTGCATACTTGCAACTTTATTCTAGTTTTTTCTTTGTATCTTCATATGCAATTTTATTAGCAAGTTAAGTGGACACTGTTTAACCATTCAGTTATCATTTTTACTATCTAAATCATGGATTCACAAACTATGACTCGCATACTAAATATGGGTCTCTGCATGTTTTTATGAATAAAACTTTATTGGAATACAAACATGTGCATCCATTTATGAATTGTGTATAGTTGTTTTTGCACTAGTAGTTTAGCAAGTAGTCATGACAGGGCTCAGAAAGTCTAACATATTTACTGTCTGGCCCATTATAGAAAACCTAGGTGAGTCCCTGGTTAAAACTTCCATCTCTTATTGTTCTAGATGGGAATTATACTTTCTAGACACAGCCTTCTACTGTTTTCTATTCTCTGACCCATTTGATCTGTTTTTGTTTTTCTACTTCACCAAAACACCCCATTTTTAAGTTATCTTTTTTTTGTCTAGCAAATCTGCCAATTTATGTTTATGTATTTTCCTCTTCTCAGTAACCATCACAATTAATTCTAATCCAAACTATTTTTAACTTGAATGTAAAAGTGGTTACAGGTGGCTTGGTTTCTGCATTCAGTCAATTCAAAGAAAAATAAACTCAATCAAAATGAAAAGATATAATTGAAAGAATTTAAAGATTTGGTTAGGCTCTAAAGAGAATGCTAAAGAGACTCAGGAAGAGTATGCTCTTAATGAATAGTTGACTATTTCAAAATCCCATCATCCCAGAATCACTGCTTCCAATGCTCTCTCCTAGATGGATGACAGATGCTGTGGTGGATGCCATGGTATGCTGCCCAGACCTCCTTTCCAGGAGCAAAGCACTCACTTCAGATGCCAGGCCCTTTTTGAAAACTGCCTTCAGTCAAAGGGAGCCAGCTACTTCACTCTTTTGTAGGGCATCCTGTATCTACTGATAGTTGAAGTTTGCGCACCTTGCTTTCATTTGAGACAACCTCTAAGGCCAGCCTGGTTCCAGTGCTCCCCGTATAACCCATCAAGGCCTCTCTGGTGATTATATGACAGTTCAAACCCTTCTTCTGCCCAAGTCTATTTCTCTTTTTCCCTTACATGTGTTACTCCTGGGGGCATCCCCCCTCAACCCCTATAGGCAAGCCTCTGCCATCTAGCCTATTTCTCAGGGAGACAAACTTAAGACAGCTGTTCTCTTCAAACTCTTTCTCTCATCCCATTTCCTGCTATACCTTGTCTTTTTAGATTTTTTACTTGTCCCTCCTCACAGACCTGTTTCCTCCATTGCTGGATAAAACAATTTTCTCTCAATAGAGTTCACTACCTTTTTAAAAACTTTACCATTAAGATATGAAGGAAATCCATTGCTAGTTCTATAATTTATGGTAGTGTGTTTCAATGTCTAATTTTAGGTTCTCAAAATAGTCTCTTGTAAAAGATGGACTTGAGGGGCTGGGGTTGTGGCTCAGTGGTAGAGCACTCACGTAGCATGTGTGAGGTACTGGGTTCAATCCTCAGCACCACGTAAAAATAAAATAAAGGTATTGTGTCCAACTATAACTAAAACAAACAAAAAAAAAGATGGACTTGAAATATCAGGTCTATTCTTTTAGTGTTTAACTGTTTCATTTTGAACAGAATATCTAAACCAAAAACCATTTAAAGTTGTGCTTTTTACCTTATTATTTAAAAGGCTTTAAATGATTATTGGAGGGTAAACTACATGTAGTGTGAAAACTCCTCTTCTGTAGCCCTGCAAAATTATTTGCTTCAAAATGAAATGCTCTGGCATAAACAACAATGGAAAATAAGAAGTCAAACATTTTTAAAACTCCTAACAGTGAGCTCTTGTTTGGCAAGTATGTCTCAGAAAAAAAAGGAAAGAAAGAAGGAAGGTAGGAAGGAGGAAGGGATTGAGGGAAGGAGAGAAAGAGAGAGAAGGAATGGAGTGGAGTGAGAGAGAAGGAGAGGGGAAGGAAAGTAGGGAAGAAGCAAAAGAGAGCAGGACAACCACTATGAAACCAATCAGAAAACAGTTATTTATTCATTAATTACTTTGCATATAGTACCTCTGAGAATTCTAGAAGGATTATCTTTTCTGGAGACCAAATGTTTAATTTTGTGAAATATCCAGCGTTGGCATCAGTTAGAATAAGCAACTCATCTTTATTCGACTTGAAATTAAAAGTAAGAAAATAAATGGAAAGAGTAATATGAGGTGGGGGAGTTTAGTTCTATTAATAAATATGAAAATAACCTATATAGTCTTCAAAATGAAACAATTATAGTATTGAGGAATGATTAGTCAGAAGATCAATATCAGTTAGTAGACATACAAAAATATACATAAATGCAAATGGAAATTTAATTTATGAAAATATTTCCATCTCATATCACTGATGTAACCATGGACTTCATGTTGGTCCTTTACTTTTATATAATAAGCTTGCCTTTTTTATAGTTTCTGACTTAAATTCTAATTTGTTTGATATTAGTGTAGTTAGCACTGTTTTCTTTTGATTTTCATCTTCATGGAATGACTTTTCCAATACCTTCACTTTCAATCTATGTGTGTCCTTAAAGGTGAAGTGAGTCTCTTATAGGCAGCATATACTTGGTTCTTGTTTTGTTTAATACATTTGACCACTTTGTATCTTTTTTTTAAAAAAATTGTTTCAGGTTGAAGGTAGACACAATAACCTTTATTTTATTTTTATGTGGTGCTGAGGATCAAACCCAGTGCCTAGGTGTGTCCAAACTGCACACCCCCAGTCTCCAATGATTAATTCACCTTCATTGTAAACTCTAAACCCCAAACTCCTTCTGTAACCTGGGATGGGGGCATTTCCCATACCCAGAAAATGAGCCCTCCTGTTCCTGATGGATTGATTTCACTGCAGAATAAAGGAAAGCTTGCTGATCTGAGGTTTGCTTCCTCCTGCCTCCATCACTTGTATACTGTGAGCTTGCAACCACATTGAAAAAGACTGGGATTGTGGCTCGGCAGTAGAGCGCTTGCCTAGCCCGGGCGGGACCTGGGTTCCATACTCAGCATCACATAAAAATAAAGGCATTGTGTTGTGTCCATCTACACCTAAAAAAATAAATATTTAAAGAAAAAGACTCTCAAAAAAACCAGCCTAAAGTTAAATATCAAAGAACTTGGAAAATAACAAATTAAGGGCAAAGTTAGCAGAAAACAGAAATAGTAAAGATTCCAGTAAAAACAAATGAACTAGTGCAAAATCAAAAGAAGTGCTGGTATTTGGAAAGACAACCTAAATCAACATTTAGCTACACTAACCACACTCAGATTTCGAAAACAGCTTTATTTAGGCACTATTGTATCTTCATTTTCTGCCATCTTTTATTAAATGTTCAGGTATTGAAAATTTGTCCACATTTTACAGATTTAATTTCCCATTTTCTTTCTTAATAATGCAAATTCCATTCCTGCAAAGTTGTTTAATAGATGGGGGGGATTACATGCAGGAAATTCATGCGATATCCTCTTTGGGAACTTTACCATTGAAGACACTTCTTCTTTCTCTGGAAGATCTGTTATCTATTCCTCATATCCTATGAAAAGAGAAAATAAGTTGACCTTTTCCAATTCTTTCTAGCAAAAGTCAACAAAAACTTACCTAATTTGAAAATATGTTAACCACAAAATATTGATAGACAATCAAAGTTTTTCTACTCTGAGATTTTATTGTTATTTTAATATTTAGGGCTCAAATGCCTGAAGGAAGGAAGTATCACCTTGGGTGTGAATTTGACAAAGAAAAAAAGGTCAAATATTTGAAGTAAACACAAAACTTGTCTCCAGTGAGAAAAAATTTGTGCATAATCAGTGAATCTCTACTTTTAGCAAATCATCTTCTGAATTTATTTTCTAGGAAAGAAATGAGGATGAAGAGCAATGCTATTACTACCTCTCCTGGAAAATTGTTCCCTTTGTAAATGAGGAGCATCACAGATTAATAACACACACACTATATAACATCTTATAGGTTCCATACTTTGCTTCTCCACAAGTCAGAAGTCTCCTAGTTCTGGCTTGCACTTTTAAGACTATCATATGCAAATAGGCTGCCAATTACCTCCCAATTTGTAACTCCAAAAGATGCTGAGTCTCCCTCCACATTCAGACCATCTTTTCTTGATCTCTATGACACTGTTGTCTCATACTTTTTCATCTTTTTCCTAATTCCTTTTTCAAGATTTTGTTTCCCTTATTAACCCTTTAATGCAGGATGGAAAATAATCTTGCCTTGTGAATTCGGTTACCATTTATTCCTTATAATGGATCTATTATAACTAATGGTTCTCTATCTGTAAGCTGTTTCTACCTAAAATAAAGAAGAATACAACCCTGTGCTCTTTTCCAACCATTTCTCCTACAAATTCTCATGGAATTTAAAGTGGAGGGGGAAAAAAACCTGAAATAAAGTAAATTCTCTGTAGTCTTCTGGTTTGATTTCAACTCTGCAAAAAAGTAGCAATTGCCTGCACTTTAGCTCCTCTTCAGAAATAGCTTTCTGAAACATCTCATAATTCCATTATTACCAACACAATTTCTACATAACAAGATCTAGGAGTTGGCAATGGAGTGTGTATGTGCTCAATATTTCATCCTTGCCCTTCAAGGTTAGCTCTGCTCTTCACTCAAATTTTGGCTTTTAGCATTTGCCTCTGTGATCCAGAACACCATAATAATCTAGATGTAACCTCCAACCCCCTAAAGTTATTTTTAGTGGTAATGATAAAGGACCTTATAGCACCCTTTCCTCAATCATATTATCTAAAATTTTTTGAAGTCCATTTAAATGAACAGGTGGTGTGGGATAGGGGCACAGTTCTGACTCCAATTGGGGCTTTGGGATCTAAGCCTGAGCATCAAAGTGGCAATAGGCTGGCCCAGGAACTGGGTGATGAGCCAAAGGAAGCCAAGAGTTGAGTCTTGAGTAAGGGACAGCCTTATAACTAAGGGAAAGATTAAAGAATTGAGTTGAAGAGTGGACACTGGGTCACCTAAGGTAATAGGTAAGGTGAAGTGAATTAATTTAGGGAAAGTGTGCAAAGATTCCTTAAGGCAATGGTCGTTTTTGTTAAGTTTTCTGGGTTGAGTATGAATTGAGGAACAAAGGAAGCAATTACATCCCCAACTGAGTTGAAAAATTTTAACACTTCTCCATCAAAATTGTGATTTTTTACCAACTCTAGTGTAGCTATTGAAGTTATAAGAGTATGTCTCAGAAATGAGAACAATGAAATCTGCAGTTATGTTTCCCATTCATACTTCAATTTTGATGGTAGAATAAGTAAGGAAGGGATTTTCAACTGTCAGTTACTGGAAAGGCCCAGGACATCCCATAAAATAAATGGAAGTACTTGCCACCAACATCCCAGGTGTTTACAGGAACCGTTACTCCTCTTGAATAAATGTTGGTTCTATATCTGTTCAAAATAGTGGTGAATGTAGAATTAGGCTTATTTTCAGAATAGTTAGGGTTAAAATTATTTTATTAGATAGAGTACATTTATATAATATTTTGTTTTCCTTGCTTTATAATATAGAATTCTCTTTTTATCTATCCACAGAAGAATTAAAGCATTTGGTTATAAAAAATCAATTAAAATAAATGGAATGTCATTTAAAATATCAATAATTAGTAATAACTTTAACAATTGTTTATTTTATTTTCTGTATCCCCTTACTAGAATGTAAACTCTGTGAAGGAAAGGATTTGATCTTTTTTAAAAAAATATTTATCTTTTAGTTATAGGTGGACACAAAATCTTTATTTTTATGTGGTGCTAAGGATTGAACCCAGTGCCTCACACATGGTAGGTGAGCAGTTCTACCTCTGAGCCACAACCCCAGACCTTGATCTTTCTTTTTTATCATTACATCCTTAATGACAAAGATACTACATAGTGCATAATGAGTATTTAACAAAGGTTTTCAGAAGGAATAGATGAGAATCAAGGAGGCACCAAGTATCTGGGCAAATATTTATATTCCCTTAACATTTAGAACTTTTAAACGTGCTTTAGAGTTTATAATTGTATGGCTGAAAACAAGAGTATTATATCAAATCAGCAATCAATATTTTGATGCTTCATTGGTCATTTAAGGGTATTATTTAAAAGAAAGACTGATGTTTCTACAAGGAATTTAAATTTTTTTTTTTTTTTTGCACCGCTGAGGATACACCTCAGCACCTTGCATGTGGTTGGCAATACTCTACCACTGAGTTGCATGCCCAGCAGACTGATGCTTCCAGAAGCCAACCAAGATCATTGGATTTTAAAGTACAATAAATCTTTGAATTTTTTTTGTTCTAATTAGTTATAATGACAGCTGAAGGCACTTCAATTCATAGTACACAAATGGAACACGATTTTCCACTTCTCTGGTTGTACAATAAATCCTTAATAGGATAAATTCTTCTAGCAGAATACAGTTTCCACCTAATTAACAAGGCCTAGAATATCTATAGTACAAAATCAAACAGAAGAGATGGTATGAGAATAACTAAGTTAAAACAAAAACTAAGTGCAATTGTTGAACCGTATTTGCAGAGAGGATTCATATTTTTTTTCTTCTGAATTGTAGATTAAAGAATCTTCCCTGTAATTTTAGCTGCTCAGACGCTGAGGTGGGAGGATCGCAAGTTCAAGGCTAGTGTCAGCGATTTAGGGAAAATACGTCTCAAAATAAAAAATAAAAAGGACTGGGGCTCTCCCATCTGGGGCCTAAGTCGCAGCGACAAGGCTAAACGCACCAAGAAGGTCGGAATTATTAGTAAATATGGGACCCGCTACGGTGCCTCCCTCCAGAAAATGGTTAAGAAATTTGAAATCAGCCAGCACGCCAAGTACACCTGCTCCTTCTGTGTCTAAACCAAGATGAAAGAGACCCACTGTGGGGATCTGGCAGTGCTGATCCTGCATTGAAAACAGTGGCTGGTGATGCCTGGACCTACAACACCACTTCCGCTCTCACAGTCAAGTCTGCAATCAGAAGGCTGAAGGAATTGAAAAACCAGAAGTTCTACCATTTGAGACATCCCTAGCCTATAATAAATGGGCTAATTTACATAAAAACAACAAAAGGACTGGGAACATAGCTCAGTGCTAGAGCGCCCCTGGGTTCAATCCCTAGTACTGCAAAACAACCTCTCCCCAAGCTTTGCTGATGGCTCTTTGCTCAACACCCTACTCTTAGGGGTAAAATTTGCCACTTTATGCATAAATACAAAAGAAAGTGATTACACAAGAAGTCAGGATCTTGGAAGGAAAATATAAAAAATAAAAGTAAATAAAAAGCAGCCTCTTGCCACAATGTAATGTGTTCAAGAGCTCTTTCTTTCCCTACCTTTCTTTGTTATTTTTTTTTAGAGGTAAAGAATAAGGAGGCGGGGTGAGGTGTAGAATAAGGAATATCTTCTATCTTATCCTATCTTGTCCTTATATGTTCACACGGAAAGAACAGAAAATCTTGAAGCTAGAGAAATACAAATTTATAGACGAAAATGGAGGTCTTAAACAAGCAGAATATTTAGGCAGTCCTTATATTTTTTCCTAAGCCTGTTAGTGGACACCTATTTTATTTTTGGTTCTATCTATCTTATCTATGGATCCTTCTTATAAAAGATATATGATCTGAATAAAGAAAATAAACCTTTGAGCATTAGGAGGGGAAAAAAACCCAAATTTATAGGCAGATATGAACTACAGAATTATTTTCCAAACCTTTGGCAAACTCCCTTTGAAACAAAATTACATGATAAGGGACCATAGGAAAAGAAAAAAAATACTAAAATGAGAATGATAAGAGTACCTAAAAGTTTTCCTAAATCAGTAGAATAATCAATAGAATTCTACTAATTTTTGTATATTAGAACCTGATGTCAGAGGACTTTCAGAAGAATGCCCATTGGAAGAAAATGAAAACATTTTATTAAGTACAAGACAAATGGTCAAAGTGGTAGGAATAAACATACATGGATTTTTAACAAGAGATAATTAAAATAGTTATAAACTGTAGAAAATTCAGAAATTGTATTGAAAAGTCATAGTGTACACACGAAGCAAGCTGAAATGCAGCATGATCTTGAGAAACGGAGAATAAGAAAAGAGAATCCACTTGGTCTTGACACCTTGAAGCAATGCAAACTAGTAGTATAGCATTGTGTTTCCTACTTCCACTTTGGTTCCTTAGTGAACAATATTTAAACCATGATAATATGTTTTAGTCTCTTAAGTAGTTTCAAAAATTTATGCTCAAACCATAGAGTAAGCACTTCAAGATAATCATAGCCCAGGACACAACATAAATATTACACATTTGACAGGGTTAAATTAATGAGAAAGTTTACAGGATTTAAGAGATAGAAGGAAAGGATGAATGTAAGAAAATACAGGGAATCAAATTGTCTTATTTTAAAAATAATGGGAGAAGTACTGAGATATAAAAATAGAGGTTAAATGGATTATTCAAAGTCCACAAGATAGCCAGCAGAAGAAATATTAGTAATCTTAAGGTCTAATAAGCACAAACAATGACAAATAATAATTTTAAATCCCCAAATAAAAAGATGATATTATCTACTAACAACAAAATAATAAAAAAAAATACATTGATAGTGAAAGATAAAATCTTCAACTTTCATGATGATTCAACTTTCATGACTTTACATGAATAGCATGTAAAGTCAGTAAGTCATGAAAAACCTGTAATACCAGCAGCTCGGGAGGCTGAGGCAGGAGGATCTCGAGTTCAAAGCCATCCTCAGGTATTTAGCAAGCCCTGACTAACTTCATGAGACCCTGTTGTGAATGTCTAGTGCGTTCGGGTCCCTGGGTAAGGGTCGCGAAATCACCGGGACACAGGGGATGCAGAGCCAAGGCAGCAATTGCAACTGCATGCTGAGGTTTATTTGCATGTTCCTTTTATATTCTTCTTCTAACAAAGCAAGCAATTCTTCAGTAACACTTCACCCACATAGCCCAAATATCATGCCTCATCAGGTACACGGAGCTAAATTCAAATTGTTCCTGTTCTTTTTGATAAGTACCCTCCCAAAGTTCTTTGTAGACATTATTTAATCCCCGAATGTACTGTTCCCAGGTCCAGTATGCAGGAAGCTTCTTCCTCTAGGCCAAACCATGCAGAAGCTTGTGTCTTGCGATAAGGGGAAGAGAACTTTTCCTCCTCCTAGCTGAGGCTTGCCTTCAGCTGACCTAAATCACAGCCATAGCTCCTTGCAAAGTGTCAGGCTGAGGGAGCTAAACTCTGCACACTTAAACCCCAACACCCTGTCTCTAAATGAACTTTTAAAAAGGGTGGTGATCTGGTTCAGTGGTTGAGTGCCCCTGGGTTCAATTCCTGGTACTAAAAAAAAAAAAAAAAAAAAAAAAAAAGGGGGGCTGGGGTTGTGGCTCCAGCGGTAGAGCACTGCCTAGCACCTGTGAGGCCCTGGGTTCTATCCTCAGTACCACATAAAAATAAATAAATAAAATAAAAGGTATTGTGTCCAACTATTAAAAAAAATAAAATATTTAAAAAAAAAGAAGTCATGAAAAGAAGATATGACCATCTAATTCAAATAAGAGGAAGTAACCAGCAAAAGAAGTACAAAATATGTTCTATGTAACATTTCAAAAGTTTGACAGTACAAATATGATTTAAAGATGTTTTGATGATTGACATTTGTAACTAAGAGGATAATATCTGGAAAGAAGGTGTTGGAAATAGGAAAATTAATTATTTTTTCTTTTCAAGCTATAATATCTGTACTTTTTAACTTATCCTTACCATGTGGATATATTATTTTATGACATAAAAACATAAAACATTTCCTAATAATGAGCTTAGCATTCTCTTCACTGATAGTATTCCAAAGTGTTATGCTATAATTTCATTGTAACTATTATATTATAATAGTGTTATTGGACTCAATAATATCCTCGTTCCAGGTCTTGCTTATAAGAAACTCCTAGAATACTAAAACAACATAAGAATACAAGGATAAAATAAACATACTCATGCATGAAATGGTAATAGGCACAGCAATACCACAGAAAAGCTATCAATAATATTCCTGTGAGTATCAGCATCACGATTCCAAACATGTCAACTGAAACATATGAAAAGAAATATATTTTAATAATAGAAAATATTTCTTACATCTTTATCCTTTCTATTATCATTTGTAATGTGACTATCAGATACACATTACAAATCATTATTGAAAATAATGATAAAATAACATGTATTACAAATTCCAATGAAACTGCATTTAATACAATAATCACCAACATATAAAAATAATCTGGGTGCTAAAAGGAGGTAACCTTTAAATCTTCTCTATTTTGGTAAATGATTAAGGCTCTCATCTATTTTTCTCCATTATTTTTTCTTGAATTACATTTTTGGTACTTTCTCAATAGATAAAATAGCAGATCTTTCAGATTACTAACTATAAGGATGCACATAGACATCATGATGTGGTTTTTTGTTTGATTCATTATCAAAAACTCAGCCCAGGCTTGCTAAGAAAGAAGATTTCTAACTCTCACAAACTTTTTATTCCCCTCTACTATGCAGCTTATTGTACTGGTATATTGTAAAATGAAACTAGGAGGGAAAAATATGAAATTGGAGACTTGAGTTTCTATTCATACTAAATACATACTAAATGCTTCTTTATAAACTACAAACACCTGTGCTTTACATATACCTGATAGTACCTGAAGCCACTGGAGACTTGAGGGCAAAATTGTATCTTTTCACTTCAATTAATAAAAAAGAGATAGCTGGTTGTTCTGGATGGGTTCTCTCATATAGTTGGGGTTTCAGATGGAAAGTCTTTTGTTTCAAATTTTTGGAAAGCTTAAAGATACAGGTATTTTTTCCTACCTTGATACATTCTATAGAACATCCCAAAAGTTTGACAGTACAAATATGACTTAAAGATGTTTGGATGATTGACATTTGCAAAGTCTTAGGGAGTCCTGGTTTTGAAGGGCATTTCTCAATATAGACTACATTCACTGAGGAAATATGTTATAATAGTGCTATTGGGCTCAATGATATCCTAGTTCCAGAACTCACTTATAAGAATCTCTTGGAATACAAAAACAACAAAAGAATACAAACCCCCCTTAACTAGATTATGAATATCATACCTCAGAAACTTTTAAAAATAAAATTTAAAGTATTTAACAAGTCAGATGGCAAGACATCCACCAGTTGGAATGGTGGCTCATAATCTGAATCTACACTGGCTGGAAACAACCAATAAGCATGTATGGGGTCTAGGGAGCACTGATGTACATCCCTGGATTTGCTGTTTTAATAAAGTAAATAGGATAGTTTTAAATGCTTCAAATTAGCAAATCACTACTACTTGCAAGTTGGTGGAATAAAGTACATATAAATTTAAATAAGGAAAACTCACCTTTACAGTTTGACCAAAATATAGAATTGAATGGACACCCAGCAAATGGAAAACAAAATTTTTTGCAAACCTTTTCTTCATTGCACCAAATACACTGTATTTAGAAAGAAAATAATAATAATCAAAGCAGTGTCCAGATGTGATAATCCAATCACAGTAAGTTTTCACTACTAGTTCAGCAAGTATTCAATAAATAACAGCCATCATCATCATCATGATTTATTATTTGTAGTACATGTTATTGGTGGCCTTCCCATGTCTTCTTTACCAGGCCCAAGCACTCAAACCTCAGCAGCAATAAATTTTGTCTGCGATTGACTCACAAATTCCCCTGCTCTTGATTGACTCCCCTTGGTAGATGAGAATCACCTTGCTCTTGAGATTATCCTCACCCTGGACCAGTAACTGACTGGTATGGGGTTCAAAACCATAAGCATCCTTGCCTAAGTCAGGGACAATTCTGCTATGTGATTTTTTTAAAGTTGTAAATGGACACAATATCCTTATTTATTTATTTATTTATTTATTTTTATGTGGTGTTGAGGATTGAACCCAGTGCCTCACACCTGAGGGGCAGGTGCTCTACCACTGAGCTATAGCCCCAGCCCCTGATTTTTTTTTCTTTTTCCTCAAGAGCTGTCCATGATTCAGGGCAAATGTGGGCTTTAGCTGAGACCCTATCTTTTCTTGGCTCTCGTCCCTTGTTTTCCTGAATCCTTCATATCTTCATGGGATTTTGCTAACGAACAGCCACTGAAAAATCGCATGGATCTGGATCCCTTTCTCAGACTCTGCATTTAAACCCAAGATACTATGTCACAAAGCAGTAATAAGGGCTGCATTAGATAGTTTTTAAAATGTCTCCAATACTCTCCTATTCCCCTTGTCTGCAGAAACCACTCTTTCCTCTGGGGAATCTTTCTCTGTTACCATGGCCCTGGTGGTGTTATCAATTAGGCTTATCTCACCTCCCTCTGCCTTCTGCTCATTGGTGGTCAAGTAATCATGTGTAAATAAGAAAGCTGAAGTCCCTTGCTGTAGTAAATGAAAAAAAGGCACAATGGTGAAAACTATTATTAGAAACTATTATAAGAAAGAATTGAAAAAAAAGAAAAAGAAAAAAAGGACAGAGTGGTAAAAATGGCTGTCACATAGGAACTACCATGTGACAGGTATTGTTCTGTCTTTCACACATTCTCACTCCATCCTTTTGAAAACTTTGTGTGCTAGATACCATTATGTCCACTCTATAAATGGGGACAATAAGGCACATAGCAACTACATGACTTATACAGTATGGTCACAGGGCTAGTAAATAGGAGAGTTTGTATTGGAAGCTAAGCAGCCTGGCTCTGTGCTGGTAACCAATTCTGTAAGAGTGGTTCCAAGTCCCTTCCAATCACCTCTTGCTATGCATCCTAAAACCAGGAAAGGTAATGATTCACCCAATGTAAAGAACTACCCCAGAGACACTGCTTGAGAACAAGAGATGGCTAAGTTTTTTTTGTTTGTTTGTTTGTTTTTTCAGTGTTGGCCAAGATCAAAGGTCAAGTCATTTAAGCAAATCTTGGACTGAAGCCACTAAGGCTGAATGGGTCCTGTATTCTTAGACTGTCCCTTAAAGACTGAAACTGCAAAGATAAGACCTAGATTCAAGGACTATCCATTTTTTTTTAATTTTTTAGTTGTAGTTGGACACAATACCTTTATTTTATTCATATATTTTTATGTGGTGCTGAGGATTGAACCCAGGGTCTCGCATATGAAAGGCAAGTGCTCTCCGCTGAGCCACAACCCCAGCCCTCAAGGACTATCTTATAGGGAGACTTTAGTCTTGGTTGTTAGTTCTCAGAGTTTTGAAAAATCAAGCCCATTCCATCTAGCAGAGTTTTAAGGAAGATAAATTTCCAGAATAAACTTGAACCCAGCAGAGAGGAATATGTGGTAACACAATTGCTGAGCTGATTCCCAGGCTCCAGTAACCTAGTCCACAGCAGGGAAGCTCTGATAGCGGCACAGTGCTCAGAGAAGACTTTCTTTCCTATACTTCTCTCTACTGGGTCCCTGAAAACCCTGGAAAAGGAAAAGGGAGCTGTTTCAGTAGACCAAGCGAGGGGCAGACTGACTGGTGACCAACCAACTCACTTCTCAGCCAGGGAAACTCAACAGAGTATATTATAGATTCAATATGACATAGGGCCACTGACTACTATGGTGTCTTCTAAATGAGAGGTTTTACTGTTGTTATCCTGCTTTCTCTTTTCTATTGAATATTGCTTTCTCTTTTCTTTGGGAGTTGATTTAACTGATTCTGACTCAAAGGAACAAAGCCTAAGGAGCCATATTCAAGCATAATTCAAGAGTAACACATCTCTCTGAGATTCCAGACTTAGACCTTGACAGTGACTTGAGGTCAGTCCAATTTTAGTTGAGACTTAGTGGCATTAATTTTCTAGGAGCACTTTTCAAAATATGGGAATGACGAAAATAAAATACTCATGTTCTGACCGGGAAAAGGGTGAGATACCATAGATTGAAGTAGTTTTATTCCTTTTCTTTTTAAATATTCTCTGTTTTGCATTCCTATTCTCCTTTTTCTGATAATCATACCCTTATCCTTTGAGAAACTCTTTCCCCAATTCTGTATGATCCTTCAGCTAGCTGTCAGTCATCTTTGCCTTTCCCATTTCCTACTATTAGAGTGGTCATTTGACCAGGCACTCAAGAGCAGCCTAGACTTTGGCCCAGTAGCTAGTGCTAGACTGAACATAGGTCCAAATATGGCCAATTATATTCTTCTTCAGAGTTATATACAGACACTGGGAGATATTTGCTGGCAGCCAGCCTCTTCTACAGCTGTATGTAGAATGCCCATTTACTGTGGGAGAAAATGAGGTCAATATACAGGAGAGAGGAAAGGAAAGAGAAATGCAAATAATATCCTTTGAGATTCAACTGAACATGAAATAAGGCTACCCAATTTTTTGGGCCAGTGAATTCCCCTTTTTCATTAAATTAGTTTGCATTGGCTTCTCCCACTTACCACAACAAAAATGTGATACCTTAACTATCTTGACTAAGTCTAAAATGTCCTCAAAAATGACAACTTCATACTCATTGTCCAGAGGAAAATTATAACATATTCAACATCCTGAGACTGGTAATGTATAATTTAGGACAAATTACAAGGATCTTTTTCTTGTAGGTAAGGAAGAAGACCCATATAAAGAGTTCCTACCAACCTCCCATCTCTTATTAGTGTAACAACTGAGAAGCCAGCTGAAAGGCTTTAGGGTAATTATTATAATTGCCCTTTAGGAAAATTAGAGTACCCAATTTAGGGTAGAAGCCTGTTTTAGTAAGCTTATATGGACATTGAAATCTCTATTTAATGAAGAAATATCACTGAAATGAAAAAATTGCAAACGGGGAAGGTACACAATTATGTTTAGTAGTTTGTTAACATTGTATAAAATGGCTTAATATTATATTGGCAAAGAAATAGAAAATGAGTATTATTATGCAAAGGGGGATTTGAAAACAGTGGACACTGAACACAAAAAAAGAGCATTTACAGGATATATATTGGTAAATGTTAGATGCAGAAGAGATGACAGGTGTACAAGGCACTGTTTTTGTTTTCTGGAGGGTCAATTTAATGGGTGGGTAAAATATGTACACTTTACAAAATTACATACATTTCTAAGTGAAAGAATATTCTCTCAAAGTGTTGGAACATGTACAAAATGTAATAGGAATTAAGAGGAGAGCTCACTTTTAGCTGGAGTGACTACACAAGGTTTCTTTCAAAGAATAAGGAGAGGTTGGCCTAAGTCTTGAGGAGTGGGTCAAATGTGTACAGAAAAGGAAGGACTTGAATACAGAAGATATGACAGCATGAAAGTCTTGCCACATGGCAAGAGGGAAAGTCTGCTATGGTGGAGTTGTATAGAATAATTTGGAAGGATCATCTTCTCTTGGATTGTGATGGGTCCTGAATAGGTGAAGCCCTATTCACCTTCCCCTACTCCATGTCCTAACTATCACAAGCATTTGTGCCTATGTACACATACTTTTTCAGAAAAATAGATAACAAAATGGGTATCGTTGTTGGGTAGGAGTTGTGGCATTTATATTTTACCAACATGTAAGTAATGGTCATTTTATTTGAACTATTAAATAGATAAGGTAGACTGTGGGAGATTCACAAGTCCATTAGGTTTGTTGTAACTTCACACCTTTCTATCCTAATAATCCATATCAGGATGCAATAAGTAGAAAGATTTGATTATGAAGAAAGCCTAGGATCTACTCTTATTTTTAAAGTCAGTTGCAAAACTCAGTCATATAACTCTCATTAGCAAAAAATAAAAATTATTTATGACCGTCTCACCATTGTAACATCACAATTAAGAACTATTTAAAGGATTTCACAATGATGCATAACAACTCTAAATAGCAATGAGTATCCAAGTAAAGCAGTGTTTAGCCTGTTTTAGTCAGTATGGCTTTAGAAATTTTATTAATAATGGAGAAGAATATATCAACAAAAATTTTCTTTTCACATGGTGTATTCATGACTAATGTGTTGTGAGGTAGGGTTATGAATGAGTTGCTTTTTTGTGGATTTGGTTTTGGTAAGAATATATTCTAACTCTTAAGAAGGTCTGCCTACACTTTTTAATTTCAAGGAAAAGTTTTAGATTGGATCCAGTTAATATTCTCTTACAGCTAAGAAAGATAAGCATATCATTTATCATTCTAAGTAGAATACTTTGGGAAACTAGCAGTGGGTATAAATAATTTCTCTGGGTCAATGAAGCTAAGGACATAAAGTAGGACAGTCCCAGACATATCACAACATCTGTTCATCCTTTTTTTAGTCCAAGAAGAACTCAAGTATTCTTGGTTGCTTCATGAATTACCATCTATAAATCCTGGCACTCTCTCTGGGAGTTTGGGAGGTGGCAAGAGCTGTCAGTGAAAGCCTGTGTCCTTCCAAATCGGGGGAGGACAGGGAATCTTTTTCAAAAGATGATACCCTAATTCTATGTTGACTATGGGAATTATCCTTCAGTTAATTTCTATGAGGTACTGGTAATATTTTAAAAACTACATTCAAATACATATATCCCCAGAATTGCCATATAGACACTTATGTTTAGAAAAGTTTTAGGATAAAATTATCCACCTTTTTCCATTATACAGTGTACTAAATGTAATTTAACTTCTTCTAATGGCTTGAGTTAATTCAGTAGTTACTGAATGCTTGCAGGTGCTAGGAAATATGTGAAGTGTTACAGATGCAAAGATGACTAAAACATAGACAGTCCAGGGAACTGAGAACAGAGGGAAAGTGAGAACAAAAACAATTTATATGATACAAGTTACAATTTAAAAAATGTATGTAAGTTTAAAGGGGGTGTAGGGGAACAGGAGGAGTAATCTTCTAAGAGGAATGGTAAGGGTGGGTAAAAAATGACAGTAAATGTACTGATTTGGGGAGTGAAGTTTATACCTAAAGTCTCTATTTTTATGTAGATTAATGGGGTGTGGGATAAGATTGGACCCTTAAAGATGGTCACAAAGTTTTGAAATTACTGCTATGGGGCATTTTAGGAAACGCTGCCAACCAAAAGCAAGTACTGAGTAGCATTTGGGCTCAGGTGAATCCAGAAATTGTGAATTTGTAATGGTACTAATGCAGATTCTCATGATATATGCTTGAGCAGCAATCAGCTAACAATGCACAGTAAATGAATACATAGACTGAAGGACCCATCAGAGCTGGGAAATATAGATCCAGCACGGTTAAAAATAAGAGGGCAAGGCTATTAAAGTAGTAGTTGTTGTTGTAACTCCCAAGAATATAATGGATTCAGGCAAGAATCATTTTTCGCTGCTTGCATCATCAAATGCTAAACAACAGTCCTCATTCACCTTTCAATAAAAGTTTTCAATGTGAAATATTCCTGCCAAAAAATTAAACTGAACTTTATTAATCCTCTATATCTAATTACCAGTTTATAAGAACAGAACAGCTGAGAACACCTGTAATCCCAGCTATTCAGGAGGCTGAGGTAGGAAGATCACAAGTTCAAGGCCAGCCTGGGCAACTTAAGGAGATTCTGTCTCAAAATAAAACTAAAAAGAGCCAGGGGCATAGTTTAGTGGTAGACAATTTGCCTAGTATATGCAAGACCCTGGATTCCATTCCTAGTATCAAGAAAAAAAATCAGGGAAAAGAGGAACCTGGATGTGATCAGTAAAACCCAGACAGTAGGAAACCCAATGGGACAAACAATTTAGCTTCTGTCACAATTAAGTTGTAATAAAGAAAAAAACAGAGGGAAAAGAATAAATAGTTTAAAAGAAACTTAAGTTATATAGCAGTCAGTTTCAGCATATATATCTGAACTAAACAAAAACATGAAACAAGGCTAATTGGTTATTTCCTGGGAACTTGATGATATTAAGAAGTCACTGTTAATTTCTAGGTGTGATCATGGACTTGTAATATTTTAAAGTAAAAGACCTTATGTATTAGACATACATACCTATATATTTACAAATAAATGATATGGTATCTACATCATTATTTAGTTCAAAATAATCAATTGTGGGAGGGAGGGCATAGATGAAACAAGGTTGACTGAGATAATTCTTGGAGGTATAGGATGTATAAAATTTATTATACTATATTATACTATCCTGTCTCTCTTCACACACACACACACGTGTGTGTGTGTGTGTGTGTGTGTGTGTGTATACACACACACACTTTTTGTTAGATTTTTGTTTTGGCACTGGGGATTGAACCCAGGAACCCAGGAGCACTTAACCACTGAGCCCATCTTCAGTCCTTTAGAGACAGGGTCTCACTAAATTGTTTAGGGCCTTGCTAATTTTCTGAGGCTGGTTTTGAACTCATGATCCTCCTGCCTCAGCCTCCCAAGCCACTGGGATTATAGGAGTGCACCATCATGCCAGGTTATTGTTGTTTTTGAGACGGGGTCTTGCTATGTTACCAGGCTGGCCTTGAACTCATGGGCTCAAGTGATCCTCCTGCCACAGCCTCCCAAGTAGTTGGGACTGTAGTCACACACCATAGTGCCTAACTCTGTTTTCTCTATTTTTATACATTTGAATATTTCCAGTGTAAAATATTTAGCAATGAAAAAGCAGGAGAATATTCCATCCAGGTGAACAGCCATGAAAATTCACAAGGAAGGAAGGAAGGAAGTCCATTAAGAAAGAGTCAACAATCTTGAAGGAAAAAGGAGAGGGTGAAAGGACTGAAAAGTACTCTTTCTTGTTAAGTCCAAAGAGTAGGTACCATGTCGGGAAATGAGAAAGTGATGTTCAGTGTAAATTGTGCAGGGTTCAGAGTATGTGGTGGAAGTGATATCCTATAGTGATATCCTATGCATGGTGTTGAGAAGGTGAAGACACTGAGATAGAGTGTTTCTAGGCTTTTCCTGGCTTCAGAAAGTTTCCAAGGCCAAGAATAAACTGGACCAAGAATTCCATGAGCCAGAAGAAGCTCAAGTCCTCATTAAAGCAGAAGAGTGACCTGGAGGAAGATAAGAGGCACAGCGTGGTATGTGCAGATCACCATGACAGATACCAATTACTAGAATGTCCTCTTTGCTAATTAGAGTTTTTTCTTTTGTCTTTGGTGTTAATAATCAATTCTCCAATATAGATTAAACTAGAATGGTTTTGTAAGGGTTGCTGCAAAGCTGTCTGTGGCACAAGTAATACCATTTCCCTCATTGCCTCTGATATTTCTAATTTCTTCCAAATCTGAAGTGAAGAATAAAGATGTCAGACATTTAATAATCAGAGAAGAGGACCTTAACTACTTTGTGAGTGAGGAACTGTGTGTCACACTCTATTCTTTAGGGATTAGAATTGGCAAGGAAATATTCACTGAATCTCAAAAGACATATTTTCTTTTCTTCCAAAACTTCTTCCAAAATTTCAGTGTGATTTTCTTTTTCAAGCCAAGAATTGTTTTCTTTCTAAAATATAATATTCTAGAAGAAAGTACATATTCCATCTAAATTATTTCCATTATTTACTTCTAGACTCTCAAAGCATGATTTGAAATGGAGAAATAGATTTTAGTAACTGTTATTAGTTATTCCTTTATAAAAAAGTGTATAAAACAACATTTAGCATAACTTTTTGATGACAATTATAAATGTGTGAATTTATAACATTCCCAAGACAATTGCCTCATAAGAAAGTTAACTTACTTTCTTATCTTCTGTGCACAACTGACAACTATTCTTTTGAGTACATGCTACAAGAAAAAAAATTAAGTACAAAAATGTAAATCAAAAGCCTATTTATTGCTCAACTTTATAAAAAAAAGTGCATTTCATTTAGACATTCCTCTTTCAAGCCATATTCATCCATATGAAAACATTTTACTTTGTTATTTTCACATAGCCAGATACTTTTCCCACCAGAACTGTTTAAATCCTGTAATTTCCTCCTGCTACTCGAAAAAACAAGAAATGGCATCATCCCACATCCATTAGCCAAGTTCTAAAAAACAACTTCCAAAAAAAATATGAAAAAACAAATTGGAACATCATTGTATATTTACAACATCATACTTCAGAAACCTCTTTTAAGTAACTCTTTTGTTATTCAGCATAATTTTGCCAACACATTCCTGGTTAACTAATTAGTCTCTTAACTATTGAAAAAGTATAATTCTCCATACTCTTTGGCACAAAGTTTTAAAAAGTTACCCCAAATAAAGATTTTTATTCTTATGGAAAAAAATAGACAATATAACTTATTTGAAAGTTCTAGAATGAAAACTTTGAGACTGGGGAAAAAAAAGCATTTTGATAGTGCATTATATTATTCTAACATTTTCTTAAAGAAAGGGTCTAGAATTAATGCCCTAGTTGTTCTGTGATATAATAACAATAAAGTCACTCTGCCTATTATTTGGGGGATAGCGTTCACATGATCTGCAAGAAAAATCAGACACTTCCATTTAATTTCAAACTGTCTGATTGAATGAAGATCTGAGTTGACTGGGGAAGAATTTTGCAATTCAGTTTTCAAATTAAGTCCTATTGAGTGTTTCTTCCATTAACCCAAAAGTATCCTTGAAGTCCGTATGAGAAAGCTGAGTGAAAGAAAAGGCAAGGTAAAAGAGAAAGATTCTATCTTCTGCCATGCCCTGGATTGCTGGCCTCATCCAGAAGATAGGAGCAGGAAAAGGAAGGGCACAAGACTTAGCCACTCTCCTCCAAACTCCACTTGCTTCCCATAGCTTTTGGTGTTAACTAGAACTTTTACTTGGGAATAATTTAAGAGTTATGAATGTCACAAATATTGTACAGGCAGTTCCTCTATACCTCTCACCCAGTTTCCCCATTTCTAAAGTCTTACACTACTATGATACATTTGTCAAAACTAAGAAACTAATATTAATGTACTATTTTTAACTAAACTCCAGATGTTATTAATATTTCACCAGTTTTTTACACTAATGTCCTTTTCAGAATTCAAAATCCCATCCAGGATATCACAATGAATTCAATCATCATCTATCCTGGTCTGCAACAACTTCTCAGTCATGCTTGCTTTTCCATACCTGAACAGTCTTGAGAACGGACTTATCAGATATTTTGTAGCACACCTCTTAATTTGTATTTATCTGATGTTTTTCACACAATTAGACTGTGAACTTAGGTTTTGGACAAAACAACAAAATAAACTGCAGAGGTGATGTCCCCCACTCATGTCAGTCTATAAAAGAGGTTTAAATTGAGCATTTGTGTAAATAAGCAGCAATCTCTTTCTCTAATAGTCATTCTTGCTCTCACTGGAAAAACCAATCAGGGGGCAACCCACCTTTTGTTGTGTTCCAGAAGAAAGAAGTATTTGCTATTTCTTTCTTTCTTCCCTTTATAGTGATATATATATATATATATAAAATCATAAATATGTATGTAATGTATATATACACATTAATAATGTATATATATATATGTATGCAATCATATATATATATATATATATATATATATATATATATATATATGTACTGGGGATCTAATACAGGGTAACTTGACCACTGAGCCACATCCCCAGTCCTATTTTGTATTTTATTTAGAAGCAGGGTCTCACTGAGTTGCTTAACACCTCGATTTATGAAGCTGGCTTTGAACTCATGATCCTAATGCCTCAGCTTTCCAAGCTACTGGGATTACAGGCATGCACAATCATGCCCAGCCTTATATAATTTTTTATTTATTCTAATTAGTTATACATAATAGTAGAATGTATTTTGACATCTATATATATGGAGTATAACTTCTCATTCATCTGGTTGTACATGATGTAGAATTACATTGGTCATGTAATCATATATGCACATAGGATAGTAATGTCTGATTTATTCTACTATCTTTCCTATTCCATTCTCCTTCCCCCTTTCCTTCATTCTCCTTTGTCTAATCCAAAATACTTCTATTCTTCCCTAACCTCTCCCCTTACTAATTGTGAATTAGCATCTGCATATCAGACAAAATATTCATCCTTCAGTTTTTGGGGATTGGCTTATTTCACTTAGTATGATAGTCTCCAGTTTTCAACCATTTACCAGCAAATGCCATAATTTCATTCATCCTCATGGCTGAATATTTTCCATTGTGTATTTCTTTATCCATTCATTTATTGAAGGGCACCTAAGTTGGTCCCATAGCTTAGCTATTGTGAATTAAGCTGCTATAAACATTGACATGGCCATGCCACTATAGTATGCTGATTTTAAGTCCTTTGAGTATAAACTGAGGAGTGGGATAACTGGGTAAAATGGTGGTTCCATTCCAAGTTTTCTGAGGAATCCATACTGCTTTTCATAGTGGTCACACCAATTTATAGCCCTACCAGCAATGTATGAGTGCACTTCTTCCCTACATCCTCGCCAACCTTTACTGTTGCTTATATTCTTGATAATAGCCATTCTGACTGGAGTGAGATGAAATCTCTGTGTAGTTTTGATTTGCATTTCTCTAATTTCTAGACATGTTGAACATTTCTCATATGTTTCTTGACCAGTCTTCTTCTTCTGTGAAGTGTCTGTTCAGATCCTTAGCCCATTTATTGATTGGGTTATTTGGTTTTTTGGTGTTAAGTTTTTTGAGTTCTTTATATATCCTGAAGATTAATCTGTATCTAAGATGCAAGTGGCAAAGACTTTCTCCCATTCTGTAGGCTGTCTCTTCTTGTTCTTGATTGTTTCCTTTGCTACTCCATAAAGTTCCATTCTTGGTCTTCTTTTCTTCTCCCATGAAGGATCACGATTTCAAATGCCTAGAGATGCCCAGCATCAACATACATTATGCTATATATCAGATCAAAACTTCCTTTTTTATTGCTATCGTAATTAATTAATAAATTAATAGTTTAAAAAATAAAGTTATCTGGAATTTTTCTGAGAACAGCTAAGAGAAAAAATGAATAAGAAGGTTTTACATATTAAAATTCTCCATAGCCTCAAATTGTATTTACTTGATATGCTGATTTTGGACATGGGCAGGTGAATTCATGTGGTTTTGAATTTATCAAATATTCTTTTAATTTCTGCCAGCATTTGATGTGTGTATTCAAAACTATGTTGTTAGGTGAATAACGGTTCATAATAGGTCATCTTGATGTATTTTATGTCAATAAGAAATATCATTTATTTTCCTACTTAGTAATTTTGCAACTTGAATTCTTCATCAAATATTGATATTGCTACATTTGCTGCCTTCTTCAGTAACATTTACTGCCTTCTTCAGTAACATTTACAAGGTTTCTTATACCATTAACCTATTATTTGTTCACTTTCTTTATCAGTTTAAAAGTCACACCTCCTATTTCTATTATTGAGCTGTGACTGAGCTATCCCACTCCTCAGTCTATACCCAAGGGACTTAAAAATAGCTTACTACAAGGACACAGCCACATCAATGTTTATAGCAGCACAATTCACAATAGCTTAACTGTGTAACCAACCTAGATGCTCTTCAGTAGATGTATGGATAAAGAAAATGTGGCATAGATACACAATGGAATATTACTCAGCAATAAAAGAATAAAATCATGGCATTTACAGGCAAATGGACAGAGTTGAAGAATATAGCTAAGTGAAGTTAGCCAATCCTCAAAACCAAATGTCAAATGTTTTCTCTGATATAAGGAAGCTGATTCATAGTGGGGTTGGGCAAAGTTGTGGGAGGGGAAGGGAGGAGGCATGGGGTTAGAAAAGACGGTGGAATGAGATAGACATCATTACCCTAAATACATGTATGAAGACACGAATGGTATGAATATACTTTGTGTACAACCAGAGATATGAAAAATTGTGCTCTATATGTGTAATATGAATTGTAATGCATTCTGCTCTCATATATAACAAATTAGAATTAAAAATATATAAAAAAGAGAAATTTTATATGTACCTTTCTATTGTTATCTAATTAAGACATACATTCTCTCCTTGTAGAAAAATCCTAATATGATTTCACTCTCCTCCATTTCCTCCCCCATGTGATTTCGGAGGAGAAATCACATGGAATTTTTATTACTATTGAATAGCTTTAATTTGGGGGTTGTTATATGAACTATGATATATTTAAGTTGCTATTGACTCAGTTATTTTACATTTATTAGTTTCTTTGCTTATTACAATTTCTCAAATTTCACATATTCCCCTTAGATTCATTTTTCATTTTGCTGACTTATAGCCTTCACTAGACTTTTTATACAGAGTCTGGGAGTGTTAAACTTTTTGACTCTTTAGGTGTCCAGATATTTTAATTTTATATAATTTCTAAAGTTAAGAATCACTTGCTTACGATGGTTTATATATTCTAGCTTCAAACCAAACATTTTTTTAAAATGTAAAGATGTTTTTGGTAAATTCTTTTTCATTATTTCTTCTCTTTTATTTCTCTGCCCCCTCCCTCCTAACATTCCTATTACACTAATATTGGCATGAACTCTTTTATTTTTTCTACCTGTTCTACATTTTTTGACCTTTGTACTATATTCTATGAGAATTCCATGGTTCTATCATTAAGTTTGCTAATTTATTCTTTCACTATGTTCATCTTGTTTATATTTTTAATTTTTAGGATACTTAGTCTTTTCCATAATAGTTTGTTCTTGTTTCGTGCATATCTCCATGAGAATATTAATGTTTTGAGAGAGGCCACCATCCTAGGCCCTGGGTACCCCTGCATTTTCTTGCTGAATGTGTCAAATTTCTTGGTTTAATCACCTTTGACCCTGATACTATTCTACATCTAGCTGTATAATTAATTGAATATCTCAGGGTAACCACAATCGGATTATAGTCACAACTACTTATACTTCAGGAAACTCAATTTTTTTATTGCTTATTATAAAAAGTCACAAACTCTTATCCTTGAGTTCCTTAGCTGCAGCACAACTGGCTATAATCATAGCTATCATATGGGTCCATTGTATTGCTCCATAGGATTTGGGAGCACAAATCAAAACAAAAACCTGGTGCTACCATGCTGACACTCCTGCTTGTTGCTGTGCTATGAGTAATAAACTGTCTTTCTCTGATCCATGGAGTCTCGCTGTCTATTTTAGCATATAGGTCTGTTTGCTACCTTAGGCATCTCCTTTGGGATATTTTCCTTTCCATCCTCTGTGAGAATATATTCAGAATTTATAGTTTCAATTTTTTTAATCTATTAAATGTTTCTTAATAAGTTGGTTCTTTATCCATTGGATTTTGTGATTCTAGATTGTGTGAACATTTTTTAGGTCTAGGTGTAATTTATTATTACTATTTATTATTACTAATTATTACTATTAATGCTATTTCTGCATTATGGAGGCAGAAATAGCATTAATAGTAATAATTAGTAATAATAAATAGTAATAATAAAGGGAGAGAGTTGGAACATGGTATCAGGCTCAATGTGTTGTCAGTGTATCTTTTGTGTATGAGTGTGTGTGTGTGTGTGTGTGTGTGAGAGAGAGAGAGAGAGAAAGGAGAGATAGATATTGAGGGGTTGAACCTAGGGTGCTCTGCCACTGAACTACATCCCCACATTTTTATTTTGAGACAGGGTCTTGCTAAATTGCTGAGGCTGTCCTCTAACTTGCAACTCTCCTGCCTCGGCCTCCTAGGAACTAAGGAGTATATGTACCAGGCAGGTCATATATATCTTTTGCTTGCTTTCTAGGCCAAGAATTTACATTCATTGCTAATAATGGGTAGTTGCCTCTGCTGTTTCTACTGTCTACTGCTTAAGACAATTGAAAATGGAGGGGCAATCAGCAGTAGTGCTCCAAGATTACTTGACAGTTGCTCTACATATTTCCTAAGGTTCTTTGTATTTACAGTTGCTGGCCTTGTAAGGACCCCAGAACTTTAATCCTCTCCTATTTGTGACTTTTTTTCCCATCAGTCTGGTCTCAATTGCCTTTTGTTTTTCAAGGATTCTTATTGCTCTCATCTTTTTCCCCCCAAAACACTATTATATATATATATATATATATATATATATATATATCCCTTACATTCACCAGTTTTGTGAATGCATAATATGTATGAACTCATTTGAGCCTCACAGTGACAACTTGAGGATGACACTATTCTCATTTTACTGATAATAAAGCTGCCATGGTATATATGGGCCTAGCAAATGATGAAGCTGGGCTGTGAGTCCAGGCAGTAAGAGCCTCTGTCCTTGTCTTTGTCATTGGTCTGCCTTTCAGAATGAAATAGGAATTGTCAGAGAGGCACAGCTAAATATAGAATCAACTATTCACTCAGATTAGGTAGATCAAGGAAGGCATCATGGAAGAGGTGGAATTTGATCCAGGCCTTTCAATACCAGAATTGTTTTTTATCGTATTTCTGCATAAGGTCCACATTCTATTTCTGCGAGGGGCAGAAACACTTAAACCTGAAAATTCAAGTTCAGTCACTAAACTAAGCCACTTTTTAGTAAATATTTACCTAAACTCAAGGCTTGATGGGAAATGCGACAGTCTTGTCTGTTACTGTCACTCAGAGGTAGCAGTGTAGGTGAGGATTTCAGTGAAGGTTTCTAGGTATTGGAAATGAAAAGTGTGATGTCTAAGAATCCAGATCCTAGTTGAATGGGAAAGCTAAGTGCAAGCACAATGGGGAACCTGCCTGAGGCTAGGAGGCCAACTCTCTGGGAGCTCCTGACTTGCTGACTCAAGCTGTTTCCTCAGAAGCATGAACCAGGGTTGGTCAGCCCTACAGCTGAGCTAGCTAGAATCAGAACTTCCATCTCTGGAGACCAGACTGTTAACTGTGATTTTTAAATTCCTTTTGTCTGTTTACTTTTTTTGTTGTTGTTGTTGTTCTTCAGCATTTTAATAAAGTCTTTTGAAAAATTCCACTATATGACTCCTTTTGCTAGGCAACCAAGGAAAAGATTGGTTTCTACCCTTTGGTTTAGGCTCCTAGGTGATGTTCATAAGAAGGGGCCATAGTGACTCTGGAACACAGTTTAGGATTGTGTTTAGAAGTGATCAAGAGCATAAAAAAAAAAAAATCTATGGAGAAAACGAGACACAGGAAGCAAGATAGTTTCTTTGATTCAGTCTTTGCCCATCCCCTCTCCCTCCCCCTCAAAGGAGATTCTTATTTCAGTACAAAGCTGAGAGCTGTGGGTTGGGTTTTAATAAGGAAGACTGATTTGCCTACACATAGCTAGCATTCTTTTATACTCTGGAAATGAGACAGCAGTAATTATTCTGTCTTCCTAAAAATGGCAATCTTGGCTTTATAGGGCCAAGATTTTCTGAGTAATTCTCTCTCTCTGTTCTATCTATACAATTCCAATTTAAGATATTATAAACCTTATTTTCAGGTCCATGAATTCAACTCAGCATGACTTTTAACATTTCAAAATTTCTTCAGTTGGGGAGGAAAACAAAGGAAAGCTTTCAAAGTGAAATAATTAGTTCTTAAGGAGAAAAAAAAAGACAACAAATTAAGCAATTTATTAGCTGAGAACTTAGAACATTAAGGAAAAGGAGCCATTATGGTCATTGAGTGTGGTCTGATTAGAATGAATTTCTGCAGCTTATTCAGAGCATAAAGTTTCTGTGATATATGTAGGTCATGCCAATAGAAGGAGAAAAACATCCCTTTCCCAAATTTAAACCTGTTTTAATCCACAAAGCAAATCGAGTACAATTTAATAGGGTTTTCTCCCAAAAATGTGTAGCCTTTAAAAGTGACTTTGTCCAGAACATCAAATGCAAATTTTTAAAAAGATTTTTTTTTAAGTTGTAGATGGGCACAAAACCTTTATTTTACTTATTGACTTTTGTGTGGTGCTGAGGATGGAACCAGTGCCTCACACGTGCTAGGCAAGCGCTCCACCACTGAGCCACAACCCCAGGCCCCACGTGCAAGTTTTCCTGAAATGGACATTTTAGTGAGCTAGGACAGCTCGGTCCCGGAAAGACTGCCTCAGGTCCGGTGCACTCACCTTCTTCAATCGAAGTCTTTCGTTTCTGTTTCTCCTCCTTTCTTTTTCTGTACATTTGGGAAAAACCATTATCTGAGAAGCTGATAAGCAGTTGGACTAGAAAGAGGGAAAGTAGAACCGGCAGGAAGATCTGGCCCCATGTCCTCGGCCAGCACATGGCTCCTCAGGCCTGGCGACTCTAGCCAGTGGGAGTGTAGCGGTCCCTGGGTGCCGGTTCGCACAGGCGGACTCTGCTCAGAGACTGTGACCCATCACTGCCCGGGGTCCTGACACCTCCCCACCCCAGCCTGGACCTCAGCATAATTAGCAGAATCTCAGAACCCCTAACAGTTTGGCTAGAATGCCGAATGTTGGTAATGTAATCCTCGTGGGCATTCGGCTAGGGCTTCTGGGGCCCTGAACACCCGTACAGTGCATCCCCTGGTTTGGATCTAGGTCTGTTTACCTCCAAAGTCCACATCTTTTGCAGAAGTTGTTATTTTTTGACAAAGGCCTTGATTCTGATTCCACTACCCACAGCGTGTGAAGCAGTGGCGCCTTTCCTCCAATGTAAATGAACCCACCACCCGTCCCACCTCGTGGGGGTGAGATGTAGTGCTGATGTGAAACGTGCAGTTCTGAAAACCCTCGATCTTGTCCTTAACTAGTTTGGTGACCCTCTTTATGTACTCTAATGGGTTCCTTAATCGATGTACAGTGTGTATTAGGTGCTACACAGATGAATATCTTTTTCCACAGCTTTGTAATTACTTTAATATAACTAGTAGTTACAATGATATAATGGAAACAATGCAAACTTCCTTTTAAAATAAATCTGTGTTAAAAAATCAAATGTCAGAAATACAAATAACAGTACATAGTTTAAGGATATGGCAAGAATTGGAAAGGAGGTTCCAAATGGCTGAAATTTGAGCAATAGTAGTCCAGCAGGAGTGTGGAGGGGTGGCTGATAGAAGTTTGTCCTTGACCGCTGCATATTTTTTTCCATTTTTCAAAAATGAACAATGAGCTGGGGGTCGTGGTGCTTACCTGTAAAGTCAGCCACATGGGAGAGTAAGGCAAGAGGATGGCAAGCTACAGGCCAGCCTGGGCAACTGAGACCCCCTCTCCAACTAAAAGTTAAAGAGGGCTGGGGATGTTGCTCAGGGGCAGAGTGCCCCTAAATTCAATCCCCAGTACTGAAAACTAAAATAAAGAATGATGGAGTTGTCCCACACATTCCTGGCATATTGATCTATTGATTTGGGGGCAATTGGATCAAATATTGACAATAAATATGGAGAAAGTAAAGAAATGCATAGAGTTCAACTATTTTTCCCTTGCCTATTTGTAATGCAGAGAAAAGATAGAGGACTATTAGCTACAGTATGAAAAGTACTCTTATAAACTGACAAGAACAACAACAACAAAACAGAAAATAGGAAAATGCACAAGGGATTTAAAGAGGCCTTCTGCAGGAGCAAAACCAAGTCAGCAATAAATAGTGCAAAAATATATATTAAACACCAGTACTAGGAAATTATAAATTGAGTAATGGTGAACAATCCATTTGCATCCACCAGATAGACAAACATTTAAAACTGCTAACACATATTGCTGGTGAAGATGTGGGAAGGAAAGGTATCATGATAACCTTTGGTAAAACTATGAATTGCTACAGTGTCTTTGAAAAGTAACCTGGTAGCAAATTAAAGTTTTTTTTAAAAAAAAAAAACTTATATTCTGTATAGGGAATGCACTTATTAGGGAAATTTGTCTCTCACTACTCCTCAGTTCTCATGGTATGAGTGGGCTACAACTTCTTCCCTGGAAGTAGAGCATGAAAATTAACCTGAATAAACAGGGCTTAGAATTTTCCCAGCACCATGATGATTCAAGGATGGGCACATGACATAAACAGTCCAATTCAAGACAATCTCAGGGATTTTGCCAGGAAGGCTGGGACAAAGAAACCTGTCTTCCCCTGGGTTCAAACTTGGAAGAATTCAGTCTCCATAGCTGTTAAAAGCCATCTTGATATTATGGGATAATGGCCGTGAAAATGTCCGTATCAAAACATAAGTGACTCACAACCTCAGCTGCTGTTCCTCAGATTTCTCCACTAAATTCATGCCAAGGCCATGCTTCCTATAAGCTGCTCTCAGTCAAGACCAAATATGACAGGGATACTAATGTAAAATGCCTTCAATGGGATATTTTGGTGTGAGGACTCCCATCAATCTGTTTGAAACTTTCTTGGAACTGTTCTGTACCCTGAAACTACCAAGTCAATCTAATTTCTTCTCTCTTTTATATGTGTCAGACCTGCATTGCTGTTTGAAGGTTCTCTTCACCTTCACTAGTTCCCTCCACTTTATCTTTTCCAACTGTTTCCTCAAGAAATAAACTTCTAATTCCATTTCAGCAGATGATTCTTAAAGGACCCAAACACAAATACTGATAGGAACATTCTGAAAAAATTAGGCAATCATTTACCCACACATAATTAACTTTTTTTCCATTGCCTCAGTCTTTTGTGGATTAATTTGTCATTGATTAGTATGCTAAGGGTACCAGAAGAAATATCACTACAAACATGAGATTCAACAATGGAGATTTATTTCTCATAGTTCTAGAGACTAGAAATCCAAGATCAAGGTTGTAGCCATGCTGATTTCTCCTAAGGCTTCTCTCCTTGAATTGTAGATAGCCCTTCTGTGTCCTCACATGGCCTTTCCTCTGTGCACACCCACTCTTAGTTTCTCCTTTTATTTCTATAAGGACAACAGTCCCCTTAGAATAGGGTCCCATTCTTAAGTCCTGTGTAATCTTAATTAGCTCCATAAAGGCCATATATCCAATTACAGACATGCTTCAACATATGCATTTGGCAGGGGACACAATTCAGTCCACTACAGGAACAATACTTTTCTGTCATCATTTGATTTACTCTTTGTCCTTCAGAGTAGCTACTGTGGAAAAAAAAAAAATCATTCACCTGCAATCTGTTTTTTTCCTGTGTTTTTTTTTTTTTCAAGTAATCTCTATTTTTGCCGTAGTCATAAGCAAATGAATACCTATTATAACAATTTTCAACACTTTCACTGATTTGGCATTTATCAGGTATAGATAAGAGTTGATATTTGTTTAAAAGAGAGAGAAGGAGCCAACAGACTCAGGGAAAGAAGGATTCATGCTGTAAATGTCTGAGCATGTCTACTGATGCCCTCTGTTGGTAGCAACAGAAATGGCCTGTTTTAGTCCAGCTTTGTTCTCCTCCATGTGTATGTTGAAAATGGGAAAGTACAGTGACCTCCATATAACCCTCTTGGACATTCTGTGTTTGTGTCAGTCTGACCATACAGGAGGGTTAATTGAAGAAAATTCAATGAAGGGATGAAACACACTTGTAGGTATGGCAGGAGTAACAAGGACAAAGGATGACGAAGCACCAGGCACTTACAAGAAAGGGGGACTCTTCTCAGCCCTGGAACTGAAGGACAAAGTTAAGAGTGGAGAGGTGAAATTGAGAGACAACCTAAGGATTGCCCAGCAGGAACCCTGGTTACACGGTAGAGGAAGTAAGTGGTTAAGAGAGTAGGGGAAAAATACTATGACCTCTCTTCTCCTGCTATCTGTCCTCCCAAAGCCAGAGGGCAACGAATCTTAGGTAATATGATCTGCAAAGGGCAGGGTGGGGCAGTTGTAGAAAGAAAATAGGAGTAGAGGATTATTGTGACGATCCAGCATACTTTCCCCTCACAAAAGGAATTGCCCTCTGTCTCTTCTCTTCCTTGAATTTTCTTGTCCTCTTTCTCCTTCCTTCTCTCCGCACTCCGGCAGCCCTCCTCACACATACACACATTCACATACACACGATCATTCTGGATTATGGCTACTTATTTTATATACTGACTTCTTAAATGCCTCATCCATGGGTGGTAAATATTCCTGCACCCATGATAGGAGGAACACATTTTTAAAAAAAAAAAAAAAAAAAACTTGAAATAAATAAACGAGTGCATGCTCATTATCTATCTTCTTCGTGACTTAAAATCTTCCTGGGGGAAGAAAAGCCGAATGAAACTTATGTCACGTATTCTACCTGGAATTCAATATAATGAATCCCAATCCTGAGTACAATAAATGCTTCAATAAAGCAAATGGGGTAATTTTTCATGATTTCTGGCTATAAATTTATGTGAGGAAAAAAATTCAAATAACAGATTCTAAAAGAACTTCCACACAGTTTGATTTTTATAAATAAAATGTGAAGTGTATTTTAAAAATAAGACTAGCTTACTTCGTGTCTGACTTAAAGTCCACACAAGACTTTAAATGGAAGTGAAGAGTCAAGTTTATCTCTAAAAATGACATTAAAGTCAACACTGAAAATGCTCAAATATAGGCTATCAGTTGAATTTTTAAATAAACAGTCTGTTGAAAGTAAGCAGATTTAAAAAAAAAAACTTCAGGTTAATTAGCCAGTACTATTATAGCCAGGGTCAATATCCCCATCTCCCAGACACACACAGAAATTGTTTATGGTGATTGCAGTATATTCCTTTGTTCCAACCATTGTAAATGTTGATCACTGAACCATGGAAGTTGTCTGATATGACAATGAAGACATACAGACATGTGAACTCATTATTGGCTTTCTAATTACTGCAGTTGGCTTAATGACAGGGTTGCATTAAGTTTTTAGTAGTACTATCAGTGTCTAAATCTTAAAGCAGATAGCTCTTCAAATGTCGTATTTCCTTATATATTCCCAATGAAGTGGGGGAGAGGGAACAGCGTAATGGAGATTGTTGGCATTTTGTTGCCATAAAAAAAGGAATATTTATAATCTATTAGACATTTTGAAGGCACATATAACATAAAAGGACACTGCAATGGAAAACATACATTCTGGTTGGCTATTGTTGCATTAAGTGCATTGTTCAGCAAATGTTCCGCTATATTGAGTTTCAGGCATCAGTTGAATTACATTATGGTGAGATTTGTGATTAAGGTATGCTAACTCAAAATGACAAGCCAAGAGCTTTTAAAACCCACATTTCAATGAAATCTGGCAGCACAAAAACAGCTGCTCTAAGTCTGCTCCTCTAATATTTCAAAGGAAGAATAGCACTGGGTTTCTGATACCATATGTGCCAACTGCAGAAATTCTAGAACAGCCTGGGAGACCCTGGGTGAAAGGTCACACTCTGTCTTATACAGATGGCATATTTAATTATTAAAGAGCAATTTTAATCATTTAATCATTTCAGATCTTGAAATAAAAGGTCATCTTTGGGTATCTCAAAGTTTGTTATAACCTAAACTTGGCTGTCAAACTTATTTGGAGCCAGTAGGTAGCATATGTGATTTCATATTCTCACTTGATTTACATTCTCATGTGAGTTGAATTTGTTTTTCAGGCTCTAAAAGACATTTCATGGAAAAGATTTGAAGGTCATGTCTTTGGCAGAGAATTTTAAATTAAATCCAAATCTTTGCTTCAGACTTAAATCAAGCTCAAATTCCTCAGGAGGATGGCTGAACGGCCCCTTCTTTCAGCAGAATTGTTTGTAGTTCTGCTAGAAAATTTTGCATCTAGTTTCAAAAATATTTTCAGAAGTAGACTAGTTAGTTTTGCTATTACAAACAATAAATAACACCAGCAAAGTGTCTGAGGTATAATGTTCAATAAATGCTGGATCTTCTTCTCATCCTCACATCTTCTCATCAGATGCATGCATCCACATATTTGCATGCATACATTGGAATTCACTTTGATATAATCTGGCAAAAATGTGCAGAATTTTTAAAAAGGATAGTTCAATCATTTCTTAAAAGCAAAATCAAATACAAATCTTAGCATTAATATGGGCTATAGGTGAAGAAAAGAATGCTATAACTGAACTAAGAATAATAACCAATGTTGAGTGACTAATATCAGTAAGAGGATGCAATAGAATTCTCCAGTATTCATCCTCCTACAGAAATATTGATTTGAATAACTACTCATGCACAAAAATACCAACATAAGATATGAGATTTAAAAGACAAAGCTATTAAAAATAATATCTACAGTAACTCAATAAGGTGTTCAAATACAAACCATGTACACTGTGACACAAAAAATAAAATGTGGGGAAAGGGAAGAGTACAAGTTTCTCTATTATCAAACTCAAGTCATCAGCTTCAAATAGCCTGTTAAAACTAAAGAATGTTTTATGTAAGTCTCATGGTAAGAACAAAGCAAACACTGACAATAGATATGTAAAGGACAAGAAGAAAGGAATCAAAGAATGCCACTGGAGAAAATCACCTAATCAGGAAGACAGCAAGAGAAGAAAAAGAAAACAAAGGATCACAAAACAACCAGAAAGCAAATGGCAGTAGATAAATCCCTACTTATTTATAATTACCCTGAATGCAAATGGACTCAATTCTCTAACCAAAAGACATAAAGTGACTAAATGGATTTAAAAATAAGGCCCGATGTTTCTGATGTGTCTGAGGCTCATTTCATATTTAAGGGTACATATAAACTGAGAGTGAAAGAATGGAAAAAGATGTGCCATCCAAATGGAAATCAAAATAAAGGAAGGGTGGTTATACTTAAAAAAGATAAAATAGAATTTAAGACAAAAACTATAAAACAAGACATAAAACATCACAATATATTGATAAGGAGGTCAGTTCACCAGAAGGATATAACAATTATAAATGTATATGCACCCAACATCAGCACACAAATAGATCTGAAGGGTGAGACAAACAATAATACAATGGACTTCAATAACTCACTTTCAGCAATGCACAGATTATCCAGATGATATGTGCTTCCAATAAGGAAATGTAAGACTTAAACTACACTTTAGACCAAACTACACATTAAACCTAGCAGACATATACACAGCATTCCATTCAACAATAGCAGAATACATATTTTTCTCGAGTGTACACAGAACATTTCCAAGATAGATCATAAGTAAAGCCACAAAAAAAGACTTTAAAAATTTAAGAAAATTGATCCAACCATAATGGGATGAAACTAGAAATCAGTATCAGGAAGAATTTTGTGAAATTCACAAATACGTGTAAGTTAAACAACATACTTCTGAACAACCAATGGGTCAAAAAAGAATTGAAAGGGCAAGTTTAAAAATACGAGACAAATGAAAATGGACACAACAAAAGCAATTCCAATGGGAAGTTTATAACAATAAATGCCTACATTTAAAAAGAAGATTTCAAATAAACAACCTGAAGTTACACCTCATGGAACTAGAAAAGGAGCAAACCAAGCACAAATTTAATAGAAGGAAGGTAATAATAAAGATCAGAGTAGAAATAAATGAAATAGAGACTAGAAATACAATAGAAGAGATAAATTTTAAAAAGCTTTGGGGATCTGGGAATGGTAGTACATACTTGTAAATCCAGGACTTTGGGAGGCTAAAGTGGGAAAATCATTAGAGCCCATAAGTTTGGGACTTCCTGGGTATTGTAGTGAGACCTCCATTGCAGAAAGAAAACAAAACAAAAATGTTTAAGTTTTGTTTTTGAAAGTTAACCTAAATCAACAAACCTTTAACTAGACTAAGAAGAAAGAGAAGACTCATATTAAACATGAGAAGCAAAAGATGAGACATTACAACCAATATCACAGAAATACAAAGAATTGTAAGAGACTATTATAAATAATTATACTCCAACAAATTGGATAACTTTGAGGAAATGAATACATACCTAGAGATACAGAATCTACAAGAATGAATCATGAAGGACTAGAAAATGTGAACACACAAATAGTAAGTTTGGGGACTGAATCAATAATAAAAATTGTCCCATCCAAGGACAGATGACTCCATTCTGAACTGTATCAGACATTTAAAGAAGAACAAATACCAGTCCTTCCCAAATTCTTCCTCCCCAAAATTGAAGATATGGGAATCTTTACAAATTGATTTTATGAGGCCAGAATTGCCCTGATGCCAAAATAAGACAAGAACATTGCAAGAGAAGAAAATTATAGGTTAATATCCCTGATGAACATTAAATGGGAAAATACTCAACAAAATACTAGCAAACTGAATTCAATAGCACATTAAAATGATTATTCAGGCTGAGGTTGTGGCTCAGTGGTAAAATGTAGCATGCGTGAGGCACTGGGGTCGATCCTCAGCACAAAAAAAAATGAAATAAAGATATGCGTGTCCACCTACAACTAAAAAATAAATATTAAAAAATGATTATTCACTACGATCAAGTGGGATTCAAGCCAGGGATGTAAGTTTGGTTCAACATATGCAAATCAATAAATATGATACACTTTATCAATAGAATAAAGGACAAAATGATACAACTTTCTTGATAGATGCATTAAAAAGATTTGATAAAATTCAAAATCCCTTCATAATAAAAACTGAACAAGTTAAATATAGAAGAAATGCAACTCAATAAAGGGCATACATATCAAGCCCACAGCTAACATACTAATAGAGAATAACAAAGTTTTCTAAGATATAGAAGACAATAATGCTCATTTTTACCACTTTTATTCAACATAGTACTGGAAGACCTAGCCAGAGCTATCTGGCAAAATAAGAAAATTAAGGGCATCTTAATTGGAAAGAGGGAATAAAATTGTCACTGCTTTCAGAGGACACAATCTTGTAAGTAGGAAACCCTGAAGACTTTCTATTGGATCTGGAAAGTCCTGCAAAAGGCTTATGTTGAGTCTTGGTCCCCAATGCAGCAATGTTCAGAGGTGGGGCTCTTGATAAGTGATTGAATCATGAGAGTTCTTACCATCAGTGCATTAATACATTGATGGTTTAATAATTTGATGGCCTTATTGGGAGATGGTGAAAACTATACTCGGTGAGATTTGGTTAGATGAAGTAGATGACTGGGGTGTGCCTTTGAAGGGTATATTTTGTTCCCAGACTCTTCCCTTCTCTCTACTTCCCAACTACCATTAGGTGAGCAGCTTTGCTCTATCACACACTTTGCTCATGATGTTCTGCCTTACCTTAATCCCAAATCAATGGAGCCAGCCAACCACAGGCTTAAAACCTCTGAAACTATGAGCCAAAAAAACCTTTCCTCCTTTCATTTTCTCAGGTATTTTGGTCAAAGTAATGAGAAGCTAACACAAGACTTCACTAAAAATTTGTTAAACCTAATAAATGAATTCTGTGAAGTTATAGAATATAAAATCAACATATATAAATAATTAGCAATTCTGTATGCCAACAATGAACTATAGGAGAAAGAAATTGAAAAAAACCATTCACAATAGCTACAAAAAAACCCCCACAAAACTTAAGAACAAAGCTAAGCAAGAATGTAAAGACCTGTATACTGAAAACTATGAACATTGATGAAAAAAACTGAAGAATACACAAATACATGTTCATATTCATGAATTGGAAGAATTTTGTTAACATGTCCATACTACAAAAGTAGTCAAAGATTCAATGCAACTTCTTTCAAAATTCCAATAACTCCTTTACGAAACTAAAACAAAACAAAACAAAACAAAAATCCTAACCTGTATATGGAAACATAAAAGACCCCAAAAAGCCAAAGCAATGTTAAACAAAAAGTACAAAGCTGGAGGCATCACACTACCTAACCTCAAAATATACTGCAAAGTCATAGTACTCATATAAGCATGGTACTGACATAAAAACAGACACACAGCCCAACAGAACGGAATAGAGAGCTCAGAAATAAATGTATGCATTAGTCAACTGATTTTCGACAAAGGTACATAGAACACACAATGTGGAAAGAACAATTTCTTCAATAAGTAGTGCTAAGAAAACTAGATATCATATACAGAGTAATGAAATTAGACTTTTATCTTACATGTCATATACAAAAATCAGCTCAAAATGGATTAAAGACTTTAATGTAAGACCTGAACTGTTAAACAACCAAATAAAAACTGTTTTAGTCAGTTGGATTTTTTTGATTTGTTTTTGTTTTGTTTTGTTTTGTTGTTGTTGCTGTGACAAAAAAAGACCTGACAAGAACACTGTAGAGGAGGAGAAGTTTATTTTGGCTCATGGGTTTCAGAGGTCCAATCCGTGGCCAGCCAACTCCACAGCTCTGGACCACAGGTAAGACTGAACATCATGGCAAAAGGATGGGCAGAGGATGGCATCTTAGGACATAGAAACCAGGAAGCAGAGACAGACAGAAAAAGAGAGGGAGGGAGAAGGAGAGTGAGAGAGAATGCTCCAGTTACCAGGGACAAAATATAAACCCCAAAAGCATGACCCCAGTGACCCACCTTTTGCAGCCCCTACCATCTGCCTATAGCAACCACTCACTTAATCCATATGAGTGGATGAATCCACTGATTAGGCTACATTACCTCATCATTACAACTCTGAACATTCTTGCATTGTCTCACACATGAGATTTAGGGGGACATCACATATCTAAAACATAACAAAAACTTAGGGGGAAATCTCCATGACATTGGTCTGGGCAATAATATTTTAGATATGAGTACAAAAGCATAAACAATAAAAGCCAGAATATATCAGATTGCATCAACTAAAAAGCTTTTATATAAAAAAAATGAAACAATCATTTAAGTGAAGACACAAATTACTGAATGGGTCATAATGTTTGCAAACCATTTATTCCATAAGGGGTTATATTCAAAATATAAAAGGAACTGAAACAATTCAATAGCAAGAATATAAGATATCCAGTTTAAAAATGGGCTGATTGAATCAAACTGTGAAATATGATATATTAAGGACTGTGTAATGTTTTGAACTACCAACAATAAAAATTAAAAAAATTTAAAAAAATGGGCTGAGTTCTCACTCAAACAGACATTTCCCCAAAGAGGAGATATAAATGGCCAATGGGTATATGAAAAATATTCACCATCACTAGTCATGAGAGAAATATAAATTAAAATCACAATAAATATCTCCTGTCTTTTAGAATGACTATTGTCAAAAAGAGAAAAGATAACAAGTGTTGGCAAGAATGTTCAGTAAAGGGAACTCTGGAACACTGTTGGAGGAAATGCAAACAAGTATAGTCATTATGGCAAATAGTATGGAAGTTTCTCAAAAAATTAAAAGTAGAATCATCATATGTCAGAAATTCTACTACTGGATACAAATCCAGGGGGTATGCATTCAGTATGTTGATGAGATATTTACAATCCCATATTCATTACATCATCATTCATAAAACAGAATCAACCTACATGTTCATTAACAGATGGATAATGAAATAATGAATAATGAAAATGTGCTATATATAAACAATTAAATATTATTCAGCCTTAATACAATAGGAAATTCTATTATTTGTGAGCATTATTATATGAAGAACATTACGCTAAGGGAAACAAGTCAAACACAGAAAGATACCATATTATCTCACTCATATGTGGAATCTGAAAACATTGAACTCACAGAAGTAGAGTAGAATAATAGTTATAAGGGGCTTGGGGTGAAGAGATAAAGAGGTATTGGATAGGGGCTGGGGCCATGGCTCAGTGACAGAGCGCTTGCCTGGCACGTGAGGCACTGTGTTTGGTTCTCAGTAACACATACAAATAAATAAAAGTCTATCAGCAACTAAAAAAAATTTTTAAAAAGAGGTATTGGACAAAAAAGAGATATTAGACAAAGGATATAGATTTCAGTTAGATAGGAGAAATAAGTTAAAGAATATTAGACAAAAGATATAGATTTCAGTTAGATAGGAGAAATAAGTTAAAAGAAATCTATTGTACAATATGATGGCTAAGTAAAAAATATATTTTGAAAATGGTCAAGAGAGTAGACTTTAAGTATTCTCATCACAAAAAATAATAAGTATGCCTCATAATAGCTGAATTGAGCCACTTAATAGTGTATACATATTTCAAACTATCATGTTGCCTATCAAAAATATATACAAGCTTTAGCTGGGCATGGTGGCATACACTTGTAGTCCCAGTGGCTCAGGAGGCTGAGGCAGGAGGATTGCAAGTTCAAAGCCAGCTTCAGTAACTTAACAAGGCACTAAGCAACTTAGTGAGACCCTGTCTCAAAATAAGAAATAAAAAGGACTGGGAATGGGCTCAGTGCCCCTAGGTTCAATCACTGGTACCAAAATAAATAAATAAATATAATCAGTGAAAAAAAATGTTGATATTATTGGTAACTGTTGTATTAGCATGTAGGCACTGTGCTAAGTGCCTACATGCTAATACAACAGTCCAATGAACAAAGTGTAGTAATTTCCTCTATTTTACAAATAAGTAACTAAGGCACAGAGGTTAAGATACCAGATACCAGACTCAGGTTACATAGATGGTAAGTGAGGGAGACAGGGTGCCAAACTACGTCACTTGAATTTTAATGCCCATAATTGTGTGAGTACCCTCCAGCTAAAGAGCCCCAGGGACACACCTATGGTTGAAAAGGTGAAGTTATTTTCTCATTACAGAGAGAAAACTCAGAGCATGGGCAAAGGTGAAATGATTCAATAAAGGATGTTTGAAAGGATTTGTCATAAATTTTGGTCTTGTGTTAGGTGATTTGGAAGAGATTTTAAGGACTAGAACTTCCCCTAAATTGGATGCTAACAAGAAATGGGTATAATTCTATTATTTGGTTTCTTAATAAATCTGATCAAGACAGAGGGCAGGTAAGTAAAAGTAAAACTGTAAGTATTGCAGCAGCAGTCACTCAAGTCATCTGGAACAGGGACAGATAAGGTAGGTCACCCAGCAAGGGGGTAGAAGAGCCAAGATGGGAATGCCGGAGTCTACTCTAGACTTGCACATTGGCAGATGGACATTTCAGTCCCTGGAGATGAGTGAGATGGAAGAAAAACCGCTCACAACTGAGGAAAAACTATTTGCGTGTGAGGAACAGATAGGGAGAAAGGACGGATGGACATGTCAGGAGGATAGAAAGGCTATAATGATCTTGTGTTGTTCCAACTTTATTTCATTCTGTCTCAGTTTGGTTTGCTATTATCTTGCTGGGTTGTATTATAGTAGAAATAAGGGATCAGCAATTAGTAAAAAACAAACCGAAAGAGTGTTAAGTAAATTGTTACAGCAAGGAGGCTTCCCAATAAAATCAAGAGCAGTCAGGGCATACGTTGATATAATACAAAAATATAGCCCATGGCTTTTTAAGGAGGAGTTGTTAGATATATCACAATGGAACCATCATGGTGAAGATTTAAAAAGAATAGAAAAGAACAACCCAGGAACTCTGCCAGTTGGCACATTGCCATTGTGGACGAACGTATCTAGTTTGCTTAGCCCAAAGCCTTCAGATCAGACAAAGGTAGAGGAAGGAGAAGACATATTGATTCAAGTAAAAGAGGTCTCTCAAGTTAGTCAGAATGAGGAAAAGATTCAAGTACAAGAGAAGGTCTTTCGAGCTAGTGAGACAGAGGAAGGAAGTTTAGAGCAGAAAAAGCCATCAGGGGAAAAGTTACAACAGGAGACTGCTACTAACACCTTTCTATCAGAGAGCGAAAGTCTCCAACCAACAGCACCACCTCTACAGGAGACTGCTACTAACAGCATTCTATCACCAGAGGGCATAAGTGTCCAATCAACAGCACCACCTCCATATGCTAAGAGACTCCCAACCCCCGCAGTTGATAGTTGGGATCCTGAGACAGGATCTCAAGTATGCCCTGTATTTGAGGTAGGAGGGCAGCGAATTTACCAGGGTTTAAATTTCAAATCAGTGAAGGAGCTAAAAGAGGCTGTAACAACCTATGGTCCTCAAGCACCCTTCACTGTAAGCTTGGTCGAATCCATTACCAACTTAAACATGACGCCAGCAGATTGGGCTAATATGTGTAAAGCTGTGCTAACTGGAGGACAATACCTGTTATGGAAGGTTGCCAATGAGGAATTTTGCAAGGAGACGGCTAGGCGAAATGCAGCAGCTGGTTATCCTCAGAGAAATCTAGATATGTTGTTAGGAAAGGGACCTTATGAGGATAGGCAGCAACAACTTGCATATGATCCTGGTGTATACTTACAAATTGCTGTAGATGCACTTAAGGCATGGAAGACTTTACAAGGACATGGAGGTTTACAAGGTCAATTATCTAAGATAATACAAGGAGCTAGTGAACCTTACGCTGAATTTGTAGATAGGCTTATTCAAACAGCTACCAGAGTTTTTGGGAATACAGAACAAGCAATGCCATTAATAAAACAACTGGCTTATGACCAAGCAAATCGTTGGTGCAGAGATATCATTAGACCATGGAAACAGGAAGATTTAAACACATATATTAAATTATGTAGAGACATTAATGAACAAGAGCAAGTCATGGCAGCTGCAGTAAAACAGGCTTTAGATGCCAGAGACATTAATGAACAAGGGCAAATTGTGGCAGCTGCAGTAAAACAGGCTTTAGATTCCAGGCCAAGAACATGCTACAATTGTGAACAAACAGGACATTTTAAAAGGAATTGCCCCATAGGAGGAGGGTTTAACAAAACTAGGTATCAAAGGAGTAGAATACCGGGTATTTGCCCACGATGCCGTAGAGGGAGACATTGGGCTAATGAATGCCGTTCTCAAACCACCATAGAGGGTACTCCATTATATTGGGCTAATGAATGCCGTTCTCAAACCACCATAGAGGGTACTCCATTATCAAAAAACGAACAAGGACAAGGTGTTTATCCACAATATCGTGGACAAAGGCATCGGGCTCCGTTGCCAAAAAATGGACAGGGGGCCCCAATGCTCTGGGGCCCCAAACCACAAATATACGGAGCACTGGAAGAAACCAGCAACCCCAGCAACCCCATCAGGGTAGTGCCTAGGACATCAGATCCCTCATCAGACAAACCAGAGGGAGCGCAGGGTTGGACATCTGCACCTCCGCCAGATCAGTACTAACTCCAGAGATGGGAGTTCAAATCATTCCCACAGGGGTGAAAGGACCTCTTCCCAAAGGAACAGTAGGCTTATTATTGGGACGCAGCTCTTCTACTCTAAAAGGACTTTTGATAAGTCCTGGGGTAATTGATCCCGATTATGAAGGTGAAATAAAAATTATAGCCAGTTCTCCAAAGGGTATATCAGTAATTTCACCAGGAGATAGAATAGCACAGTTACTAATAATACCAAGCCTACATGATAAATTTTCCAGTCATGCTGTAGAAAGAGGTTCCAAGGGATTAGGCTCCACAGGTGTAGATTGGGCTATGCTTTCTTTAAATTTAGATTCTCGCCCCATGCTAAAACTAAATATTCAAGGACATGAATTTAATGGGCTACTGGATACAGGTGCAGACCTTAGCATCATCTCGTCAAGAATGGCCAAAACATTGGCCATTATAACAAGCCACTCAAACGCTTCGAGGCCTAGGAGTGGCGAATAATCCCGATAGAAGTGCAATGGTATTAGATTGGAAGGATCCTGAAGGATGTGAAGGAACTATACAGCCATATGTATTGGATCATCTTCCCTTAAATTTATGGGGACGAGATGTCTTAGATCAATTAGGTTTGACATTAACAAATAATATCAATCAAAATGCACCCACTATTATGGCTAGACAAGGTTTTAGGAAGGGAAAAAGATTAGAAAAAGAAGAACAAGGTATAGGAGCACCAATACAAATAGATCAAGGAACAGACAGACATGGGTTGGATTTTCACAAAGGGCCACTGAGACAATAAAAATTACATGGAAATCAGAAAGACCAGTATGGGTTCCTCAGTGGCCCTTGACTAAAGAAAAGATACAAGTAGCCCATGATCTGGTCAAACAACAATTAGCGGAAGGACATATACAACCTTCTGTATCTCCCCATAATACTCCCATTTTTGTCATCAAAAAGAAATCTGGTAAATGGAGATTATTGCAAGATTTAAGAGCCATTAATAATGAAATGGTCATTATGGGACCTGCTCAATCGGGGATTCCTCAGTTGTCTGCTTTGCCAAAAACTTGGTATGTTTTAGTTATAGATATTAAAGATTGTTTTTTTTTCAATTCCAATTCATCCTGAGGATAGTCCACGTTTTGCATTTACTATCCCTGCACTAAATCATGAAGGTCCTGATCAGAGATATGAATGGAAAGTACTCCCTCAAGGGATGGCTAACAGCCCAACTATGTGTCAAATTTATGTTAACAAAGTAATCCAGCCACTTAGAAATCAAAATCCTAAGCTACAAATATTTCACTATATGGATGACATATTATTAGCACACAAAGCTAAAAACACATTGCTAGAATGTTATGCCACACTTACAAACTTATTAAAAAATTATAATCTAGAGATAGCAATAGATAAAGTACAATTAAATTTTCCAATTAATTATTTGGGAGTTCTATTATCCTCAACCATGGTCCATCCACCAAAAATTCAAATACGAGTAGATCAACTCAAATCACTTAATGACTTTCAAAAGTTATTAGGAGACATAAATTGGATAAGGCCTTATCTAGGTATTCCAACAGGAGAGTTGGGACCTTTATTTGATATCCTAAAAGGTCCATCAGATCCAAATTCACCCCGAATGTTAACGCCTGAAGCAAGAAAAGCATTAAAAATCATTGAAACATATATGGAAAATATGCATTTGGATAGAATTGATATAAGTTTGCCTTTATTATTTATTGTACTACCAACAAAAAATATTCCTACAGGAGTATTTTGGCAAGAAGGTCCATTATTATGGATACATTTATCTTATTCTCCTAACACTATTCTTACTAGGTATCCTGAGGCTGTAGGACAATTAATACTCAAAGGAATAAAAACAGCAAAGGCAGTGTTTGGAATTTCTCCTAATAAAATTATTACTCCATATACTATGAATCAAATTGATGAATTAGCTAATGAGTTAAATACTTGGGCAATAATCATGTGCAAATCTAATGTTTCATTTGATAACCACTTACCATCTAATCCTTTATTGTCTTTTTGGTCATTGCATCCTGTAATTTTTCCAAAAATGACAAGAAAAACACCTATCATGAATGCTCCAAATATATTCACTGATGGATCAAATAATGGTACAGCAGCAATAGTTACACCTGATCGAACTTTTACATTTTTAGTACCCAAACAATCAGCTCAAAAGGTAGAGCTTAATGCAGTATTACAAACTTTTGTGATGTTTAAAGATTCTGTATTTAATTTATTTTCTGATAGTATATAGTTAATGCTATAGTATCCCTTGAAGATGCTGGTAGGATTTCCCCTTCTTCTACTGTTTCTCTTTGTTTTCCACTATATAAAATTTAATCTGGGACAGAAAAGATCCATTCTTTATAGGACATATCAGGGCACATACAGGATTGCCTGGAGCCCTTAGTTTGGGCAATGATTTAGCAGATAAAACTACACATGATGTACATATTTTCTCTATACTAGAAGAAGCTATAAATTTTCATAAAAGATTCCATGTCAATGCTAATACTTTACAAAAGCGTTTTAAAATAACTAAGGAACAAGCTAGACAAATAATAAAACAATGTCAAAATTGTGTGACCTTTTTACCACAAGTTAATCTTGGAGTCAATCCTAGAGGATTGATACCTAACCATATTTGGCAGATGGACGTCACACACTTGCCAGAATTTGGAAAATTAAAATATTTGCATGTTACAGTTGATACTTCTTCTGGATTTTTGATGGGCTCCCTTCATGCTGGAGAAAAAACTAAAGATGTTATAGCTCATTGCTTACAAAATTTTGCCACTGTGGGCATTCCAAAACAGTTAAAAACAGATAATGCCCCTGGTTATACGTCTACTTCTTTTAAACAATTTTGCTCATCATTTGGCATTACTCATATAACAGGAATCCCATACAATCCACAGGGACAAGGCATAGTTGAAAGAGCTCATCAAACTATTAAAATGTACTTATTAAAGCAAAAAGACGGAATTGGGAAGGGGTATATATTCCCCAAAGATAAACTTAAAATAACCCTTTTTACTCTAAACTTTTTAAATTTGGATTCATCAGGACTTAGTGCTGCAGAAAGGCATATGTGTCCAAAAAATGTACATAAGCCCAAGGTACTTTGGAAAGATATTCTAACAGGACAATGGAAAGGTCCTGACCCAGTAATTGTCTGGAGTCGGGGGTCTGTTTGTGTGTTTCCACAGGAAGAACAGCAGCGGATTTGGATTCCAGAGAGATTAACCAAGGTCCTGACCCAGTGATTGTCTGGAGTCGGGGGCCTGTTTATATGTTTCCACAGGAAGAACAGCATCCGATTTGGATTCCGGAGAGATTAACCAAGGTCCTGACCCAGTGATTGTCTGGAGTTGGGGGTCTGTTTGTGTGTTTCCACAGGGAGAACAGCAGCCAATTTGGATTCCAGAGAGATTAACTAAAGCGAATTCTACAGACCAAAAAGAAGATGATTTGGCTCAAATCAATAACAGCTGATATCCAAAACTCCAATTTGGCTATCCTTACATCTGCGACAGAACCAGGATGCTTTTTTCAATATCTGTTTTATTATTGCCCTTTCCCATATCATGAAGTTCTATTTTGTTTTTTGAGCTCATACAGACCTAGGTTAATGTTTTGCTGATCAGTTCTATTTTTTTTTTTTTTGACTATAGAGTTTTTAAACATTGCAATGGAGATTTCACCTGTAAAAAGTTATAAGGCCTTTACTATTATGTTATGTGTTGTATGTATTATATTATGTGTGCACACTTGTGTTTTGTGTTATATGTTTGAATGTACGTATGTCCATATATCATATATGATGAGCGCTCATAAAAAAAAAATGGATCCAAAAATTTTTTTTTTATTCACGTGATTTAAATGGTTTAATTTAAATTGGGTAAATAACTGTTAAGAATTATTTTAATATATAAACAAAAAAGGAGGTTAACAGATCTGTTTGTTTACTTTCACCTATCCTTTTCATTATATTTAATAATTCTTTTCAAGATAATGTAAATTGTTAAGAAAATTGTTTTCTTTTAGTGCCTTCTAGAATGTTACACAATTATTAATATTAACCATTATTGCCAAAATTCCTATCTTCATCCCAGTGCCGGTGAAGATAATGTAAATTGTTAAGAAAATTGTTTTCTTTTAGTGCCTTCTGGAATGTTACACAATGTTTTCTTTAGCCATTATTGCCAGAATTTCTATCTTCATCCCAGTGCCAGTGAAAACAATGTAAATTGTTAAGAAAATTGTTTTCTTTTAGTGCCTTCTGGAATGTTACATAATTTTTTCTTTAGCCATTATTGCCAGAATTCCTATCTTCATCCCTGTGCCGGTGAAGACAAAGATAAAACTAATCTACAGTTTCTGCAATAGCCATCACTGAACCGCTTACAGAACTTGCCTAAACTATGTGTCACTTGTATGCATTGTAAACTCACTTGTATGCATTGTGAACTATCTGTTGGTGCAGCGACTTGTGGTAGTGTTGGAGTACTTTTGCTGATGATGTCATCGGTGGTACAATTTTTCCAACAAGAGCTGTCAATTGGCTTGGTATATCTTCCTCCCTTCTGCTTGTCATGATCGTTCAGCTATTTGGGGGCCAACAGAGGTGAGGCAAAGAACCTAACCCTCCGCTGGTACCTCTCCACAGGTGTGGCTGTATACTGGACTGGTAGTCAAGGACGGGTAAGATCCAATTACAATGGTACCAACCTAAGACAGGAGGCTGACGCCCTGAGGTCAGCTCATCCGAAGACGGGTAAGGACCATATGTAGTATTGGACAACCTAAGGCAGGCACGGTCCCTAAGCCACATGCTTGTTGTTTAAACAGAGAGGGGGAGATGTTGAGAGCCACAGCCAAAGGGGCCCCAGCAAACTTCCAGCTGCCAGCAAACTTCCAGCTGCCAGCTGATGATTGGCTCACAGTGGCCCCAGCAACATCTAGCTGATTGGCTCCTCTGCAGTGATGTTCATTGGGCTGTTTCCCTGCCCTTCAGACTGCCAGCTGATGATTGGCTCACAGCGGCCCCAGCAACATCTAGCTGATTGGCTCCTCTGCGGTGATGTTCATTGGGCTGTTTCCCTGCCCTTCAGACTACGGAACTGCTCATTGGGGGACTTCTTTGGCTCTGCCCACGCGACCCAGCCAATCGGCCTCAAGAGCAGGAGGATTGTGGGAGGTGGAGTGGTTTGTGTGGTGAGAGGCTTGTGGAAGCCGGTGGTGGCAGTTGGGCTCTGAGGGTTTTTTCCTTTAGAGCTGTTTTGCTTGGCGTTTGTAGTTCTAAAAATAAAGTTAGTTTCTTTTGATAAGTGGCTCCTGAATTGTGCCCAGCCAGACCGCGGCACTTGCCTTACAGTCAAGATCAACAGAAGCAGCAGAGAAGCAAATCAAGGATGATGGGAGTGATTTTTTTGTACTAGGGATTGAATTCAGGGGTGCTTAATTATTGAGCTATATCCCCAACCCTTTTAATGTTATTTTAAAATTTTGAGACAGTGTCTCACTAAGTTGCTAAGGCTGGCTTTGAACTTGTGATCCTCCTTTCTCAGCCTCCAGAGCTACTAGGATTACAAGCCTGTGCCACTGTGTCTGGCTGGGAATGATGTTTTAGGGGAAAAAAAAAAACAGAGTTCTGTATTCAAGCTAAGATCTGAACTGTGAGATGGGCACCAAAGAAGTCTCTAAGGGGAGCTACCTGCTCTGAATGGAAGGATGGAAGAAAGGAAGGAAGGAAGGAAGGAAGGAAGGAAGGAAGGAAGGAAGGGAAGAAGGGAAGGAGGGAGGAAGGAAGGAAGGGAGGAAGGGAAGAAGGGAGGGAGGGAAGGAGGGGAAAGAAAGAGAAGTCAGTCTACCCTGGGTGGTGCTCTCCTGGAAGCTTCCTAGGTCAGCCTACCTCTAAGTGTTCACTGAACACTCTCATCAGTTTCAAAGCCCCATTCCCATTGCTCACGTGTGTGATAGGCTGCTTTAGAGCACTGGGTGCATACTGGCAGCTGGATGCCTGCTATGGACCTGATGGAAGCTTCTTTACCCCAATTCTCCAGTTGCTTTCATTGGATTCACCTCTTTCTGGGGTCCTAAACCTCTATAGTGGTACTGCTGAGAGGTTCTGCCTGGAGACTCTGTATTAAGCCTTGATATAAAACACAACAGAAGGGGTGCAATGAACATGTGCTGTGCCCTCCTGTACAGTCACCTCCTGAATAAGAAAGCCCCGATTTCCTTGGGAACTTTCCCTTCACCATCATATGTAGTCTTGGAAGGACATGAAAGCAAATGTACCCTCCTTTGCTGAGGGCCATTACCAAGTAGGTATGACGCATCGTAATCCTTGCCAGTGTACCCCATGTTAAATGGACTTGCCTTGGAAATTTGCTGCGACCTTGCTTGTGTGTTTGAGAAAGGTGACCCTGCTCAATCACCAGGGTGGATCCAGGATTAGGGTGTATTCCTGCAGGAAGTATCTCCGTCCTTGGGTTTAGGGCGTGACAATAGGAGTTTTAGGGAAGTTGAGGTTGAAGATTATTGCTGCTGGGATTAGGGTGTTCCTGATGAGTTCTCGTGAGATTCAAATGGGATTTGAAAAAAAGCCTCGTGGAGTAGGATTGGGGATCGGACATATTGGAATTGCCCCTGAACGTGTGTGGAGGCTGGTGTGAGATCAGGAATAAAGAATTGCTGTTTGAACCTACAAAGCTGTGGTGCCTCCTGATTCTGGTGCCCCCCAAGACTTCGGCAAATGGTGGCCTGTACGGGGATGTCTGAAGCTTGGGGGTAAGTGAATTTGCTCCCTCCCGAAGGAGAGCAAAAAAATGGGTGACCATTTCAAAAAACAATGTGTTCTTGTTTTGATTTATTTTGTTTTTATTTCAAGTTGCCTGTTCCTAGAACTTTCTCAGGCAAACTGGGGAAAATGGTTGACTCAAGGTTTGAAGTTGTTCGCCTCCAAGGAAAAGAAATTGTTAGAGGAAGGAGGCACCCCAGTGAGACCAAGAACAATTAGGGCATATGTTGATACAGTACAAAAATGTAGCCCATGGCCTTTTAAAGATGAGTTATTAAGTATATCAATGGGGCCATCATGCGATCCTGTAGAAGGATTTTTCTTCAACAAGTATAGTTCTGTTTACTATACTTGCCTAAGATCTTGGTTTTTTACAGATATCTGATTAATTTACAAAGCTAAAGTGTTAAAATATCAACCACTAAATATGAAATCAAGTACTCTTTACTTATTAAGTTCCATAAGGTAATATATTTAAACATTATGTGTATTTTCATAAATTGGTGAATGGAAAAAGGTTTAATATTGCTTTGGTCTGTGTCTTTGCTGAAACAAGGTTACTAAGTGTTAAGATTCTATCATGTGTAATTTATATACAAAGAGTATAAGAAGTTTCAGTTGGGTTTCAATTACAGTATAATAGTACCTTAAAAAACATGAAAGTATTTCATCTTATTAAAGTGGAGTAATTTTATAAGGGTTGTTTCAGAATGTGAATTTATAAAAAGCATTAACGATTAAAAAAGAGATATAAATAAGATTCAAGATGTGGAAATATATTTTAATATAAAAGGTTAAAGGAAAAAAATGTTTCTAGATGAGATAATCTCTGTGTGGTTAAGTAAAAGTTGTCAAATGCCATTTAAAAAGATTTTGAGGAAACTAGACTTACTTTAAAGGCTTGAGAAAGGAAGAAAGAAGAAAAAGATATTTGTACATGGCAGATTGAGACAAAGCTTCTCAATGGAGTTAAAAAGAGCCTTTGGTTGAAGGGTAGCCATGTAAACTAATATTAAGCGATTTAAACAGAATCTAAGCCTCGTTTAAAAGAGTAAAGCTGTAGGGGGTGAAAAAGTACATTTAAAAGTACAGTATAGATGATAATTAAAAGGCTTTAAAAGGTTAAATTGAAGGTGGTCGAGATACCTTCATGGCGGAAAAAAAGATTGCTTTACTCGTCAAACTATTAAAATGTACTTATTAAACCAAAAAGAGGGAGATGAGATAATCTTTATGTGGTAAAGTAAAAAGTTGTAAAATGTCTAAATAAGTTGCAAAAGGCTTTAAAATGTTAAATTGAAGGTGGTTAAGATGCCTTCATGATGAAAAAAAAACATGAATATGGGAAGATAATGAGATAAAAGATTTAGATAAAGAAGATTAAAAATTTGAAGTAGAAAACTTCAAAAACAGAAGTACAGAAAGGTCAAAAAAAAGAGAGAAGATGTAAAAAGATAAAAAAGATATAGGAAGATAAAAAAGATGTAGAATTTTAAACCCACAAAATAGGAAACAAGAAAACTAGGAGAGGAAAAAAGCAACTAAGGGTAAATATAAAAACCTTAGAAGAAAACTAGAAGATAGAAATAAGATAGTAAATGGTTGAATATGTCAAGTAAAGGTATTTCAGATAGAAAATGCAAAAGGCTAAGACAACTATGGTTTAAAACCACATCTAAAAATTAAAGGACTAAAGTAATTCTAAAAACTAGGCAGAATGCTTTTGAAAGACTTAAATTTAAAAGGATCTTTAAGGGGTATATATCCCCCAAAGATAAACTTAAAATAACCCTTTTTACTCTAAACTTTCTAAATTTGGATTCATCAGGACTTAGTGCTGCTGAAAGACATATGTATCCGAAAAACGTACATAAGCCTAAGGTACTTTGGAAAGATATTCTAACAGGACAATGGAAAGGTCCAGACCCAGTTATTGTCTGGAGTCGGGGTTCCGTTTGTGTGTTCCCACAGGGAGAACAGCAGCCGATTTGGATTCCAGAGAGGTTAACCAAAACAATTTCTACAGAAAAAGAAGATGATTTGACTGAAATCCATAACAGCTGATATCCAGAGCTCCAGCTTGGCTATTCTTACATCTGCGACAGTGATTAACCACGGTGCCTTTTTTTCAATATCTATTTTATTATTGCATTTTTCCCACATCATAAAGTTCTATTTTATTTTTTGAGCTCATAGAAACCTAGGTTAATGTTTTTCTGATCAGTTTTGTTTTTTGACTGTTTTATTTTTTGACTGGAGTTTTTAAACATTGCAATGGAGATTTTACCTAGGTAAAGCTACAAGGCCGTTATTATTGTCTTATATGTTGTATGTTATGTGTGCACTGTTTTGTGTTGCATGTCAGTATGTGTGTATGTCCATATTTTTATTTGAGGAGCGCTCATGAAAAAATGGATCCGAATTTTTTTTTTAATTCACGTGATTTAAGTGGTTTAATCTAAATTAGGTAAACAGCTGTTAATGATTGTTTTCAAAGGTGGTTAACAGATCTGTTTGCTTACTATTGTTTTTAAAAGTGATTAACAGATCTGTTTGTTTACTTTCACTTTTCCTTTTCATTATATTTAATAATTCTGTTCAGGATAATGTCTCTTTAACATCATTGCCAGAATTCCCATCTCCATCCCAGTGCCTGTGAAGACTAAGAAAACCAAACTACAGCTTCTATGATCACAGTAAACTGTATAAACTGATGCATCAATGAATATAACTCAACAAGTAATGCTCAATCAAGGACTTGATTTACTTTGGGAAGAAATGGACATATTGATAGACTCTTCCATTTTGAACTGCCTGCAGAACTTGCCTGGACTATATATCAGTTGCATGCATTGTGAACTATCGTCTGGTGCAGCGAATTGTGGTACTGCTGGCATATTTTTGCTGATGGTGTCACCAGTGATGCAATTTCCTTGCCAGCGCACCCCATGTTAATTGTGGTAATGCTGGCATCTTTGCTGATGGTGTCACCAGTGACACAATTTTTCCAAAGGAGCCGTCAATTGGCTTGGTGTCGTGGCATTTCTGTGTCTTCCTCCCTTCTACTAGTGATGGTCTAAAATTTGGGGGCCAACAGAGGTGAGGCAAGAACCTCACCCCCCCACTGGCACCTAGGTTAAATTTGGGGGCCAACAGAGGTGAGGCAAGAACCTCACCCCCCCACTGGTGCTTAGGCCTATCCATAAGCATGGCTGAATGCTGGACCGGTAGTCAGTGACGGGTTGATCTGGTTGCAGTGGATTCAACCTAAGACAGGAAGTTGACGCCCAAAGGTCAGCTCTCCCATGACGGGTAAGAACCACATGTTGAATTGGACAACCTACCAGGCACGGTCCTAAGCCACATTGCTTGTTGTTTAATTAATCAGAAGGGGGGAGATGCTGAGGGCCATTACCAAGTAGGTATGACGCATCGTAATCCTTGCCAGTGTACCCCATGTTAAATGGACTTGCCTTGGAAATTTGCTGCGACCTTGTGTGCTTTAGTAAGATGACCCTGCTCAAGGTGATCAAGGGTGGATCCAGGTTTGAGGAAGTATCCTGCAGGTTTGAGGAGGTATCCCGTTCCTTGGGTTTAAGGCGTTTCCCGGTTTAAGAATATGGGTTTTAGGGAAGTTGAGGTTGAAGATTATTGCTGCTGGGATTAGGGTGTTCCTGTGGCTTGTTGAGTTCTCGTGAGATTAAAATGGGATTTGGAAAAAGCCTCGTGGAGTAGGATTTGGGATCGGACATATTGGAATTGCCCCTGAACGTGTGTGGAGGCTGGTGTGAGATCGGGAATAAAGAATTGCTGTTTGAACCTACAAAGCTGTGGTGCCTCCTGATTCTGGTGCCCCCCAAGACTTCGGCACTCCTTCAGCCACCAACACACATATCAAGGAGGGACCACATGGAATGAATCAGGCAAATCAGTCTCTTTTCCAGGTCTGGATCTTTAGTGGAGTAACAAGACTGGAACACAGTGGAGCCTACATAAGCAATTTCTGAAGAGTCTATCCCCAAAATATTTCCAGTAACATTTTGTTTAGTTGGTTTATTTGTTTGCATCCAAAGAACACTAATTGACACATATTTATTTGGTAATGTTTTCTATAGTGCAGAGTTTAAAGAAAACATGTTTTAACAATATCATTTCAAAATAATAAGGAAGGACATAGTCAAAGCTCTGGCTTCCTGTTCACATGGAAACCAGACAATGCTCTCCCAGGAGACTCTTGCTTTATGAAGATTACTGGTCTTTTTTTTCCTAGCAATGTTAGGAGGTCAGAATAAATGCCACAAAGATAATAATAGGTCTTTGAGCTTTATTTTCATGAGACTCTTTACTTTTCTTCTTAATGGGAGCAGATGATGTTGAACTCATATTTTCTCTTCAATTTGTGTTGACAAACAAAAAGAGAATCTTTGCTTCAATCGATTCATGTAGAAATCTAATTAGAAGATTCCTAAATCTAAAGAACGTTTCTCTAAAAATCTCATCGTTTTAAAATGAGGTAATATGCTTTTCTTGAAATAAAAAATACCACTTTGCATTTGTTTCCAGTTCTTTGTTTTAGAGTGCTCCATTTGAAGTCAAATCAAGAAATCTATGGGAAATAAAATATTTGGGTGACAGAGCAAGAAAAGAGCATCTTTAGAATAATATATCTTGTAAAGCATTCAAGATGGGGAATAGGAGAGTCCTGAATAACTGCATACAAACATAGGTTTGTAGGTACTGGAGAGTGATCTTAGTTTAGAAATCAGATATCCTGTGAGCTTTTTATTCTGCAGAGTAGCAGGTCACACTGAGAAAGACGATCATTCTAAAACTGCTTGCTTGTCCTTATTCTCAGATGATTGCCCATGTAGAAAATTTGATGAAACTATAAACTATTGTAAATTAATAAATGAGTTGAGAAAGGTTCTTTGATTCTAAGTCATTAGAGTTCCCATATACTGGCTCTAACCAATTAGAAAACGTACTTGAAACAAAGACCTCATTCATAGTATCGCAAAAGCTGAAGGCATAAATCTCCTAGCTTTAAATTTCAATATAAACCTCAAAACACTGAGTGCAAAAATGCACTGTGAAATGGTAGTTATAAAATGAGAAACTTATATAAAAAACTTACATTTAAAAATGTTAAATGAAAAAGTATTATTAAATATTTATGGATTAATATACAAAATTCAGATTACTGTTACTTCTGGATAGTGGAAGAAAAAATGGAATTGGAGAACAATTTATAAGGACTTTATTAATTAAGGAAAAAACTAAAGGAAACATGTGGCAAAATGTTGATGCTGTTTAGATAAACCATCTTCTACATTTCCCCTTAGAAGAAACAAGTCTCTCAAGCATTCATATAAAACAGACATGGTTATAGTAAGGGGAAAACGTCCCAGGCTTGGTTGCCAATTTTGCCAACTCGTAAAGCTACTTCCTCTGGTCCTCAGTTTTATCATTTATAAAGTGTGGGTATTTGGTGCTTTCCATTTCTCATAGATTTGTTGTATAGAGTTATGTAGAGAAATAAAAACTTGAGACTGTTCACTATTATGGAAATGTTAGAGGATCCTGTGTATACAGTTTCACTGATTTTCAGATTGAATTTTATAAAATTCAAACATACTTAATATGTTGGTGAGTGGAAAAAAATCACATTTTGGGGTGAAAAAGGAAAGTCTGCTTAATTTTGAAGGCTCAGTATCAGGAGAATGGTAATGTACCAACAGGATTTAATCCCCAGGATTCTCTGGAGGAGGAAGGTTATTACAGTGCACCTTTCCTGAGTTACTAGAGGACTTTAGGCTATAGACTGAGAATGATAGAAATTAAGAATCTTTAGGTTATTTTTCTATGGATAAAGAATATCCTCTGGGATTTACTTTAGCTAGAAATAGAATGTCAACTATTATATTTATTCACAGATAGAGAAAGGCAGTGATTAAAGGCCCAAACTCAAAAGTTACACTGTCTGGGTTTAAAACTAGGCTTTGCCTCTGGTAACTGGATGCTAGGGGATTTAAGCTCTTAGGCCTCAGTCTGTTCACAAGTAAGATGGTGATGATAATAGTAACTACTTTCTGGCCATTAGAATTTCAGGGAAGGCAATCATACCTTTCTCCAAGGGCAATATATCTTTCTCTGTGGGCCCTGAAATATTTTAGTTGTTGATAGACCTTTATTTTTATTTATTTATACGTGGTGCTGAGAATCAAACCTAGTGCCTCACACATGCCAGGCAAGTGTGCTACCACTGAGTCATAGCCCCGGCCCCTAAAATTTATATTTTTAAGAAAAAAAAATTAAACTTATAAGTACAAAATAAGTTGTGGGTATAAAGAAAAGGCTTGTACAACTGAGGATGGCTAAAATTGAAGCTTCCTTACCTTTTTGGTGTATTCACTCTGGCCTTCTTTCACTCTCCAAGCCAAGAACCAATAAGAGAAAGTAGACACAGAAGTCAGACAGTTGGAGATCAAAAGACAGCCAAATATCCCTTATCTATAATTCCAAAATCTAAACATCTCTAAAAATTTAAAGTGCTTTTGTAATTTATTTGGCATCAAAATTTAATATCATCTGAATTCATCTGACAGTAAAACGTGATCTGAATTGATATAGTCTTAATTTATTTCACTTGGTGTGGATATTCATGTCCTTTATTACAGAAATCCTAATATGTTTGATAGGATGCTGCTTCAAAAATCTGTTTGTGAACCATACAATCTCTCCAAAATCTGAAGATTCTGTATTGTAAAACTCACCTGGCCCCAAAAGTTTCAGATAACAGCTTGTGGACAAGGCCAGGTTTACTGCTGATAAACCTGAATTGAGGAAAACATCAACATCCCAGAAGTACAGAGGCAGAGCTCTCCAGAGCAAAGGTGGTGAATGGAGGAGCAGAGATCCACCTAGGCTAGAGAAACTGCAGTTGCTCATTTCATTTCTTAAATTCACAAACTCGATCAAACTCCTTCTGAGAAGGAAGAAGTCAGGGGGGGCGGGCAAAACAGAGGAGCTCAGGTAGGTCCTCCCAAATGTTTTCTTCCCCGGAAGTTAATTAGAAATCAGCTTCTTCCCCAAAGTCTCAATGGTGGAAACATGAGAAGCAGCAATAAATGTTCCCCGCTGCTACAGTGTGGATCTTCAATGTCCCCACAAAGGTCCACCTGTTAAAAGACTTGATCCCCAGCTTGGTGCTATGAGGAGGAGGAGGAATCTTTTAGAGGTAGGGCCTAATGGTCTTTAGGTCACTGGGGATGTGCCCTCAAAGGGAATTATGGGACCTTGGTCTTCCTCTTCTTCTCTTTCACTTCCCAGCGGTGAAGTGTTTTTGCTTGGCCACACACTCTTGCCGTGATGTGTTGCCACTGGTTCAAAGCAACGCGGCCACCAAATCATGGACGGAAACTTCTAAAATTATAAGCCAAAATAAACCTTTTCTCTTTATAAGTTGATTATCTCATATGTTTGTTATAGTAATGGAAAGCTAACTAACAAACCCATTAAAAATGGGGTCATTATGAAGAGTAAATAAAATCATGGCTTACGGAGCTTGGCACTGCACATGACTCACAGGAAGCCTCAATAGATGTCGCTGTCATTATTATTCTCTAAACATGTATTGTGCACTGGAGTAATTTCCTTTTGGCTTTTGGTCTTAGGAAAGTGTGATCCACTCCAATTACAATCTCTTTTTGTGGAAGGGAAGTTAAGGGGCTGCTTACACAAGCTAGTGAACCCTCTCAAGGAGAGTACTGGCCCCTAAGGAATAGATTTCATCTTATGATTTTATTTTCCCTCTCCTTCTGTCACATTTTCCTTATTCTGCTTTCTTCACTCTCTCATTTTGCATTTTACTTTGTATTTTATTTATTTTTTAAACTTTAGTGTTTTTACTAGCTACTCTAAATCCTTTCTGAAACAAAGCTGAGTATAATTATATAAACGACTTTGAAAGAATTTGAAGAACCTCAAAAGTATTTGCTTCTTATTTTAAACAAAATAAAAATTAAATTGGTCATATAAGGAGGAGAAATTCTAGGATTAAATTTGCATGACTGATATTTGGTGAAAGAAAGAAATATTTTTCTTTTTTGTATCCAATTGTCTTCTGGCTCCATGAACCAGAAATTTCTTCCCTCAGAGGTATTAATGAAGTACATCTCTTTTATAAGCAATACCTGACAAGACAAACATGAAAAAGGTGAAAAAGGTGACTGGAGTGGGAGAAAGAGAGAAGAGTGGTGCAAAGCTTTGGGGAAAGAAAAGCAAAAGCTACAGAAAATTAAAAATATCTTACAGAGATCTATGCACAGAAATTCATAAATCCTGATGTAACTTTTAACGCTTTTTCTGATCACAAAAATAATGCATGCCCACTATAAGGTATCTATAAAAGAGATTAGTACATAACAATAAAAATTACCCAAATCCTTCCACTTTGAAGGCATTGCTAATGTTTTTGGTATACAGCAGCCAATCTTTTTTCTTTGCATGGATATTATTTTATTTTCCAAAGTAGGATGTTTAACTTATTGTTAACTATAGATTCTAAATATCACCTGTTAGTCAGCTTTTCATTGTTATAACTTAATACCTGAGATAATCAAAAAGGGAAAAGATTTCATTTGGCTCCTTGTTTTTGTAGGTTTTAGTTCATGGTTTCTGGTCCATTACTTTTGGGTCTGCAGCAAGGAAGAAGCATGTGGTAGAGGAAGCCCTCACCTCATGGCCAGAGTGAAAAAGAGATAACAGATTAGGGTTACATTTTCCCCTTCAAGGGCTATCCTGGATGACCCAAGACCTTCCACTAGGCACCCCCTCTTAATGATTCTGCCAGTTCTCCAAAGCACCAAGCTGAGGACTAAACCATTAATACATGGGCCTTGGGGGGACATTCCAGAGACAAACTATGACATTGTCCCATGTTACTAAAGATTCTTTAAAAAATTTTATAACATAGAATACAAATTCATGGTAATATGTTCAAGCAATAGAGACAAAAGTCAAACTCTTGGCTTATCTCGCCAATATCCTGTACGAACTTCTTAGAATAATTCATAATAGTTGTAATATATACGTGTGGGTTTATTTTTTTTTTGTGTGTGTGTGTGGTGTTCTTTCAGACATTTTCTGTGCCTTTCTAGGGAATTAATTTTTCTATATATATATTATCAAATATTGTTCTACTCTGTATATTTTTTAATCTTTTCTCATCAGTCTATGTAGATCCTATTTCAATGTTTTTAATAGTTATATTTAGATTTATCCATCTCTTTTACATTGTTAGGGGAAAAATAAAGTTGGATTCCTTCCTTTTCTTATTTTACTAAAATATCAGAGATATGAAAGGGATAAATGGAAAAAAAAACACAAAAATTCAAACTTAAACTATACCTAACATACTGAATATGTTATGTAAGAAAATATGATTTTCAAATTTTTCTCTCTGAGGCTGGAAATGGACATTTTAAATATGACATTAAATAACTATAAAGGGAAGTACTTAAATATCTTATTATAGGAAAAATTATAACTTTGCAAAACAAAAAACAATCACAAAGTATAAACAATAAATGACAAACTGTTGAAGATACTTTCTTTTTTTTTTTAAAGTGAGAGATAATTTTTTAATATTTATTTATTTATTTATTTTAGTTCTCGGCGGACACAACATTTTTGTTTGTATGTGGTGCTGAGGATCGAACCCTGGCCGCACGCATGCCAGGCAAGCACGCTCCCGCTTGAGCCACATCCCCAGCCCCTTGAAGATACTTTCAATGAAAAAAAGATAAATTACTGATTTCTTCAATAAGCAAAACTCATTGCTAACTAAAGAACTGCTCATGAACTAGAAAATCTTTTTTTTTATTTTTTAATGTGCATTATCCTTGATGCTTTTTTTTTAGATGAGTCCTAGATGTGAGTTGGCATTTCACTGATAAAGAAGTGCAAGTGGCCAAAACAAATAAGAAAAAAAAGTAATGAAAATGAACCACCTTATTAAGAAGTGAAAAATAAAATAAAAATTAACACATTTAATAATATTTGGGCTTTTCAAATCCCTTTGTTGGGCTTATATAAAGAAATATTCTTAATCACAGTAGAAGGGTATATTGGCACAAACTTCTTTGGAGAATAAACAATTAATATCATCACATTAAATATCCATATACTTTCACTCAGGAATTCCTTTTGGTCTTAATTCTATATAAGTAAGTGTGTACAGTGATATGTTCAAAGATATCTTATTATTTGAATAGCAAGTTCTTATGTTTAAATGAATTAAGAAAAATGTGATATACTAGTGAAATGCAAACTATTGTTGTGATATGTTGCTTTTTAAAATATATGAATATATTGTTTTTTTATTGATCGTTCAAAACATTACAGAGCTCATGATATATCATCTTTCATACATTTGACTCAATTGGGTTTTGAACTCCTCTTTTTACCCCAAATACAGTGTTAAAAAAAAAAAATGTGAAATCATTCCTTGGAATTACTTGGGTTAACCACTAGATGTCAGGATTGTTCAATAAAAATAAAGGTATAGCCAGGTTTATCAACTGCTTTTGGAAATTGGAAAGAACTTTAGACAGAACTTTACAATAAATAGTTCTTATACAAGCCACCTCGTACAACTCTGAAACATGGATATTTGGCCATATAATATAGTATTTTGCAAAAGAGCGTTGTACATATGGATATTTGGCCATATAATATAGTATTATGCAAAAGAGCGTTGTACAAAGTGATACTTAAGTTATCGTTAAAAAATGTTTTTCTCATAAGGGAGATTCAGACTTCATATGCTTTTTACAAGGCTTTAGCCTAAAATTGAGTAGGCTCATTTGATGTGATTAGGGGCTTCTAAGAGAAATGAGGGCATCAGAGAATCTCATCTCTAACATCGAAGATTTATTTTGGGGATCTGAAGAATATTCTATCTTTAAGAGTGGCATACTTGGGGCTGGGGATGTGGCTCAAGTGGTAGCACGCTCACCTAGCATGCATGAGGCACTAGGTTCCATTCTCAGCACCACATAAAAATAAAAGATATTGTGTCCACCTAAAACTAAAAAATAAATATTAAAAAAAGAGTGGCATACTCAAGTACTATAGTTGAAATTTTTCAGATTCATTGGATTTTTAAGCAATAACAAGGCTCTCTGTGAATGAAACAAAGGAAAAGGGATGGGGCGGGGTGACAGCACATTGGGAAGATGTTGCTCTTAGCATGGACTCTGGATGTCCACTCTATTGTCCTTTAAGCTAAATATTATATAATCAGTGTATCAATGCCCCCCTCCACCTGCCCAGGTCCCTACCCACTCCTCCTGGCCACAAAGTAGAAGGCTTATAGCATTGGCACTTATCCTTAGGGTACACATGGCCAATACTGATTAAATATGAATGATTCCTTCAGGACCATGGTTCACATGTGCACATGTCATAGTTTCTGCCCCCAAACCAAAGGGTTACATATTTAACTTAGCAGGATAGAAGAATAGTACAGGGGCCCAAGGCTGGCTGAGGGGTGGATCTTTTTGTGGTGTCTCCTCTACCTACCCCAAGATCTATCAATCACAGCATAACCAACTTCTCCCTGGGCCCTTTTGTTATGTCAGAAGGTAAATGTTGTATCTCATTCTTATTTTCCTCTTAAAATACTAGTAGAGGCGGGGTAGGGGCGTCAAATAACAATTGACTCATTATTTTTTCTTATTTAGGACAGACAGTTTAATCAGAAAACACTGATGGATGTATTTGGCTTCCTTGAGTTCATAAGGTATTTTGAATGAAAACACACTCATTATTCAACTCCCAATATTAGCATGAATTTGGCCTGTTTTCTGTAGGAGAACCAACAATTCTGCAAAGGAAGATTCTGATGTATAAACTGGCTTCTCCTTCAATCCCAATCTCAACATTAGATAGCAGTGAGACCTTAAGAAAAGTCATTGCACCCTCATGACCACAATGACAGAGTAAGATGAAGATTACTGGTCTCAATTTAGAGAGGTGGAAACTGAGAAACAGGATTTCAGATACCTACACAGTAAGACAAAGACCTGGAACTATAGAGATTTCAATTCCCCCAATTCCATGTGCTTTCTGCTGTATCCTACTTGAAAATGATATGAAAGGTATAATCAATTATGTTCATTTTTAACCAATACCAAATTCATTTTCTATTCAAGTCCACCAAGGTATGGGAATCACTACTTCTGAATATAATTGATCCTCATTATTTTTGAATTCTGTATTTGCAAATTCACTTAATAAAATTTGTTTGTAACCCCAGAATGAACACTCACTGTGCTTTCATGGCCACTCTCAGACATGTGTAGAGCTGCAAAAATGGGCTGACATACATGTTCCAGTTGACATACATGTTCCAGCAACACTCTTTGCCTTTTTGTTTCAATTCTTACACTGATTTAAGTGTCCTGGTTAGTGCCACATTTTTCATGTTCCCTCTCTCCCTCCCTTCCTTCTTGTTTTGCTGTAAAAACTCGTTTAGAAGTGCTGTCTAGTGTTCCCAAGCAGAAGCGATTATGTGCCTTATGGTGGTAGGGGTGGGGGGGACAGGGAGTATGTACTAGATAAGCATCCATTAGTCATGAGTTACAATCCTGCTAGCTATAATGTCAATACAATACTAATGAGTTGTCAGGTATAGTGGTGCATGCCTGTAATCCCAGACGCTCGGGAGGCTAAAGTAGGAGGATTCTGAGTTCAAAGCCAGTCTCAGCAAGTCAGCAAGACCTTTCTCTAATATATTTAAAGGGGCTAGGGATGTGTCTCAGTGGTTAAGCAGCTCTGGGTTCAATCCCTGGACCAAAAAAATATATAAGTCAACAATGTACATTCAATAAAATATCTTTAAACAGAAATGCACAAAAAACTAGATTATGTACTGATGGATTGATTAAAATTTTATGACCAGAGGTTCCCAGGTGCCTAACCCTACAAGCAGTGTTCAGTGTTTGCTAATTCAGTGTTCATGGTGACTTTATAACACAACTCTCATGAATAATGAAAAGACTGCATTTAGATATAATCTCATATGTGTTGGTTCAAAGTACATCACCTCAACCCTACTAATGTCAGTGCCTACCTTGGCTCCCTGTCCTCTCTACTGTGGGGAATACATAAGTCTATTAAGGGTTTCAGTACTTGGATTTGGAAAATCAGAGCTCTAATACCACTGTTTGAAATTAATGAACAACAAAATGTATTTCTCTGCCTGCAACTATTTTGGGACTGGTTTAAAAAGAGAAGGGACCTGCTGCTTTGATAATAGGAATAGTGGAAAAAATCCTTTATCCTAAGCTATTACAAAGGATATATGTATATGTGTATATACATATATCCTTATATAGTATATCTTCATATAAATATATGATTTCATAGTCTAGTCAGCTTCATACCTCCTTACAGCATCAGGGAAACTCATTGACTTCCTTGTTTTTAGTATGGAATCATGAA